>NC_055978.1:14681442-14691442 GCF_018492685.1 Alosa sapidissima | reverse complement strand
GCACCTGTGTACAATGATGCGTGCACATGCGTGCACACACACAGACTTTAGGTCAGGTGCACGCACTGGCTCTGTCTGAGTCATCAAGACATCTTCAAAGCAGAGAGAGAGAAGGCACAGAAAGAAGCAGAAAGAGAGAGAGAGAGAGAGAGAGAGAGAGAGAGAGATAGAGAGAGAGAGGTTGGGGGAGGAAAGAACTAAGGGATGAAAAAGAAGACAAAAAAACAGGGAGCAGAAAAGGACACAGAAAAAAGAAATAATGGGGAGGGAAAGAATGTCAAAAAGATTGCACAGTGAGACTAAATGGATAGATTACTGATTTCATAGAAGAAAAGAAAGAAAAGAAAGAAAGAAAGAAAGAAAGAAAGAAAGAAAGAAAAACACCAAACAAGTACCAGAAAGGAACACTCTCACATCATGTAATAGCTATATCTTTGATCTCGCAAAATCATTACTGGCCTTAATGAATAGCCCGCTTGTGCAACTTTAAATTTGGACCCATTTTTCAACAAAACACATTTTACAATGAAAAACACTGCCCTGGGTCACGTTACTGAAAATGTTAAGTCATGGGTCCCTACAACTAAAACTAGTTTATTTGATGGATGCTCTTGTCTACACATACAGGTGAGAGCTTGTCTTCACTGCTTATATGTTACCAATATTAGGTAGGAAGTGGCCAACCTCCTTATGTAATAACTTCTTTGAGTTAAGTGATTTCCCATTAGCGTATGTAAGCAGTGTCCAGGGAGACGCAAACGTAGACTTCAAGGGACCACTCCTGAGAGGCACGCGCACTCGTCGTCTTGATTCTGTTTGCGATAAACATCCACTTCCCACTCTGGTTGACCCAAGGAGGATGGGGCTCTGTTTGGGCTTGTTTCAGATCCCCTTGTCCGGTTTTTGGCCTGGTTGAGCTTGAGGGGGGGCCCCGCTGCTTTATTTGTGGACACTCTCTCTGTCTCGATTGTTTGCCCGCTCCAACTGTGAAAACAGGATGGCTCTGAAAAAGTGGACGACGCGGATCGCCTGTCTGTCTGTTGCAACCCCCTCGTGTTTTTCTTCCTGTTTTAAGCCCGAGCTTTGCCGGCGGATTTTATGCGTCTATATACGCGCGGCTATTTTTGTGAGGCGGAGCGCCTGTTTCGTAAACACTGTTAGCACTCTCTGCGTTCTCTCGCTGGCTCACCCCGTGACCTGTCACTGGGCAGGTCCGTTACTGCAAACCCACTGTAACACACCCACAACACCAAACTGGGTAATACTTTCCTGCTTTACTGTCATCTGTTGTGGATACATTTAAGGTCTGTTAAGCCACTGTATAATATGTGAAGGTTTAAAGGTATTAAATAATATGACTAATTTTGAAGCTTTTACTTACTACTCTTAAAAAAAAGACATATAGAAACTGACATCCATTCCTTTAATGCAAACAGCATCAGGAGGAGACCAAGTGTAGTATTATACTGGATTCATCTTCCATTATGAACTAAACAGGAGTGGTATACCACAGCACTGAGGATTACCATATACCACACTATAGCATAACACACAGCTGTGACTGGATTATTGGATAGAGACGATGTACAGTATGTAAGCTGGTTATGGCATATACCACGAAGGAGGTGTATGTGTATATGTGTGTGTGTGTGTAGGTGTGTGTGTGTGTGTGTGTGTGTGTGTGTGTGTGTGTTGTGTAAGAGGATAGAGTTCTGCTGCACCCCCCCGGGTGTCTCATTTACTTCCAGATAAGGAGTCCAGTCCGCCAGACCACCCATGGCTCCGACACGCTCAGACACCCTCTATACCCCCGCCAACTCCTCCTGCTGCTGGGAAATGCTGGCAGACGCTCCGTGCTTTCTGCATCTCTCTCCCTCTCTCCCTCCATCTCTACATTGGCCCAATCTTTCTTTCTTTCCACATTCAGTCTATCCTTTCTTTCTCTCATCTCTTTCTCTTTCCCTCTCTTATTGTTTTTGTCTTTACTGCTTCTCTCTCTCCCCCTCTCTCTGCTGTCTCTATGTCATATTTTCCCTACACCCTTGTCTCTCTCTCTCTCTCTCCCCCTCCCTCCCCTCTCCCTCTGCGTCTGAGTTCTGGCCGTTGTGAGTCCCTGGTCATGTTTACATTCCCCACCCTTGCAGGCAATTGAGTCTGCATGCTGATCCATGTAGAGGCTCCCACTGCACCCCGCTGCACAGATCACCACCCCCCCTGCCCCAACCGCCGTACACCCCCCCCCCCAGCTGGGCGCGCTTATCAGAGCTTCGACCCAGAACTATCTGCACATAGTCAAGCGAAGCGGGGGTGAAAGATGGCATGCACCGATACACCGCTATCCTTCTCCCAGAGGGTTACTGGGTCAAATCAGCCTCAAGCAACACACACACACACACACACACACACACACACACACACAAGTGAAGTAGTTTCCCATACAGTGCTTTATATGGGCCAGCGATGAATATCTCATAAGCAATACAAGAAATGATTGCAAACAATCAGGCGACTGAGATTCAAAGGAGGCCTTTAAATGAGGGGAGATGAGATTTCATGCATGTGGTCATGGGTCAGTAGCTTGGCCACTCGAAAATAAATTCCAGAAGTACGCATTTGCTGTGATGTGAATTCTCTTGGCTCCTGCTCGCCCTGGACGCACTGTCTGAATCTTGTGTCGTGAGAAGGGGATCCTTATAAGGCCACAGCGGCAGGATGTAACATAACAAGCAAGAGGGGAGCTGCCATGCGATATAGTTCCCTTAGAAGCATTGAGGGACGCTGTGTGTGTGTGTGTGTGTGTGTGTGTGGTGGATATCTTGTCCCCTTGGCGACTGGGCTAGGCTGTCAACACACAGGACACATGTGGAGCATCAGCATGGCCAAAAGGCACCGTCTCACTGTTTCACTGTTCTACTGCCTCTGGGCAAAATTAAAGCCAGCAGGGCCACAGAGATCCTGGGTCAGACAGACACTGCTAAACTGTTGTCTCTGAAGACAGAGGGAGTGAGTGAGTAAGTGAGAGAAAGAGAGAGAGAAAGAGAGAGAGAGAGAGAGAGATAGAGGGGGCCTCTTAACACAGTCCCACTTGGCTGCTCTCAGGGAATTCGCACCGTTGCTCAATTTCAAACCTCCTGACACCACGACTGCAACGGCTGCATCCAGGACTCTGGACAAAATCTGGACAAAGTGCAAGACAAACAAATGGCTAAGCTCCTCTGCTTGATCTAGCAGGCAGTAGTGAGGCAAGAAGGAGTGTGTAAGGTTGTGTGTGTGTGTGTGTGTGTGTGTGTGTGTGAGTGTGCGAAATAGAGACAGAGAGAGAGAGAGAGAGAGAGAGAGAGAGATTTATCCAGCGTCTTATCTCACAGCTCTGGATAGAGAGAACACATATGGCGTCTTTCCCCCTGAACAGTGACGAGAGATCTCATTTCTTTATTGCCAAAGCCGCTCTCAGACTGACTTCAAATCAGCACCATATAGCAGGTGGCAAGAGAGAAGCAAAGAAACACACACACACACACAAACACACACACACACACACACACACACACACACACACACACACACACACACACACACACTGGGCTGAGCGTAAGTACCCAGAAAAATTAGGGAACTTTCCTCCCCACTCCACAAACTTGACTCAATTACTGGGAAGCTGCCAGGACTCAGTTACAGACTGAGCCTCAAAGAGAGAGAGAGAGAGAGAGAGAGAGAGAGAGAGAGAGAGAGAGAGAGAGAGAGGACAGTGAGAGAGAACGGAGTGTTCTGTCCATCAGAGAGCAGACGGGTAGCAGTTCATTAAGGCCCAAATGACCCCTGGCGCGTCTCGGCTGTGCCGCAGGGGCCCCGGACAGCTGTCAGCAGACCGCTGTGGAGGCGGAGCGGCAACCCCGGCTACTGTCTCAATCAGCAGAGAGGGTGGCACTGCCCGCGCTTACGCTGAGCCAGCCAAGGTGCCCACACACTCACACACACACAAGCCATGGTGCCCAGCGAAAACACACACGCCAGCTGAAAGATCTCATGGACAAGTACGGGTGCTACAGGAGCATGGGTGGATTATGAACATTCGGGCCCCTGGGCCCAGATGTTTTAAGGGCCCCCCACTAATTGTCGCATATGTGGGAGGGGGGGTTTTCCCCCAAAACATTTTTAATTTGTTTGATGTGATTTCCTGTATTCTGGTGCATTTTGGGGATGGCCAATACTTTAATTCAATCATATTCATAGCCTACATCCTGATTTGTTGATATTGAGGCAATGATTCCATGCAAAGGCTTGGGCTTCAGGGCCCCCTGACCACTTGGGCCCCTGGGCCTGGGCCCGGTAGGCCCGTGCAGTAATCCATCCCTGTACAGGAGGACCAGCAGAGAGGAGAAGTGGAAGTGTTTTCAGCGAGAGATGCTGTGATACACACACACACACACACACACACACACACACACACACACATACTCTTAGATACATGAGCATGTACAAATGCACACACACACACGCACACGCACATGCACACGCACGCACAGGAATTTACAGCAGTACAACAAACAAATGTAACGCACACATGCCCCGACACTACACACAAATGCCTATTCATGCATACCACTATGTCCACACAAACAGAAGACTCTTACACGGTCACATTTCAATGAGAAAGCGAGCCAAATATGTCCTTTAGTCATGTTGTTTTTTTCACAGGCATACCTGAAGGGGACTGCCCAACCAACTGTCACAAGAGCGGAACACTTAACGAGTCCCTTCAGAGGGCAAAGAGGTGGTCAGATTTTAAATAGAAACAAAACAACCAAAAAAACATTCCAAAGAATGATCGCTATTTTCAAGCCCAGACCACAATCACAAGACTCACTTTTGCTGTGTACTAAATGATCTATCTAAAAGATAAAAACGACAGAACATCTCTGAACACCAAGAGGAAGAAAAGCACCCATTTTAATGGCCTTGCTTGACGCTCTTGATCTTTTATTAGTTATGAAGCCTTTTTATTGGTTTACAGTTATAAGGCCGTCAGGTGGCGTTCCGTGTTTGCTTAGAATTTGGATAAACATACAAGACTTGATCACAAGTTCCTTGGGTTTTGCAAAACACTTAGTGCTGACCATCTGTCTCTGACCGCTCAGGGATATAAACATTTGCTGTTTGCCACGAGAGTAGCTTCCTTCCTTCCCTCCTCATTAGGCCAAAAAGGAGCTTTAGAAAAAAACACACAAGTATGCTGAACTCACGAGTCCTCAGTAAACAGTAAACATTAAGGGCAGCTTGCGTGCTGCCCTGCGTTTATACTGAGGTAAACATGTCCACACAAGCAAGTGTCTCTCTTAGCACACGACCAATCTACTTGAGCCCCGTTTCACTGGATCACACAGCGCACGCATTAATCAGTGCCCCCCCCCCCCCCCTCTGTCTCTCCCTCTCTCTTTCTTTCTCTCTCTGCCTCACGCTCAACCTTCCCTCCCTGTCAGTCATGGCAGCTCGCGGCCCTCCTACACTTTGCAGGAGACAGGGGATTAGCCCTGAGATCCCATGCTCAATACCACCCATGGGTGACTAATTGACCCCCCACCCACCCCCCAGCACCAAAAAGGACATGCAAGAACAGGTAAGGCATTTATGTGTATGTGTGTGTGTGTGTGTGTGTGTGTGTGTGTGTGTGTGTGTGTCTGTAGGGTTGGCGGTGGTGTACAAATACACTTGCTCCCTGGTGGGGCTACATGAGAAGCCACTGGTGAGCTCAATCAGGGGGAATGACTTGGTAATGAAGCCACCAGGAGGAATATCTTGCCAGGGTCACCGAGCATTAGGTCAAACGGTGAACAGCCAAACGGAGGGACGCACTCCCCCCTGGCCCTGGCCCCAGACCTCCCTCCCACACACACACACACACACACACACACACACACACACACACACACACACACACACACACACAGTCATGCCCCTGTAGCACCTTAACACAATAACCATGACGGTGCTGGAGTCTGAGAGCAGTGAGCCGCTGATCCGGCTTTGAAGTGCTCCGGCATTTACTGGCGGTTAAGAAAACTGCTAAAGCCTGTTAACCGCCGCAGCTGACAACGCCAAGAAAAGCACAACGGTCGCGAGCGTCCGTCAAAACCTGAGCAGTAAACAAGACAACGGCCGGGAAGGACTGACCAAACAGGAAGCCCCGATTTAATTCGTGATGCAAGGCACCTCAACTGAAAATATTTTGGCGGGAGTTTTTGAATTCCTCATGCTGGAAACACCCTCCCTCCCCTTCTCAAACTCTAACTCTGATCTCAGTCTATCACATTCTTCCCTTCCTCTCTCTCTCTCTCTCAGTCTCTTTCTCGTTCTCTCTCTCTATATCTCTGTCTCTCTTCCACTGGTCCATTTTTTTTTTGAGCTGCCAAACATTTTAAAACACTCCCAGAAAACCTTGGCAGCCCTGTTTGGTATGGGAAAGCACTTAGGGCGATTTGTGTGTGGCTATCGCTTGCTTGAGTTTTCTCACCATGCAATTTTAAAATAAGGGGAGAAGCCTGAGAATCAAACTTGTTGGGGGAGGAAGGCTAGCGATCTATCTTGAAACGGTACTCCAGTGAGTGGTAGGGTGGGAACGAGGGGTGTTGACCGCAGAGAAAGAAAGACAGAGGAGGGGTGGGGAGGAGGTCTGCGTGCAGGTCAGGTTGTTTCACAGGGGGCCTCTCAGGTAGCTGGAATTACTACGCGCTGCTACACACACACACACACAAACACACACACACACACACACACACACACACACACACACACACACACACACGCACACTCACCCCAACCCTCCTGTCAGCCTCTTAAACATCCACCATGGATTATTGCTTAGATAGAGATCCTAATAGCCTCAGCGGAAAAAAAAAAACCCAACAAGCTACTCCACCCCATGCATGTGGAAGTCAGTGTGTGTGTGTGTGTGTGTGTGTGTGTGTGTGAGAGAGAGAGACATAACTTTCAATTACTGTAATGTCAGCTTGAGGTAGACAGAGTAAATAATAAAAGTCACGCGTGCACATTTGCACACTATGATAGGATATGCAAAGTATATGCTGACTGAATCTAACATGAGACAAAATAGGAGCAGCCTTGTTTTTCTTCCTTTAACTACTTAAATGGAATCATGAAAAGGTTAAAATGAACACTGTAAAAACAAAAAAAAGTGTCATACAATTTAATGGAAATACAAGCCTTCTGCCAAGCTCCACTGTGCTGAAAGGAAAGGACACCTGCAGCACCTATGATTAAGAACACATTTCATTCGGGAGGTCCAGTCCAGTTCTAATTGAAGACACAAGCACAGTTCCTACGCTGAGAATCAGACTAAGGAGACACCAGAAAGGCATGCTCAAGGACACACACATCCACCTGTACAGTGAATCACTAGCCCAAACACCTCACATAAAAACACACACACACACACACGGAGACCTCAGAAGTCAGACCTAAGGCAGACTTAGTAGACATTAGTAAAACTACACACACAGAGACACAAACACACACATGTGTGTGTCTGTATACCGTGACTGGAAAGCAGTTCCAGCTGAGTGGTGCCCCCTCTCCCCCTCTCGGCTCTCCCCCTGACACACTGACCTTGCTGATCTTACTCTCCTCCGACTCTCTGCTGCGCGCCGGTGGAGTCCTCCGCTCCTGGTACTCCTGGCCCTTGAATGACAGCTGGCAGGAGGAGAGCAGGGGTGACTCGCTGGCCCTCACCTCCGTGGGGGCCCGAGTGGGGGCGTGGTAACCCTGAGTGACGCCGCCGACACCCACGCCGATGCCGGCACCGGCGCCGCTGCGGGCCAGGTTGGGCATGGGGTGAGCGGTGTGCACCGGCCGGGAGCCGACGCTGGGCTGCCTGAGCTTGGACGCCACCCCCACCACCGGCATGGTGCTCTGACCGGTCCGTCGGACGCGTGGAACGCTGGACACGTGGAGATGTTAAGTCAAAGACGAGGGTGGGGAAGAAAAAAAAATTAAAAATGAAGAAAAACAAAAAACAGGAGTCCGAGGAGTCCGTTCTCCAAGTTTCCCACACGAACGCGCGTGTGTGTGCGTGTGCGTGCGTGTGTGCGTGAGAGAGGGAGAGAGAGAGAAACAAGAGTCCAGTGTCTCCTCCTTGACGTCTGGTAGAGAAGGCGTGCAAAGAGGAGGCGGGGAGGGGAGAGAGAGGGGGAGAAAGAGAGAGGGAGGGAGAGAGAGAGAGAGAGAGGGAGAGAGAGAGAGAGAGAGAGAGAGAGAGACGCGGCGTTTCAGTCTTCAGGAGGAGCGCAGCCACAGTCATTCTGCTGCTCACAGCGTGAGCGGCACTGAGAGGAAACTGAGACGGCTTCTCCACAACTCACTCCCCCCTCGGTTTCTGCCCTCCTCCTTCTGAGGCTTCTCCTCCTCTCTCTCTCTTTCTCTCTCTCTCTCCTCCTTGTGCTCTCTATTTTTTTCCCTCCCTCCCACTCTACTACAAAACCAAACAGTTCTCAGGGGCGTGAACTTCACTAGAAGGTAACCACCGCTCAGTGTGCAATGCCTATGATTACACAGACCTGTCTCTCTCTCTCTCTCTCTCTCTGTCTCTCTCTCTCTCTCTCTCTCTCTCTCTCTCTCTCTCTCTCTCTCTCTCTCTCTCTCTCTCTCTCTCTCTCTCTCTCTCTCTCTCGCTTTCTTTCTTTCTTTCTTTGGAGGACATTCCACAGGAACGTGTAGTTCTCTGATTCCAACTGTCAAAACAGCTCTCCCATAGACTAGCAGCGAGGGCTGGACACAGACAGACACAGAAACCTCTTCCTCTCTCTCTCTCTCTCTCTCTTGTGTGCTGCTGGCTCACACGGCCTCTGCCATAAAAGACCACTGTTAAAGTTTCAATCAAAGAATGAAGAAATCGGATGTGTTGCTATGTTCAGAACAAACATTTGCTAAAAGACAAAAATAAAATCTCGTCAGCTTTTCTCTCGACTAAAATAATACTTCCGAGATGATCTCTACACTGAAGCAGTTTGTCTCGTTCCTCAGGACAATGCTTTATGTGTTACAAATGCACATTCTCTCTTTGTGTGTGAGAGAGTGTGAGTGTGAGTGTGTGTGTGTGTGTGTGTGTGTGTGGTGTGTGTGTGTGTGTGTGTGTGTGTGTGTGGTGTGTGTGTGTGTGTGTGTGTGTGTGAAAGCACAGAGGACAGAGCTGAGGGGGATGTTGGGAAGTCGGGGTCTGTCTAGCATCTGAAAGCACCACGGAGGAACGCCACCCCCAGTGCTTTGGGTGAGACTGATGGCTAGCAGCAGAATCAAACCACCTGCTAATGCCTATTAAACTCATAAACCCATTCCCATTCAAACAGGCCATTCTCACGCTTGTCTTGTCTGTATGACAAGCAAAAGGCATGAAGAGATTAATTTCTTTTTTTTTTTTCCTTCCTGGAGGAAAATGACTCACTGATCACTAAATAGATATTTCTCCCCCCTTTTTTCTTCCTGTCCGTGGTGCCGGTTCAAAACCGGCTTGTCATCAAGTCACAGTGTGTGTGTGTGTGTGTGTGTGTAGTGTGTGTGTGTGTGGTGTGTGTGTGTGTGTGGGGGGGGGGGGGGGGGGGTGTATGGTCGCTCTAAATCTAAGTGTGGGATGGTGGTTTTGTTTTTTTAAACGGCAACGGGCCTCAGTGTGTGAGGCATCAGAGCGAAGTGAAAGTTGTACGATGGAGAGTTCCCATCTGGTTCAGTTTAGCATCTGGGACGCGTAAGAGCAGGGAGGATTTCACCGAATCATACCAGAAAACCGGAACATTCTAGCTCAGACGCCGTCCGGTAACTAAGCCCTTAGTAAGCACTGTATCTCATCCACTCTAACAACCCGATCGTCTTGACTGGAGTAGTCTGACTCAGGCAACAGTGAGGCACAGTTCAAAAGACACCCTTTGAGCTCCTGACATGTCCCTATATTAACTGTTCAGGGGGAAAACAGGTGCCCTCAGTTGGTTCTCCC
>NC_055978.1:14661225-14678725 GCF_018492685.1 Alosa sapidissima | reverse complement strand
CTGTGCCACGACTGTAAAAACCCACGTGAAGTGCAACACTGCATGACCAGAGAGCAGAGCAGAGCAGAGCAGAGCAGAAGACGCCAGGCCAGACCAGACGATTCCAGAGCACAGCGGCTCACGCATGCATATTTGTGTTGGCCAGGACAAGCAGAACACAATCAGACCTCAGGTGGGGATTGCTGCTTTTGTGTGTCAGCGAGCTTTACAAACACACACACACACACACACACACACACACACACACACACACACACACACACACACACACACAGACAGACAGACAGACACACATGCACACACACACGCACACGCACACACACCCCGCCCACGCACACACACTGTTGTGATTTCGGGGGGCGAGTTCTTCCGTAACACACGGCGACGCCGAGAGCAAGAAGCTCCGATGTGCTGGAGAGAGGAGAGAGAGAGAGAGAGAGCTTGAGATCTCTGCAAACAGAGCCGTGCTGATTGTAATAACACGGATTTAGCTGGGGCACGCCGCGGCAACGGCCACAGGTTGTTTTAATGACGCTGATGGATTCCAGATGATGAGCCCGGCTGTGCCACCTCTGGGGCCGGTTACATCCATAGATGTAAGTCCTCTGACAAATAAATACGCCAGCGGACTGGGTCCGTTGAGAGCGCTGGCACGCTGGCATCGGGCTCCGAGTGTGACAGGATCATTCACATACCAAGCTGGCTTAAGCTGGCACAGCATACTCTTTTACAAACAGAGGGAGAGAGAGAGGGAGGGCAAAAGAAAGCGAGAGAGAGAGAGAGAGAGAGAGAGAGAGAGAGAAAGGAAGGAGGAAAGAGAAAGCGAGATGTTTCGCCTGCCTTACAGGGTAAAAGCATCCCCTGCTGCCAATAAGCCTTAGTTTGCAAGGCCCACTAAAACCTGCCCTCATATAGTAATATAGTCCTGTTCTCATATAGTAAGAGAGACAGAGGGGGTCTCCAACCTGTTGGACAACTCAGGACCCTGCACTCACCCTTAGCATTAAGCACTAACTGTCTTCTATTCACAACACTACATTTATCTAAAACACTAAACACTAAACACTAGCCTACTACAAATGAGACTCTACTGTGACTTAGACTGACCTGCAATAATGCCCAGATTTTTAATAGACTGATTTACATTCTAATGCTCGTCAGCATGAATAATGACATATCGCTGTTTATAAGCAGTGAGTTCATCATGTGCATGACAATGCAGGTATAGTTGTGCACACTCTGTGCATCTGTTGTGGTATGCCGGATATGAGTACAATAAGATATAAAAACAGATAAAGCGTATGACTCTCAAAAGAAGATTATCTTAGAAAAACATCTACAAAAGCCTCCGTCAACAACCGAGTCTGCAGGTGATCCTTTGATTCGTCTGCCATTAAGTTGTTGTTTTGCAGCGCGCCAGTGAGTGAGAGAACTTCGCATTAGCTTCCTCACCCGCTGTGATTTTAAACGTCTGCAGCTTCCAACCTCCAGTAACTGACTTCCCCCACTCCTCGACCCTCATTACTGTAAGCTGCAGTCCCTCTGGTATGTGAGGCCAGTGAGACGCACACTGCTGCTGCCGCCGTCCGTGTGGAGCTCTGACACAGACACAGATTGTTGTCACCTGTGGCTCGATACCATCCCTCATTAAGATGGGCTCGTAAGGCAGCTTTATACCCCGGCCTGGCTGATTAAAGAGAGAGGCTCTCGGTTTTGGCTGGAGGTGCAGTGCCCGCAAACACCCCCCCCCCCCCTCTTCTCCACACACACACACACACACACACTTACACACGCCACCTCCCTCAAACCATGGCCTCAACCTCACCAAATTAACCCACACATACACATACAGACACACATACAGACACACACACACACACACACACACACACACACACACACTCACACTCTCACACACACTCATACTCACAAGCAAAACGCACACGCACACTCACACACACACACGCAAACCACACACACACACACCAACCAACCCTCCAGATGTAGAGGCCCCCAGTACTCATAACAGGAGGGCTCCCTCGGCAGACACAAGCATCTCATTAGGATAAAGAGCTGCCGGCTAGTGTCTATCGTGGTGCACATGTGCACATGTAAAAATGAATACACAAATAGAGTCTACATAAATAAATAAATAAATAAATACATAGCTGGACCCAGGTGGCATCAAATGTTTCATGTTGGTATTCAGACACTTTCTACACCCTTAGCATGAGCAGCTGGCAGGGGTGCAGGCTGAAGGGCGAAAGCAGCACTTGAGTTGATCTTATCTGTATGACACACAGCATGGCCTCTTACAGTAACAGGGATGACACTGGTGGCTACAGTCCTCAGATCTGGCCCTGTGTGGCAGAGCCCCTGCCGGGGTGGTGACGTGCGGATGGGTGTAGCTGGCAGAGGACGGTGGAGAAGGCGGGGGTGGGGGTGGTGGCGAGGAGTGAGGCTCGTCTTCTTAGGTGACATAAATATGTCATATCTTGTTTCCTGTTTATCTCCGAGCACGTCAGGGCAGCTGCAGGCCCACGAGGACGGAAAAGGGGGGGGAACTCGGAACGGAGCAGGAACCCACATCTCAACAACACATCACCGACGCAGATCCATTACAAACACAACTGTGTGCATCTCCCAGTGGCTGTATCATACAATCATATGTGGTCACATCAACTAACAGGGAGAATGGCTTTGATTTTTTTTTTACTTTGGAATAAACATGACGCAAGGCTAAATTCAATTGTACTGTCAGTGAGGAAAGCCAGGGGGGTGTGTGTGTGGGGGGGGGGGGGGGCATAGCTGGGTTCTGGAGACCATCTTGACTCACATGCTGGAGTTACCACTGGGAAGGTGAGGAAGCATAAAGAACATCAGCCTTCACAGAGAGACGGCGCAGCTCCTTTGAAATAAGATGCCCTGCTGTGCACAGTGCTCTGCACGGCAGTAAAGTACAGTACGCCATGCAGCTCGCGGCTACCTCTCCCATACCCCACCAGGGAGAGACACACAGAGACAGAGACAGAGAGAGAGACACAGAGAGAGAGACAGAGATAGATAGATAGAGAGAGAGACAGAGATAGAGAGAGAGACACAGAGAGAGACAGAGATAGAGAGAGAGAGAGAGAGATAGAGAGAGAGACACAGAGAGAGACAGAGATAGAGAGAGAGAGAGAGAGAGAGAGAGAGATGAGGGGCTGAGGTAAAGCAGAGCCCCAGCGATGGTGACGCAGAAGTCACAGAGTCAGTGGGCTGTTGAAAGGGGCTAACAGTTCTCCCATTGCCCACGCCATTCCATCCACACTGATCACAGCCTCCCACCTACTTAAGGCCAGCGGGGGCTACTTTCATGTCCCATGACGTGTTTATGACCCGCCTTTATGATCTACCAACTCTGCACCAGTCGTCGCCCACGTTGGCCTCGACGACCACTTGCTGACCACAAGGGGCCCCGGGACTCTGCCTCTCTGTGTGATAGCCACGGCAACGGCACCAGCAGCGGTCCAGCCTGGCGGGTCTCCAGCAGGGGCATATAGCTTCCTGATGGGCACTGACATCTGCTCCACTCACGCCAGCCACACTACAGAATAGCGTGAACACACACACACACTCATACACACACACACACACACACACACACACACACACACACACACACACACACACTCACACACACACACACACACACACTCATACACACACACACACACACTCATACACACACACACACACACACACACACACACACACACACACACACACACACACACTGCACTCAAAAGATTTTGTGAGCCGTGCACAGGAAACGTCTTCTGGTCAGAGGAATCAGGATTATTTACAAATTCATGGTTGGTCTTCCTGGGAAGCGTCTGGTGCAGCAGAGCACTCAGTTCTATTGATAACTATCCGTCTTGAGTCTGAACTATCAGGACTAAGTGGAGGCTTGACATAAGAGTAGTGGGATATTGACAGAGGCTTTGGTGGAAAGAGAAAGTATATCATTTGCATGTCCATAGTGTGGCTGAGACTGAGAACCGGTTAGATGTCAGAAAATAAAACTCTTTGTGTGACTGATGCAGAGAGCAAGAATGTCAACAAATCAGCCAGCATACTGTTCTTTACTCTGTGTCCAATATGTGTGTGTGCATCTGTGTGTGTGTGTGTGTGTGTGTGTGTGTGTGTGTGTGTGTGTGTGTGTGTGTGTGTGTGTGTGTGTGTGTGTGTGTGTGTGCGTGTTTGTGTGTGTGTGGGTGGGTGGGTGGGTGGGGGGGTCGGGGGGTTGGGGCAGGAGCGAGATGGTGTGGACGCCATAAAACAGTCTTATCGATCTTCAGGAGAATATATTATCTCGAGATTTAACACACTGACAGGAGAAAATTAATTGAGCCTTGGCCGAAACTACTGATGCTTTGAGCCAAGACACTTTTACGCCCCAACACGAGTCTGGCACTGGGACCACATTATAGACTTAGCGAACAACTCCACCATCAGTGCATCAACTAAGTGAGCAAACGACGGGCCAACTCCCCATTTTGAAATGTGTGCCTGACTCAAATGGTAAATAATCTCTCACACTCTATCATGTCAGTGTACTACAATTACATTACATCATGCTCTGGTGGACCAAACTTGCATCTGCTTTGTCATCTTAATGTAAGTCAATATGCGAGTGCAAAGAAAGGAGGAAAAAAGACAACTAAAAAAGTCTGGACTTCTCGCTGGGGTGCCTCACGGCCAACAATATCCGCTTCGGCTACTTTGGCCCAGAGCCGTGAGTAATAGTTTAAGCAGAGAGTCCCAAGTGAAAATATGTTGGTTTTAACTCTGAAGGAATTAAGGGCGCGCACGCGGTGACTACATGACGGGGGCCTGTGTTTCTTGCCGAGTCGGACGTATTGTGTTTGGCCGGACTGCGCGGAGGGGTTCGAGGCCTCAAGAGTTTTGTGATCCAGAACCGTGTTAGCACTGGCTCCAGAACAGTACCTCACCTCAGTCAACACAGCCACATTGTCTTGGATTTCCACTACACATTAAACCCCCACCCCCATCCCCACCCTCGACCACACCGCTACCACCACCACCCATAACCACAATCATACCCCGTCCAACAGAACAGCCCTACACACAATGCGATGGAACCCTTTCTGCTACGTGCTAGCCACTCTGTTTTTGATTAACCTGATGTAAACTATTGTGACGTGCTTATCATAAATTGACTCAGATCCAAATCCCAAAATGCACGGCCATGCCAACAGCCACCCACCCCCTGTCCACTCTCTCTTATTTAAAATCCATCTCACGACAAGAAAACAAT
Source organism: Alosa sapidissima (assembly GCF_018492685.1). NCBI lineage: Eukaryota > Metazoa > Chordata > Actinopteri > Clupeiformes > Clupeidae > Alosa > Alosa sapidissima. The sequence continues at coordinate 14,673,405 of NC_055978.1, read as the reverse complement.
TAAAAGTCTTTTTTTGTGTGTGTATAGGGCAAAGCTGTTGTATGCAAGTGTAGCCCAGCAGTTATTGGAGACTTTTTTTTTTTACTCATATGGGGCTCTGGCTGAAGGCTAGAGGTGCTCTGAGAGCAGCCGGCCATTTTGGCTCTGTGCTCTGCGGTCACATATTGGCTCTAACGCCCTGGATGCAGCCCTGGAGTGGCAGGGTGGTGAGAGGTCCATGCAGGCACCCCCATTCCTCTTCATTACGGCGGTCTGACAAAAACCAAATGGGCCGACGGGTGTGTGTGGCGTGTGTGTGTGCGTGTGTGTGTGTGTGTGTGTGTGGGTGGGTGTGCATGCAGGGAAAGAGTGTGTCTGTAGAGGGGGTGGTGTGAGGCCGGCAGGATGTCCGCCCCGCACCATGCCCAATTAAGGCCCTCGGCAGCCAGCAGGGCTGGCCGTGCGTCTGCCAGAGCGTAAACAGCAAGCAGAAAGTTAATCTGCACTGGCCGCCGACGCTACCTAATGGATGCCCCGACACTTCATCATTTATGGGTGGCCCACTGGCACACGGGATGAGAGAACTCTATAAAAGGCAGAGAAACACACATACACACACAGACACACACACACACACACCAGACACTTCACAGCCTGTTTGGAGAACTTTCTTAATCCTTAACGCCAGCAACGTGACGACTGCTGTGTCTATAGAAGAGCTCTGCGACGCATAATGGGAGCTGTGTTTCTTGAGAGCCTGAGAGAGCATGGAGAAAGCGCAGAGGTGGCACGCCTCAAGGCCTCTGCTATATACGTTAGCGACTTGCACACTCGCAATGCAGCGACCACAGCCCGGGAGCGGAGAAGCCGCTCGATAATGCATGGGGTTATGCCGTCAAGAATGACTTCCATAAAAGAGTTTCCTGCTCTTCATACTTGCAGTAAAGTGTTCTGAAGTACAACATATTTTTTCCCCCTGTCCGGGTCATAAAGTCAGAAAACTGAGTAATTGAAAAAGCAAGACTGTGGAAACTGAGAGACTGGAGCATGGCCTTACTCATTCTCCCAACTAACTGGTTGGCTGATATTGTCTTTGCATGCCATTGAATGTCTTTTGAATTTTCTTTCTTTGTTTTTAATCTAAAGCACATGGCAACGGCAACGCAGCACAGGACGTTGCCATACGCGCAAGTTAAGTGACACATAGCTTAAAGGGGTCGTCTGGCACAATCACCACTGTGTCAGTTTTCAAAGGAGCCTCTGTGAGCACTATCTGGGACATCACAGAAGAAACCTATTCAAAGAGCGCAATTTGTCGTGCACTTAAGCCGAACACAGAAAATTAGTCTGTCTCAGTGTCTAGACGACAGTGACTGATTGACTTTGAAGGGCTGTACTCTTCTACATTTGCCATGTGCAGCAGGAATTTCACCCTGTACACTGACCTCAACAAACTCCCCTCAATCTTGAGATAAACTGGAATTTTCCTTGTTCTACGTCGCTGGCTTCTTTAAAAAGCTGCTACACTGGGTAATTAGCACGACTTTAGCTGGCTTTCCTTACTTATCTGGAAGGAATGCACTATGACGAGGTGCACTTATTTAGTTGGACTGATAGACTGGCTCCGCACACACACACACACACACACACACACACACACACACACACACACACACACACACACACACACACACAGGCACAAAACTGAGAGCAAACACCCAACGTCTCTGGCTTGTTTAATTACCATTCACGTCATCTCTGACACAGAAAAAGAGGGCTGAAGTGGTACTGGTGTTTTGGTTTCCCCGACACGTTGCTCGCGTCTTCATTTCACTTCTCCGTATGTTCTCTTAAATATCCGATGTCTTGGAGGAAAAAAAGGTTCTCGAGAGCGGAGCGGGTGCCTATTAAGCCCCGTCCGTCAGCGGCGTCCACCGTAAATCCTTCGCTTCACAACGACTGTAGGAGCCTCTGGCAGACGGGGATCTCGGGCCCCGGTCCTGCTCTGAGCCGTCGCCGCCCGCCACTGTGCGATATAATTTTCCACCCAAACAAATGGCGTCATGGCACCTGTTTCGGCCAGCAGACGCGAGGCTCCGAGAGAGAGAGCGAGAGAGAGAGAGAGAAAGAGAGAGAGAAACAGAGAGAGAGAGAAGGGAGGGAGAAGTACACAGAAGGGAGGGGAGAGAGAGGAGAAGTGGAAGGACATGTAGAGACAGGGAGGGAAGGACAGCAAAGGACAGACAGAGAGAGAGGGGGGAGAGAAAGGAGAACGAGAGAGGATAGAGTGACTCAGTTGTAGTGCGTTTATGTGTGTGTGTGTGTGTGTGTGTGTGTGTGTGTGTGTGTACGTGTGTGTACGTGTGTACGTGTGGGTGTGTGTGTGTGTATGTGTGGGTGTATATGTGTGTGTGTGTGTGTGTGTGTGTGTGTGTGTGTGTGTGTGTGTGTGTGTGTGTGTGTGTGTGATATTAGAGGAACAAATATAACAACCTAACAAGGTCTAGTTGCAGATGAGAGAGATAGAAAGAGATGCAAACTGACTTAAATGGAGGGAGAGTTACAAAAAGTCAGAGAGACCCGTACTCATGAGAGTTATATTACAGGCCAAACTTTCAACAATTTATGCAGCTGGTTTTAAAAAAATGAATAATGTTTGTGAATGTTTTTTTTTTTTTTAAATGCTATCCTGAAATATGCAAATCTGAATAAATTTGTCCATCTGTTCCAAGCCTCCCCAAGGCTCTGCAGAAGATGGACTTTTTCTCCCAAGGAAAGGGAGGGCACAGTTGGAGGGCTTTGATTGGTCCAGACCACTGGAGTCAGATAGATGTCAGAGACCCAAAGCCCCCCCCCCCCCCCCCCCCCCCCCCACACACACACCCCACTCCTCACCCCTTGCCCCTACCAGAAGAGCTCTGATCGCTGGACTGTGAAATTACCACAAACATACACCAAAGCAGCATTCCCTCCCTGTTTCCCCAGCTAAGAATGCTCATTCCCAACAAACTCCTCTGGATGTGCATTTCTGAGATTCACACATTAGCATTCTGTAAATTCCTAGTCAGGAAGCCAGAGCACAGCACATACAGTATACCAGAGAGAAAAGGAAGTCAAAACACAAAGAAAGGTCAAACCATTAGGTAAAATAAAAAGTCAAATAAAGGTGGAAAAGTTCAAAGACTCGTCTTTCAATGCATTGTACATAGGCTCATCTACAGCTGAATGAGAAGGGTAGAAAATGAAGACAAAGTGAGGATAAACACAAACAATCGTACAGATAGAACTTGCAGACACAAACTCATACATGCAAGCAAGCATACAAACAAAGATACACCCAGGTTAGGGTTAAAGAAAGTCCTGGAAACATATGAGTAGGATGACCAAATGTTTATGTTAAGTCACAGGCCATAATAATAAGATATGTGTAATGATTTTTCTTTCTCTCTCTCTCTTTCTTCCTCTTTCCCTCTCTCACTCTTTCCAAACTTCCTAAGGAATTATTAACTGCACGGCCACTTAACCATGAGGTTCAGTGGGACTAGGCCTGGCCAGGAAACCATCTCCCCCCTCATGTTCCAATGCTCACTGGAGTCTCTTGGAGGGAGGTGGAGAAATATGCCTTAAAGCCGGCTAATACTGCGGCGATGGGTGGAAGAAAACACTACTGGCGAGTGCTGTGGTGATGCTCCGCTGACTGTTTGCTCAAACGGGGATTGTACCTACTAATTATGGCGATAGCGTGCACTTCGGAGCTGACGTACGGACAAACCATTGCGGCGAGCCGGCAACGAGCGCGGACCAAGGTCGTGATGTTCCGAGCCCGTGCCAGGAGTCGGCTGTCCCGGTATGACCTCTCTCCTTGCCGCGACTGACATTTTGTTTCCCCTTCGCTTAGCACAATGATCTGAGCACTAATTAGCGGATTTACCCAACCATCATAGGAAAGTGTCAGCACAGACATAAAGGAGTCAACAGCCAGATTCGCTCATTTTTTTTCCCCTCCGCAGAAACGAAACTCTGACTCGAGCTATCTGCCTCGGCCAAGAAATGATGAATGTGCTGCTAATTCGTTTAGAAGAGATCCTCTTACTGCGCCAAGTTGTGTATCTGGCAGTTACATCCGGGCAAACAGACCTATCTTATCATTCTTCGGGTTTGCATACACGGCTGAGTGTCTACTGAAGTGTGATAGGGGCCTCACTCAACGTTACCACATCTGCCACTGTCCCACCAGTTGGACTGTTGCCTGTTTGTCACACGCTCAGCACCGAGTTCAAAGAGAAGAAGCACAATACGCCCAAATCAGCATGGAGTAAAAATATAATTTAACATTTGCATTTACAGTTGTGCATTTATATTTCTGTTTTGTGTGTGTGTGTGTGTGTGTGTGTGTGTGTGTGTGTGTGTGTGTGTGTGTGTGTGTGTGTGTGTGTGTAGAACTCTGTTGTAAGCTTTGGAAATGTCCTTATATCTTTTTTACCCCACCTCTGCATACATCTATATACCTGTATATATATACCTATATATCTGTTACATTTAAGAACATGGCATACATACATGGCATACTCTACATATAAAAGTATGGTGACATCAAAATGACTTCTAGCAAAGTCAAACAAAAAAAGTTCCCTTTGGGCATACTCTAGGCTCAATGTACCCGATATGGAGCTAACAGAGGGTGTGCTTCTGAAGACTACGAGCTCCCTATGGGGATACGAGGAGGAGTCCTCTGTTCAAAGCAGCTCCGCCAATGTCTCTAAACTAAGGCCTTTGAATCCAAAGAGGGAGAGAAGGGAGAGGGAGTATGAGGTACAAGGAACGGGGCAGATCAAGTCAAATCTTCTAAGCCATGGAAGTGACAGAGAGAGAAGAAAAACAGAGAGAATAATACTGTGGGAAGCAGAAGAGTGCAATACTGCAGAGTCTGACGAAAGGATGATGTCCCGCAGGGACTTGTGCCTCGGTGTCTTTCTGAGACATCAAGCGGAGTGCTGGACTCTCTGGACCCCCATGAGAGTGCCCGAGGCGATGACACGAGGTTAAGGCCGGTCAAAGCAACACAACCGGTTCACCTAACGTGATCTTCGCCAAGGTCCAACCTGACTGAAGGGCTTTAAGACAATGGCAACCGTGTGGATAGAGTGAGTCGGTGAGTCGGCCTCGATGAAAGCACACGGGGGTGGGGGGGTGTGTTTGTGGTGGGGCATTCTTCTCGTGCTCACCCTCGCCCAATTTCCCCCTGCGGTCGGAGAACGGAGGGAGCCGCGAGTAGTTCTACATCTGTCCGCTTTAAACAAAGACATAAACACAGCTGACCGGCCACCCCTGAAGAGACGTGATGGGAAACAGCCGCTGCACCTCCGTCCTGAGGCACGGCGTGTGTGTGTGTGCGTGTGTGCGTGTGTGTGTGTGTGTGTGTGTGTGTGGTTGGACAGACAGGCAGATTGTCAGCGTCAAAAGGCCCAGCTTTCATGAGAAAGTGGATCACACCACCTTGGGTCTAGAGAAAACGGAAAAACAAACACCGTCGCAGACGAGTAAGTCTTTATCAGCTCATCACCACAGTGTGGAGTTTCTCCTCGATGCTGCACAGACGCCATATCTGCGTTCAGTCAAATAAACTGCCTAAGCAGACGTTATTTTGTCCCTATGCAAAACAACCTGGCATCAGGTGGACTTTACATTGACATGACATTCACAGCAGTTTATCAGCGCATGCGTTTGAATGGAAACGGAGCCCACACTTTCCCCTCTGTTACCACCGTAGAACAGGAGCTAAGAAGCAGCTGAACAGGCTATTCCTCTCCTTGGTGCTGGGTAGATTATAGTGCGGTGAGCCAGAGCAACTAGGCCGGAGACAAGAGAAAGAGAGAGAGAAAGAGAGAGACAGAGAGAGAGAGAATGAGGAAGAGAGAGAGGAAGAGCAAGAGACACAGAGGGGGTGGGGGCTGTCAGTGCGTGGATTAGACTGGTGCCACTCTTCCACGATGCGGCTTTAATGACACTGCTTGCAAACCTTTACCCCAACTGTTACCCAGCAGGAGGGCTCGAGGGGACGACAGACCAAAACACTGTGTTTACGGCCATTAGCTCCAACCATATGGTTTGGCGGTCAACATTTCAACAGCCTCTGTCTGGGAGCCAGAGAAGGGAAAGGCGTCCGCACTGATATGCATTCGCTCAGTTGCAGTGCAAAAGTTGCTGTTGTTGTTGTTGTGTTTGTTTTTTAGTTCTTCTCCCCACATTTCATGGAAGAGTTTTAACTGTTGTACATTTTAAGCAGTCTCTGTGTGGGAACCCTGGCTCTGAATCTTAAGTAGGAGTGCCTGCTGAGACTGCCAGAGTCTCAACCATGTCAGGCTCTGTGTGAAAGTGCTTTCTCTATTCCTGTCACGACGGGGAAAAAAAATCCATTCTTTGCTTTTCCTAAATTGACATTTTATCACCACATGGTGAAATTGCCCTCTTGTCTTTAATTTACTTTCATTTTCTTTTTTTTTTTTTTTTTTTTTTTTTGTTGTCTTTGGAAAGCCAGGAGTCATGTGTGAGTTCTTTAGCATTTGAAAATTACACCAAACAGATATGAAACTCATTTGACCCTTTTGATTAGAAGAAGATTTCTCCCCCTGACTTATGGTGATATAGAGGGAGTGGGCCTGTCAGTAGAGCAATGTGTTTTCTATTATCTTCCTGGAATATTAACAGGACACGCTGCCTCATCCTGCATTCATAAATCAGTGTAGCGTGAAAGCCATTAATCTACCAGCCATGGAGCCAGGGCTTGCCTCCCAGTCATCAATATAGGAAAACATACCTCTTAATGGAGGTTTGTGCTGGCTTGAGTGACGGGAAGCTTCCATGTTTTGATTAACACGGTAGAACAAAACGAACGTGCAAAATGAAAGAGAGAATAGCTGTAATGGGACTGGGTCTCTTCGGAGAAGAACACATACAAGTGAGAGACGACGATCAAATAAGTAAATTGAAGTGTCTTGCTCAAAGGCAGGGGCTTTTTTGGCAACCTCCGATCACATAGTTGCTCGCAGAGGAGGCAATGACTCAAAGAAATAGTCATGCCACCATGCGGCGGACATTCATTCACAAAGTGCGTTTTAATGAGGGCTCTCCGAGCTTGTATTTGAATCTGATTATGGCCCTTGGACGGCGGTTCTGTGTTTTTTGACAGACGCAGTGGTCCGCCCTGCGAGTGAGTGCCAGTTCAAATAATATCTACCCCAGATGAATACCATTGCATGAGAAAGTCCAGCATTTCTCTCTCTCTCTCTCTCTTCCTCTCTCTCTCTCTCTCGATCTCATTGAAGCATCCTTCCCAAATACATAAATAAAAATACGAAACAAACAAATCATGGTGGGAAACAAACACATAATCAAGCAATGTCCCTTCCTTTGGCAACACTGCCCGGCAATGAAGTGATTTTGGAATGGACTTCTGCCCAAGAATAACACATTGCATAATTTGATCTTGTCTTTTTTGCTCTTCATCCCCCCTGTGCTGGGAATGGGCTTTCAAAAAGAGAAGAAGAGAGAGGGAGAGAGGGAGTGAGTGGGTGAGAGATAGAGAAAGAGAGAGAGATGGAGAGAGAGAGAGAGAGAGAGAGAGACAGCGTCTCGTGGGATGCTTTATCTCAGACACAGAGCCCATGCCTGCAGCGCCATGGAGAGATCCAAAAAGCAGTGGAGATAATGAGAGTTTGGAGGTCCCCAGCTGCCTGGGCAGTGGCGGAGAGCAGAGCTGAGCAGAGCGCGTTGGCTGTGAATGGCGGGGATTGCATGACAGAAGCGGCAGAGAGAGTGAGAGAGAAAGAGAGAAAGAAAGAGAAAGAGAGAAAGAGAGAGAGAGAGTGAGAGAGCGGCAGCAGCAGGCAGCAGAGTGGCGGCTGTTTGATCGCTAGAGCTGCTGCGCTCCATTCGAGGCTTAGTTCATTCATCGGCTCGTTTCGGCCTCAGATGACATCAGAGCAGCTGAAGCCCGGCTCGCTTTCAGAGATGGACAAAAAAAAAAGTGGATGGGCTCAAGAGTGGCGCTGCCTGTGGCTACCCCCGCCACGCGCCGCCACGTGCAGCAGACGCGCCGCACGTGGTGCGAGGCAGCACGCTAATCGACCTCTGAAAGTTGAAGCGTAGCGCTAATAGCGACGCCTGAGGAGAAACGAGGACAACACAAAAGCAAAAAAAAAAAAAAAAAACGAAAAAAAAAAAAAAGAAACCCTCCTCAGGCATGGAAGCTAGCACACAGCACCGAGGAGGACTCGGAGGACTTCAATGCGATGGAAACGCTCCCAGTTGGGCGGCCGCCATAGTGTTCCTAACAGAGTCCATATGAAAACAAGCAGGGCCATAGCTAGCACCTGCTAGCAATCTGTTGACTCGCGGAGACGGCAGGCAGGGACTGTAGGGGCCCAGATGCTGCGGCACAGGGTTAGCGTGCAGGGTGGTTAGCTTCCCTCTTGTTGTAGCCTGAGAGGACAGGCAGAGGGTGTGGGGATGTGGGTGAAGGGGAATGGGGGGGGGACTAGCCTTTAGCTGAGGGTGAGGGGTGGGTGGAGGTGGGTAATAGGGGGCTGTTGGTAGTGTGGAGGCTGGAGCTAATGTCAGAGGCTAATGTGCTTAATTAGCCTCCCCCTCTGGTGGAAATCCAGCCTAAGAGAATGTAGTTATTAGGAGGGAGTGGTGGGCTGAGGGAGTAAGAAAGTGGTAAGGAGAGAGAAAGAGAGGGAGAGAGAGGGAGAGAGAGAGAGAGAGAGAGAAAGAGAGAAGGGGAGAAAGAGGGAGCCTTCTATGTGTACTTTAAGGAGGCTGCTAACATTAGTTCTGGGTGATTTGGGTAATTACTTCAAGAGCTGCAGGACGTGACTTGCCAGTTTACAAAAAAGAAAAAAAGAAAGGGTGACAGGAAAGAAAAACGAACAAACTAGTGGAGGAGTGTGCCTCCTTTCCTCCTCTTATCCCTCCCTTCCTCTCCCCCCCTACTCTACCCCCACCGAAACATGCTGAGTGTGCATGAAACAGACCTCGGGAGTGACCTCAAGTTTGTGGCACGAGGAGCGTCTCTTGGATATTTGGGGCTTTTTGAGTGTGTGTGTGTGTGTGTGTGTGTGTGGGGGGGGGGCATAAAAACGAATGGGACGGTCATAAAAGCACTTTGCGTCTTTTTGCCTCGACTCCACTGCAGGGGCCGAGTGTGCGTCTGCGCAAGAGGAGAAGTGTTTTACGTGTGCATTGAAGCGTAGAGACATAATGACGGGGTGTAAAACTGTGACTACTCAGCGTTTTGGCCACTGAATAAATAAATGGGGAGAGGCTGCGTTCAGTTTTTTTTCTCTTCTATTTCCCCATCTTCTTCTTCCTCCTCTTCTTGCTGTGGCTAAATTGAATCCAGTGTCCTCGCTGACAGTGATGGAGCGGCGGCCACAGCCGCTTTCCACAAAATCAAAAAGAGGAAAAACTAAACTAAAAAAGAAAGATGGTCGCTGGTGATGGGTGCATGTGAGGTTGTGTATGTGTGCGTGCACGTGTGTTTATGTGTGTGTGTGTGCGCGTGTGTGCAATGCATGTTTGTGCGTGTGTGTGTGTGTGTGTGTGTGTGTGTGTGTGTGTGTGTGTGTGTGTGTGTGTGTGTGTGTGTGTGTGTGTGTGTGTGTGTGTGTGTGTGTGTGTGTGGCGTGCGTGGGAAAGACAGCAGGAAGTATGGGTCAGGGTATGTCAAGGACAGGGGATTGGTGCTCAGATTCAGATACATCCCGCACAAGGACAGACACACACACACACACACACACACACAGGGCAGTTGTTGAAGGAAGTGTGTGTATCGAGTGCACTGCCAACACATCGCCGCTTTGTAGTCCCTCCCATTATCTTTATCAGCACTGATAAAGAAATCAAAGCATTCAGTCAAGGGCACTGCCTTTCCTCCCCTGCACCTCACCAACTTCAGTTCTGTGTGTAGAAAAAAAGCCTCAAAAAGTGAAAGCTAATACAGAAGCAAGCTGTCAAAAAGCTTTCTGGTTTGAAGTATAGTCAAGAAGATTATGAAGACATGAAGAGTTTGGTTCCAAAACGCTATATCCTCCATTTTAATGAATCATTTATTATTTGATTTATCGTTACTCATTCAAAAGTAACGATATTACCTGAAACACAATTAAATAACATAACTTATTAATGTTTTCAAAAATGGAAATATAGCGTTTGGAACCAAACTCTTAACATTCTTCTGTATCACCTTTTTTATCTGATACATATACAGTGAGATATTATTTGTCTGTCCCTTCATCCTAAACGTGACTAGGCAAGATGTTGACCAGAGGTGTATACGGCATTCCTGAACTTTGCCATCATGTTATAATGGTTGTGTAGACCGGCTCATAATGGAGAGTAATTTTGTTAAGCCCATTTTTTCCCGTTCTCTGAAAAACAAAGCTGTCATGGCGGGTGATTTGACCCAGACCGCTCATTAATCATCAAACGCCCATTGAATGCACTGGTGCGGTGGGGAGCCCTCCGATTCAGAGCCCGCCGTTCCATTATCTGCTATTACGCACACAGACAGACACACACACACATGGAGATACACACACTGACGGCAGGCAAACACACACGCACATGCACAGACGGCACGTAGACACACAGACACAGACACACACACACACAGACGGCACAGGCTGGTGAGACCTGAGTCAGATCCGTTACATTTCCCAAAACACTCCCCTGTGTGTGTGTGTGTGTGTGTCTGTGTGTGTGTGTGTGTGTGTGTGTGTGTGTGTGTGAGAGAGAGAGAGAGGGAAAGAAAAGGAGTCCCCCTGGAGGCCTGTGTTGGGTTTCATCATCAGCTCTCTGACAAACTTCACCACCAACGCAACGTCTCCTGACTCAGCACTGCATAGACAGATAAGCTGGTGCAGCATGTCTAAATCTTCAGCAAAAATGGGCCTGATAACCATCATCATCCTCATCAACAACAAAAACATCACCACCACCATCATCCTCACTATCATCATCATTGTCGTTGTCATTGTTGTCATGGTAATTATCTTCATCCTTGTCACTCTCATCATCACCGTAATCATCATCATCATCATCATCATCATCATCATCGGTGTAATTGTTATCATAATAATTATCTTCATCCTTGTCACTCTCATCATCATCATCATCATCATCATCATCACCATCATTATCATCATCATCATCATCATCATCTTCACCATCATTACCACCATCACCATCTTCTTCTTCACCATCATCATCCTACAGGTGGAGTTGGGCCCAGACTGATTTGCAGTGAGGCACAGATCAGTTGCTTGTTGACGGTCACAGGAGCATGTGTCACAGGTGTGGCTGGCAAACCTCAGCTTTGGCTTTAGCAGCTTGGTCCATTCCATGCTTCAGTACATGCTAGTCTCTCAGCAGGAGCAGGTTGCAGGACAGTGCCGTGTAATTGCTTTCTTGTAAATGACCCACTGCCCCCCCCCCCCCCATCAGTATGCATAGGAGCTGAGGCACCAAACACAGAGAAGCGCTCCCTTGGCCATGCACTGAAATGCCAACAGTCAGGGGTTCTCTCTGCGTAAACACAGCAATCATTTCTCAATAAAAGATAATTGCAATCAAAGAGAACCATTTTTATATTTAAAATGACTTTTGCCTGCTGCCATCATTGTTCTATGATATAGAAATGGACTGTACCAAAATAAATAAATTGGTTCTGAGAGCAATAGACATTTCTGACTCTCCGCCTCATATGTAGTAAAGAAGCTGTGCATACACCTTTGTTTCATGGATAGGTCATCGTTTAAGATGCCTCGTGCTGGTTCAGCAGCAATTCCTTCTATCATGCTAATCACAATACACCCTGGGTCTGGATCAAATAATGTCTTGTTTTGCACATGACCTTATTACACCTGGCTGTGGAAAGAGCATGACCATTCGGAGAGTGCCTAGCAAACTTCAGACTGATTAAGGTTTTATTATATTTGGATGAGATAAGGCTGGAGCTCGTAAAGCAATTATCATACAATAACAATGTCATGCCCCAGAGCAGTGGTGCTGCACGCATGTGCTGCTGCATGATACAAGCCAAAGCAAACAAACCCTATCCCCACCAGCCTTGAAGTCAAACACACACAAACACAGGCACACACACATATACACACACACATATGTACACTCCAGCTCCAG
>NC_055978.1:14631225-14658725 GCF_018492685.1 Alosa sapidissima | reverse complement strand
CTGATGCCTGGTAATAATAGCCAGGCAGAGCCTTGGGAGCACCGCTGCAGGATGCCAGTCTGAAGCATTATGGGACATTTTCCTATATGTCTGTCTCAACACAACACTGTTCCACTGGTGTATCTGACGTTGACACTCAGTTGCAGATTCATGAGAGCCAACTATGCCGTTCCACTCAATTGACCTGCTTCTGCCAGCATGCTAATATGCCAAGATCCTGGCTGCTGGCTGCACAGAAAGACAAGAGCGGAGAATAATTTGCATCAAGTATGTTATATAGTTCAACTGTGCGGCGAAGCACCTACTGAGTGGGAAAATTAATAGGGGATGAGTTATATCAAACTGGTGGCACACTGCTGTGCTAGACCAGATTGCTCAGGGACCAACTGAGCGTGGCCTTCTCCACATTTCCCCCAGACATTTTTCTGCCGCTGAAATCCGATGTTGACACAGGCACACAAGGGTAAAATTGCTCAATTGCAGCAACAGTGCTATTGCTGAAGTGACCTGCATCTGAAATGCGTGTTAATGTGTTCAAATCCTTAACCGCAAGGACCAGACCAATCCCCCCAACCCCCCCCCCCCACACACACACACACACACACACACACACACCCATCCCCTCACAGGCCAGACGGGGGTCCATCATAGCCTAATGCCCTCATGAGGAAGCTGGCCATCTGGGGGGGGGGGGGGCACAAACTGTACCAGTGTCTGGGCACTGCTGCTGCTGTGGTTGAGATCAAGCAGAAGCTTATAGTCTTAATTCATCTCTTAATCCCTTTCCTGCTGCAAAAGTCAACTTTCTGAGCAGGAGTTTTGTATTTTCCCCAGGCTGATTCCCTGAGCAATGAGAAGAATTGAGAAATGTGAAAATGCAAGAAAAATAAATAAATGGGTGAAGAAATTAAAAAGACACTCCCTTTCCCACAAACAAAAACACAGACACACGCACACAAATAAACGAGAATCTGGAGGAATGATGTTGCACAACACTTTCAGTGACAAACACTAGAGTCTTGCCAGGAAGCGAAATGAATGGCCTTCTGCTTCTTTTCCTCCTCCTCATGATAGAGTATGGGGCTGCTGGAGGCTTCGCCACAGGGGGACATTATCCCAGCGAGGGAGCCGAGTTCTCATCTCCCACAATGCAGCAGTAATAGCATGGGAACAGGGGGAGCGGTTTCTGTGCTGTGTGGGTGAGGGCGTGCATTTGTCATGCGTAGACGGCTTTTGTTTGCCGTACACGCGGGCGTGTAATGGACTTGCACTGTAAGTATAATCAGTTCAGCATCAGCCTCGTAAAGATCCAATTAAAGTTTAAATGACGCCAAACAGAACAAGATCCTGATTTTAGTATGGCCGGGGGGAACAAAGAACAACAAAATACCAGGTTTGAGTACTGTGTCGAACAGTAATGACTATAATTCATAGAACATTGCATTTTGGTCTGTGAGTTAAATTGGATTTGCAGATTTTTCTAAAAAGATACAATTGTCTAGTTCAAAAGAGTTGGAGTCAATCTTAAATGCCGCTGCTCGTTGCTTGGTTTGCATGGTTGCTTGGTTACAAGGAGAAAATGTCTGTCTTATGTCAGCAAAACCATCACCACTCTCCTGTCAAGACCTGCACCCGTCAACACACAGAGAAACAAAGAGCCGATCACCTTCCACTGCAACCACAGGAGCGCCAAGACACCACGACACCCAGCGCGCCTCTGCAAGCTGCAGCTAACTAGCCCCCATCCAGCCCCCTTTCCATCCTCCATCCTCCACCCCACCCCAGCCCCACCACCATGCCAGGCTTCCCCAGGGCTCCGGAGCCTGTGCCAGGGTGCGGCGGCTGTTTCCTGGGGACTGGAGGTTTGGAGGGCGTCCACGCTTCCCTGCTCCCACATCTCTGGCTTTTCAGCACTCACTCGGTGCTCGGTGCCTGCCGGAGACTTGGCCCTTTCATCCCGCTCCAGACGGCCAGGGAGAAAATCAATAGGCCCATAAACATATCCTCATAAGAAAGCCATTAATGGAAATCCTGCCATCTCTTTTTTTGTAACTATGCTTGTAATCCACGCAGGAATGGCACTGGTGTTTTTGCTGAGTGAATTTGCCACCAAAAACGAAATGCCAATTTTTTTGTTTTGTTTTTTTTTTTCCCCCTTTATGCGCTGGAATTTTCCACAACGTAAAATGCAACTATGAGTACAACTATATACGAGGCCTGGTTTTGGTGTAGGATTCAGGATCCAGCAGTAATCAGTCTATAACTATAACAAATCGTCATCAAGTGTGATGATCTCTGTGATGAGTCACTTAAATAAAATGGCTTTTCTTCTATGCACACACACAAAAAATGAATTGAGTCCTACTCAGTTGAAAACAATTCCCATGCCATACCACCATGATGGCAATTTTGCTATCTGTCAACGAGTTGTCAGCAGATATTACCAGATGAAAAATGACCTCTGAACACAACGCAAGTAGCAATTAGCTCGATAAGGCTCACGCTGTTGTGCACTTCTTTCAGCTGTCCTTGCAGTTACATTAGTCTTTTGGTTTGGCTTCTTGGTAGGGGCAGTGTTTCAGAGGAGGACATGGGAACCTCAGTTCTCCAAAAATTTCAGGGAAATTTATCATGGAATGGCCGCCAACCTTTTCCACCACGCTGGCCACCCTCTGCCCGCAAAGAAAAGAAAAAAAAAAGGGGGGGGGGGGCGGGGGGGGGGGGGGGGGGGAATGTGCAAATTTCATTTAATGCCACACAGTTTGAAGACACCGTCATAAATCAGGGACGTCTGTGCATTGCGGCTCTAAGTGAAATGTCACGAGTCGCATCCCTCAACCATCCCGACGTGCAACAATAAACACGCCTCTATTTAATAAGGGCTGAAAAAAAAAAAAATTGATCTATGGCTCTTGGGCCTCTGCATGGCAGGTTGTTTGTGAGTAAAACAACACAGATGGGCCTAATTCAACAGTGAAATACAGTGGAGGGAACCAGGGTGTGTGTGTGTGTGTGTGTGTGTGTGTGTGTGTGTGTGTGTGTGTGTGTGTTGCGGGGGGGGGGGGGCTCTAAGGCAGGACCTCTCTAGTTCCATATGCAGCGCAAACATTGATTCCACAAATTACAAGGTTACTGGGGCAATAAACAGGATCCTGCCGTGGCCGTGGCGGTGACCTACATCAAGCACCTCTTTTTGAGGGGGCTTGGCATGAAGACGCTGGCGCTGGCGAGACTTGGCTGAGCGTGGGGCGCTCTCATCCTCTGCCAGGCTCTCCGGGGGCCAGAAGAGCGACTTTCTCCACGAGGGCTGAGCTGAGCTCTCCGACTGTGACGACTGTTTTGGACGCATACAGATGTGAACAATTACAATGAAAAAAAATGCACATGACAGGGTGGGGTGGGGGGGTGTGATGGGGGGGATTAACAGCAACTGAGGGCCCAAGCATCTGGAGGAATCTGCCTCGCTTTCCTAAACACCAGGCCCAGAACCCCAGCAGAGATTTCCATCCCCTAGAGTGGTCTCTCCTGGTGGAACATTCTGGAACAAGTGCCACACATGGGGACCTCGTGCCCATCCAAGAAAAGCACAGGGGTGGGGGTCAGTGTTCCCGACTCAGTGGGAACTTCAAGGAGTGAAAGTTTCCTATTGAAAATGTCATGTCTGGTGGAGCCACGGCTAATAATGGCCACTCTTGTACTCTCCAAATGGCAGGCCCACTGGGAGGAAACCCCACACACCCCACAGGACAGAGCAGGCCAGCTCCAACCAGTGAACCACAGCGCAAACACACCACTGAGGCTGACATGGGAGAGAGTGAGAGAAAGAGTGAGAGAGATGAGAGAGGGAGAGAGAGACATGAGAGAGAGAGTGAGAGAGAGAGAGAGAGAGAGAGAGAGAGAGAGAGAGAGAGAGAGAGAGACATGAGAGAGGTGGTGGTCTCATTGGAAGCCCTGCATTTCACCTAAAATGAAACCTACAGAAACATTCATTCAGCCTTACCTGGGTCACAAGTTTTAAGCTTCCATGCTGTCAGCACTGTCATTCAAGTGTATCTCACACACACACACACACACACACACACACACACACACACACACACACACACACACACACACACACACAAACACCCTCAAAGTACATGATCTTACAATAGCTTGTCAGGAACTCCCATTTTCAGAAACATGGAGTGCCCAGTGTTGTGAGAGGAGCTGGAGAGTTGCTGCCAGAACTAAATAAAGGCCTCAAAGACGACTGGCTCCTTTCATGTTTCAAAACAACATAGCCTGGTGTAAAAATACAGTATTGGCATAGCAGCAGGGGTCAGTGGAGGTTTACACGCACAAACACATGCAGAGCAATGTGTAATGTTGAGCTGGGGTGTGTGTGTGTGTGTGATGTTTGTGTGTGAGTGTGTGTGTGTGTGTGTGTGTGTGTGTGTGCGCGCGTGTGTGTGTGTGTGTGCGCGCGTGTGTGTGTGTGTGCGCCAGAGGATCATTTCATGAAAGACATAATCAACAGCAGAATGGTGTATTCTAAAATGAATCGGAAAATCACCAGTGAATGTTAAAATGATCAGAAGGGTCCAAAAACAGAGTGCTTCATCTTCAAAGACGACACGCAAAAAACACATCCAATCACAGACCACATGTACACAAATACAGTGATAAATACACACACACACACACACACACGCACACACGCACACACACGCACACACACGCACACACGCACACACACTCACTTACTTACACACCCACACAAACACACATAGCCTATCATCAGATACTTCAAGCCCATTATTCACTGTCCTAACTGGGAAAAAGAGCTGTTAAAACGGCCTTAGACAATTAAAGAGGATCATTATATCCCCTACCACTCCAAAAGCGCCCTGTGTTCTTTCACAGAGACTTTTTATTGACAGTGTTCAATTTGTTTAACAGACCAAGCTGGCTTTGTTGGTTTGAAAGGTGGAATTTTTCTGGGCCATAACTATTTATTTGCCCGCGCTGAGTCATTAGTCTGGTTTCTATTCGCATCTCGTAAGCAAAACAAAAATGGCAGTGACAAAAGAGCTCGCCTTAAGTGACTTCATGGCAGAGACATCCTTCACCATCTTACATGCACAGATACAGTAGCGTGATGAGGAAACCATTTTGTGGGCTATAAAAAAAGCGCTGACTTTGTCTTTGGTGTGGGGGCGCAAAACAAACACAAACAGCTCGAACTGCAAAAGTCTTTAAACATTTAAGCAGAGCAGAATTCAATTAGGCTATATTTCACTGTTACAGATGGCTCTGAGTGAGAGTGATTCATCGAGACGTTGTGCGTGTTTTTGACAAGGGTGTTGCCCTTTCCTGATCAGAAAGTCTGTCGGTGCAGCTCGGCAGCTGAGCACACTATGGCGACGACGACATTAATTACATCGTTCTCCTGGCGATGAATTAAATCAGTTTGACATCTTGTCCAGCCTCCTCGTCGCCGCCTGTGTTCTTCGAGCATCTTTGTTGTTCGTTTGGCAGGTGGTAGTCGACTGTGGTGACAGCAAACAGAACGTTTCAGGCTCGGGATCAAAGCCATGTACAAACCGCGCGCGCATACACACACACAAACACACACACACACACATCCAAAAACATACATGCATTCACATGCTCACTCGAAAAACACCCCCAGCCTGTATATTTTCTCAGGCCTTGTGCAACCGCCCCACAGAAATAATGTGTTTTAAATTGGTGAGAGTGACACACAAACAGGGCTGGGAAACAGCGTGGTAATAACACTGCACCGAGGCGGTGCACAAGGTCACTGCCGCCAGCCTCAGACCGCATGGCCGCGGCCGGTTGAAATCTGCAGCATCGTTCAAGGACTTCATTGAGAAAGAGAACTGAAAACAAGAGGAGCAGGAAAGGGACAGCAAAAGCTTGCTGAAACCCTTTTGTCCTCTTTTTAAAAAAAAAAAAAAAAAATGGAAAACGGAGCCCATAAACTACCACTGGCCTCAACCTGAAACTGGCCTCCTACGCTGTCCTTAAATGTAAGTTACACCTCGTCAAAACATGTACTCCACAGACAACAAAAATATATAGAAACTCCAGATGAATTCAATATAGGTTTGGCAAAAGATGGGTTGTACAGGACGACTATTAAGAATAGTGATGCTATTCAGACTTTTATCCAGGCCTCCAGACCAGACCTTCTTCTCAGAATAGTATAGAGAGCATTGAGAGATACAAAATCAACAAACTGACTCCTTGTACCCTGCTTCACCAGTCGAGCATCACTATATGTTCATGTTTAAGAAGAAAGGAACTTGGCATCTGGGTCTTCTAGACCAGGCTTCCCCCTAAGATCTGGGACCAGCGATGGCTTCACAAAGACTTAAAACGAGAGGGAGGGAGCCCGCACGCACAGTGCACAGATCGCTACGCTACGCAGCGCTAACGGACAGCTGCCAATCTCTAATGAGGAACAAAAGTGGCCGGCGAGGGCTGCATCTGTTGTGGCTTTGGCACGGAACCGCGCGGAGGAGAGCCTCAAAGAAAACTCCGACCTTTTATGGAAACTATAAAAAGACGGCACCGAGCGCTGGTGGAGAGAAAGATGAGAAATGTATAATGAAACAGAGAAACAAATGACAACCAAGAAGGAGGGGGGGCATAGAGGAATGGAAAACTGCTGGATAAACAAAACTGCTATTCAATGGAAATGCTCATGTTTCTGAAGAAGGCATAACACACACACACACACACACACACACACACACACACACACACACACACACATACACATGCACACACACACTCAGAGCTGATGTTCACTTCTGAGCAGGCATAACACAGGATGGCAAATAGCTCTCATTACACACACATGTGCACACACGCACACACACACACACACACACACACACACACACAGACAGACACACACACACACACACACACACACACACACACACACACACACACACACACACAAACACACACACACACATACACACACACACACACACACACACACAGCCACTGCTGGGGGTAAGACACAGGGATCCAGTGGAGGTTTCCAGATGTTGATTAGTCAATCCTGTTGTAATGCTCTGTCAAACATGCGCAAGGGCGTCATCCTGCCATCTGCGCTGCAGGGAATCATGGGAACATGATCACTTCAGCGCCGCTGACAGCGATGCCATTAAAACCTCCATTTCCAGCCAACCTCCGGGGTCAGGTCTGTTTGGAGCCCCTGCTATCCATCCCACCCCGATCAGGGCCGCCACAGCACAATGCATTAATAATTAGGGCCATTTGTCACTGGTTCCTTCCTCTCTCTCTCTTTCCGTTCTTCCTCCTGGTCTGTCTTTGCCTATCTGTCTCCCATCCCTTCTCACTGTCTTCAATTATATACAGCGCTGGCACTGAACACTCTATGGTGCTCTAAGGGCTGTATTTCATACATCCAGCATGGTTTCCTAAGACTGGCAGTTCAGGTGTAAAACTATGTAGATTTAGCTTAGCGGCCAGCTTGACCAATGTGGATGAATCCAGAGACACCTGGGACCAAATCCCAGCCATCGCAAGCACTGATAAACCAGGTCATTCCACAATGTGTGGCTTTGAACAAAACCATCTGCTGAATGTGCACACACATCCCGGCTTGCGCTACCGCATCCCTCCATCCCTCCCTCCCTCCCTCCCTCTCCTTCATCCTGTTTCTAAGCGGAAAGAAACCTGGAGCAGAAGGCAGCGAGCGCTTTGGAAGAACCCCGAACACAGGAGCCGTGACCAGGCAGCGGCTGAGAGTCCTCCTGCAGTCAGCGGCAGCCTCAGCTGCATGCTTTGTTAGGGAACAACCTCTCCGAAGCAATCCTATTGCTGGCCCGTTCGCAGGCCCTCAGCAGTGCTCTAAGGGGATAACACGGCCCAATCCCAACTAAACCACATCCAGCACTGTGCCACTCAGGCTGCTCTCTCTCTCTCTCTCTCTCTCTCTCTCTCTCTCTCTCTCTCTCTCTCTCTCTCTCTCTCTCTCTCTCTCTCTCTGCAATTTGGCAACAAGTCAGTCAATAACTAACTACTGTATATATATATATATATATATATATATATATATATATATATATATATATATATCAGGGTTGTGCAAAATTCGAATTGCAATTCTGCTTCCTGTTTGCTACCTCGATTGAAATGCAAGTGAAATTCAAGAATTGAATTGGAATTTAAGAGCCAGTTTCAATTGAATTCTGGATTTTTGTACAACCCTGATATATGAGAGATGGGAGAGAAGGGGAAAGAAAAGACTGTGTGCATGTGAGGCAGAGAGAGAGAGAGAAAGAGAGGGAGAGGGAGGAGGGAGGAAGAATTGCTTCCTCTCTAATGATAGCAGGCCATCCTGCAGGAAGACGTCAACATTGCTGCTGACAACAGGCTTCAGTACAGCTGCAGATACCACACAGATGTCAACCTGGCCTGGACTCCTAATCAGAGCTCCTCTGGTGTGACTCAGTGTGTTTGTGTGTGTGTTTGTGTGTGTAGGTGTGTATGTGTGTATGTGTGAGTGTGTGTGTGTGTGTGCATACATACTTGTGTGTGCATGCTTGTGAAGAGGAGGCGTGTGCATGTGCATGCGTGCCTGTGTCTATATGTGTGTGACTAAGTGTGTGTGCATGTGGGGGGGGATGTCTGTCTGTGTGTGTTTTATAGCTGTTCTGTAAAATGGATTCAAATCACACTGAGACAAAGGAATAGGCCAATAAAAAAAGAGAGGGGAGAGGGGAATGCAACAGAAAACCAGGACAGATACACAGCCAACATTTCATTGCTTCCTGGAACCTCTACACTGGGTGCTGCATGGAATATTCCAGTCAACTCATCCACAAATCGCAACGAGAGCGAGTTCACAGCGCCGTGCATTCACATTCCACACGGGCAACAAACGGTTAAATGTGACAAACCCACCTTCCTGGCAACGGCTCGACCTCCGCTGTGCATGACTGTGTGAGATACTGAGGGGAAAGTAGCCCTCCTTCTACCATTGATCACTTAGAGGAAATCTCTGCTTAACTTAAGCCTTTATTGAAGCAACTGTGCGCTAATCTGGATGGGCTTGTCGTGAGCGTGTCACCACCTCCGTCGGTCAAAGCCAGGGCAAGCTGAGCCACAGAGAAGACCATTGAGCTGTGGGTGTCCTGTGCTTTCAGATTGCAAAAATGGGTACTGATCTGTTACCCTCATTTTCGAAAGTCAAATACAATTCCCCCAAGCTTCGTCTTCCCTTACAGGCAAGCAGGCATGATTTAGTGAGTCGATTTAGTCATGGCAGCCTGAGGTCTTTTAGGTGATTTATCCTCTTCAACAGGCATGAACGTAGCATGTGAGACATATGTCTGTCAAGTTAGTGCTGGTAAAATACCTCTCTCAAAAGTGTTCAGTGACACATTATTACAAGGTTGCGTAATTCTCTCTGCCTTTCCCAGAGCACAGAACAGTACATGCTGAGTGAGAGTAGATGGATAATAACACATTTTATTCATAACACACTTTAGATTTTCAACAAATGTCAAAGTGCTAAAGAGGTAAAAGTGTGAAAAAGTAATGTAGAAGTTGCTGGTTATCTATACAAATCACAGCATATCTGCGAACACCTAGAACTAAAGGCTGTTAGAATCTAGTCAGTAACAATTCAGTACAGGGAAAGGGTTATCTCTTGACTAATATAGACACAGTATAGATGCAGTACACTGTACAGTACTGATCTAGATTCAGAGAGTTCCAGAGAGGATCATAATAAATGGAATAAAGCAAAGTAAACAGATGCTGCCTTATGCTTTGGTTACGGTGTACTGTACCTGCTGCACCTTGAGTGTCAGACTGTTCTTAATTTCCTCCATTGAGGAACATACTGAACTCTGGCAGTCCTATAATGTAATTTTGGTTTTCTTTGGCTTTTTTTCCCCAACACAAGAACAGACTTGGTGAGTCGCAATCACTGAAAAGAAACATTGTTCTGCATGATGGCACAGCAAAAAAAGGGGGTCCGCACAAAAGATTTACAGTGGACCAGGAGGAACTTGGTTCCGTTTCAAAACCACAGCGTGTGCTGGTATTACATTAAGAAATGTGTAAATACATGTCTGACAATCCCCATTTTGTCTCTTGCACACAAGACGACCCAGTGTTTTCCAGAACACCCGACTCTAAATAATTCAATATCCTAACGCACAACCTATTCACAGCCCAAAGCAAATATTAGGCTACTCCGTCAGAAGGACCTATGGCAAAGGGCTAAAAGACCAAAAAGAAAAAAAGAAAATAAAAAAAAATCTGGATTAACATTGTGGTAACCTACATTTATGGGGCTTTCAGATCTTATTATTTATGG
Organism: Alosa sapidissima; assembly: GCF_018492685.1. Classification (NCBI taxonomy): domain Eukaryota; kingdom Metazoa; phylum Chordata; class Actinopteri; order Clupeiformes; family Clupeidae; genus Alosa; species Alosa sapidissima. The sequence continues at coordinate 14,648,350 of NC_055978.1, read as the reverse complement.
GGACCACCACAGGCAGAGAAAGGGCACCTCAAAGGGACCACCAGCCTTTCCCCCTTCGCTGTACCGCAAGGAGCCCCACGCCCCGGGAAAAGCATACAACACATGGGCGAAAGCGCTCATAGAGAGTCCACCCCTCCATTCATCATTAGCGGGGGCCTTGTGCACTTCCAGAGTTGAGCTACAGCCTTATGCATGTTGTTTATTTTCATTTTTTTTTTTAACTCGGCACGCAGAGCCCAAGCCCTCCTGTGAGTCAACACCTCGGCCTCGCTGGTTTAGCTTTTATGGCCTCCTGTCTGACGGGTGGCAAGAGGACATGTAGAGAGGCAGTGGAGGAATTTCTGCATGTGCGTGTGTGTGCAGTGTGTGTGTGTGTGCGCAGTGTGCGTGTGTAGGAGGAGGATGATTCAACAGCCACTATAAACAGACCATCTGCTTCTGCCGGGGATCAAAACAGGACAAAAAGAAAGACTCGGAAGCGGGCAGTGTTTACAGCTTCGGTCACAGTCACAGCCTGGACACCTGCAGAAACCTGTGGTTTGCCAAATTCAGACCAGAGTGACACGGTTTACACAAGAGACTTTCATCTGCCCGATCGAGCTCCCTACCCCCTAACCAGAAGCCTTGTTACGCACTGGCCTCCTCGGTCTGTGTGTGTAAAATGACTGAGTGCACAGACTAGAATAACTCACATTCTTTTTTTCCCCCCGCAAATGTGAAACAAAGAAACAGGATCTGTGCTAATCCACATAATCACTGGGGCTAAGTTTAACAGGGCCGTTTCGGAGGGCAGGAACCCGGGCCATGGCTGCTAAGGTTCCTGAACGGTGAACCGTAGGAGTACAGGAGCCATTGTGAGGTGCACACACTATGAGGTAACCTCAAGCTGGGACGTAAACACTCGCCACGGTGTCAGACAAGGGTCAAGGACCTCAAAACGACAGGCTTCCATATGAGCATCCCAGGCCACCCATACCTTGAAGGTTATATATAGAGCTTACAGCTGGCTGGCAACAGTGTTTATACTGTATATATATATATATATATATATATATATATATATATATATATAAAAGAGAATTGGAGGAAAACAAAGAAAGAGGCTAGACAGGGAAGAAAAGAGAAAACTTAAAAAAGACAAGTTAAGGAGAACTGGAGGGGAGGTTTTGCTTCATTAATGAGCTGGAGAGCTGTAGAAAATAGATTTCAAATTAATCTAATTTTTTCCTCTCTCTTTTGACTGTCTCCACAAGAGTTTTTCAATAATATTACATAATTTGGTGGTGAGTATCGATCGCCACTTGCACATGACCTTTATTTCACTTACAAAGTTGCAAAGCCCAAAAAAAAGAAGAAAAAAAAAGAAAACATAAAAAAGAATAAGTACGAATAAGTGGTTCCTGTTTATTGTTTACAGAACATCTGCATTCTACACGCAATCATCAACCGCAAGGATGCCCCAGCTGGCACGGGTTGCCCAGCGTTGATTCTTCAGGGCCAATTACAGCAATCATGTGGCTATGCTGACAGGCTAAACGTCCTGCGCTACCTTATCATTACATCAATTACTTAACCCCACATTGGCAGTGAAACTCTTACGGCATAATTGCACATTTTAAAGAATTAAATCTATTTAAGAGCTCAGCACAAAAAAAAAAAAAAAATGGCGGGGAAGGGATTAGGGAGGAAAACAAGGGGGGGATGTAATTCCGCTGGAGCATCGCATCGCATGTAGCGAATGATCCTTTAATGTGTGTGGCATCCGATGATAAGACAAAAGCAGCGAGGGACCGCTAAGACGGCAGCAGATGTGCGGGTCTGGGGTGGCCCCGGATGTGGATGTCCTTTTTAAAGGGGGCTAATTGGAGTTAGTGGTCGATGGCCACTGTGAGCGAAGCGGTCTCCTGTTCCAAGGGCCGGAAGGCATAATGATTTCAAATTATGTATTTTTTCTTTGGTAAAAGCGGCGCTCTCGAGGAACTTAACCAGAATGTTTGTGTCTTGTCAACGACTTTGTTTTCCCTGCACAACCATCAAGCAGACTGTTGAGGAAAACAAAAATGTGTGTGTAATGCACAACCATGCACACGCTATTTCCTATCAACAAAAGTGGAGGCAGCAAGTAGCAAGAAGTTAGCTTGACCTGACTAACCCCATCTAGAATCTATACAATCTACATAGCAAACCAAATGAGGGGTAAAAAAAAAGTGAAACCTTCAAAGCTATAGCGGACAGACCAAAACAGATCTCTATAGCAAAGCAGATGCTGTTGATCTCTGCACACCTGTGTGAGTGTGTGTGTGGTGGGTGTGTGTGTATGTGTGTGTATGTGTGTGTATGTGTGCGTGGGTGAGCGCTTGTGTAAGGGTGTTTTGTGTACCTCTTTGCCCGTCAATAAACAAACGCACTAAATCTATTAAGCGTATCTGTGTGTATCCTCTCCACAGCTGACCTCTCTTGGCTCCCTTGCCTGACTGGAGAGTGAAGCGAGGGAGGAAGAGAGAGAGAGAGAGAGAGAGAGAGAGAGTAGTGAGGGAAAGGGAAAGAGATGGAGACAGGATGTTTGTTTTCATTCATGTTGCCCGTCAGGCCAAAGGCAGAGCCGGCAGAGACCTGTTGCCAAAGCCAGTCCACCGTCACCTGAGGGGAGAGGAGGGGAAGTGCACTTTTAGCATGTCATTAACTTCTGCTCCCTACCCCACAAAACCCAGCCAGAAAGAGACAAGGAGAGGGAGAGAGAGAGAGAGAGAGAGAGAGAGAGGAAGAGGGGGAGAGAGTGGGAGAGAATGAGACCTAGTATTAAAACGTAGGCGCTCAGGGAAAATAACACACCAGGCTGAACACTAACTCACCATGTGCCACACATCCTCTGTGCTTTAGCGGTGACTTTTGCATGAGTCATGTGATCACACTGACTCGAGAGTGACAAAAATACCCCCCCCCCCCTTGCATGTACACACACACAAACATAGGCACACACACAGACACACACACACAAACTTACATCTGTACCCACTCTTGCCCTCATACTGTATGTTTACAAGGGAGGCTTGTTATTATGTAAGAGCTCGGGGCGAGTGTGTCAGCGACAGCTCATTTTTAACGAAGGCTTTAGCAAAACCTCAGGTATGGAGTGGCAACGTCGCAACACTGTTTGCATGGAGCGCCGTTTTGACATCATCTCTTGGGTGGATGCTCCACCTTCAGAGAGTGGTGGAGATGGATGTCCCAAGCCAGACTGTGGTCTATGTGTGTGCGGAGGCAGTTTGTTATCATTTTCCCACAAAACACTAAAACCTTGAGTAGAGAATTTAAATATACACATCAGCTGTCGTATTTATGTGTATGTGTGTGTGTGTGTGTGTGTGTGTGTGTGTGTGTGTGTGTGTGTGTGAGTGTCTTAACGTACACATGAGTATGTCTATGTATGTGTGGATGTTTGCTTGTACCAATACAAAGTTTACATTTGTATGTATGGAAGAGAGACAGAAAGAGAGAGATTTTGCATCAGGATTTGTTGTGTGTTTGTGTGCACGTGTGTGTGTGTGTGTGTGTGTGTGTGTGTGTGTGTGTGTGTGTGTGTGTGATTGGGAAAGGCCTGACTGAGCAAGCTAAGCTGATTTAAAGTTGCATGTCTGTAGTCCTTCCAGTTGCTGACAGAAGGCACACAATCTCACAACACACACATAAACACACACACACACATACAAAAAAAAAAAACACCAAAAAAAACGAGAGAAACATGGAAAAAAATGCCGAAAACCAACCCTCTGAAGTGCTCTGGCCAAATGAAGACGTTCTGCCCGGCGCCAAAACCGCTGCAGGGATCACACAGGCTATTCGTCTTGAAATAAATCTACAGATACCGCAGTCCACTTTTCCAGGACATCCGAAACGAGGTGCGCTAAGTGCGACCAGAGAGAGGGCAGCCAAGAGGCTGAGTCTGACCCTGAAGTCCTCATTGCGTTGAAGGCTACTGCGTGAGGCTATAGATGGCTACTACCATGCTGCGTCGCTGTGTGCTACGCACAACACTGCTTTTCCCCTCAACAGAAACAAAAACAAAACGGCAACTTTGAGCCCGCGGCCAGACGGCGAAATTATAATGTCTCGGCCCCGAGGTTGGTTACGGAGAGGGCGACCTCTGGCTTTCCCAGGAGTGGAGAGTTTCAGCGAAGATCGTCTTTGTGCAACCACTGCACTCAAATGCTGTTGCACAACAGCTTCAACCTCTTCCAAATATGTTCAAAAATGGTCCAGAACTGTGATCATTAATAATTAGTCATGCCACAAATCTTCCATCAAACTGATGCAGAACACCTGAGGAGTTTATGAGTTTGACTAAGACACTAGCCAAAACGCATCAGTCTGCTTAATAAAGCAGCATTAAAAAGAGTTCTTACAATGTGCGTGTGTGTGTGTGTGTGTGTGTGTGTGTGTATGTGTGTGTGTGTGTATACAGTAAATACACATACATGTTTACATACACACAATACATACGATATACAGCGGGGGACATGAAAATTGAACGCGTCAATTTTTCAGTATATATATAGTATTACTGTAACTCAGGAAATCCACACAAATAAAGAAATTATAACTACAGTATATGATTATACCTCATATTTGTGCAAATTCATATCAGCTGGATTATTACATATTAATGGCCTTTAAAAAAGTTTTTTTGTTAACAAAGTGTCACACAAGAAACATCTCATGAAGCTCTCCAAGACCTTTGCAACCTTATTGTTGCAAAACATATCAATGGAACTAGTTACAGATGTATTTCAAAACTTGAGAATCTTACAGTAAACAGCATTGGGCAAGTGGAATTATCTGCAAGTGGAAGGAACATCACTGCATCATCAACACACAGGCCATGCACAAGATTTCGGAAGATTTCTGACTAAGGAGTCAGAAGGATAATCAGAAGATTAGTCCAAGACCTAAGGTCCAATCGGGGAAAGCTCCAGAAAGACTTGGAGGCTTTAGGTACAACTGTTACAGAGAAAAGCATAGGCAATGCACTCCCACCGCCATGGCCTCCATGCACCCACACCCAACACAACATTACTGAAAAAAAAAAACATGTCAAAGCTTGTTTAAAGTTTGCTACACAACATTTGGACAAACATTTGGATTCATGTGAATAGCCTCATTGGAAATATACTTACTGAAAAAAAAATACTTATTTCCTTATGTACAGTACATACATAAATAAAGGTTACACTAGTTTATTAGATTAAAATACTGTACTGGACCGGAGTTGCTCATAATATGTTGGTTGATATGATGATGCTTAATAATGATCACCTGTGAGTGTGAGGGCTGTTTCCAAGATGCAGAATCAATTCTTTGCAGGATCTATCTGTGTGGATGTTGCAGCTTACCTTAGCAACACACATGTGTTTGTGTGAGTGGGTGTGTACAGAACTATATTTATTTTACAGCACTATATTAAACCTCCTCTGCATCCCTGTGGCCCTTAAGGCCTCCTCTACTGGAAATCTTCCAGTCATAGGAACCGGGGGTGGGGGGTGGTATGGGGGCTTAATTGGGGTAATTAAAGCAGTAATTGGCTGAGCAAGACAAATTAGTTCAACGCGCGCACACACACACCAAATACAGGTGAGGGGGCCCTGTTAAAAGCTCTCAGTGCAGTGGGAAGGGGGTGGGGGCAAAACTGCCTACACAAATACACTGCGTTGGTCTGCATGAAGGATGCGTAGTGTTGAATCAGTCAGCAGAAATACATGAAGCACACAAAGGTGCATTCTCTTGAAATAAATCATACAGCAGAGATGCAGACACTTTCTACTAAGTATTAAACCCATACGTACGTATGTACAGTACTTTCTTTCCTTTCTTTCTTTCTTTCTTTCATTTTTTTCTATTAGTCCATCTGAGATTCATTAATTCTTTTTAGCTGTCTATCTCCTACCCCCCCCCCCCCCACACACACACACACACACACACAGGAATAGACAATTTTCCGGTGCACTTGTCCCTGAGGAGTGGTGATGGTCTGACAGCAGAGCTGCATGATGAGGAGAGCTCCAGCAGCCTGTGGCAGGCCCTATGGAATGCTGCTGCATCAAGACAAACAGCCAGAGAGATGAACGGCACAACGATGAGAGAAACAGGGACATCAAGGGCCCTTTCCTTTAGCTTCAGCTAATGCAGACAGCAGCCAAGACAAACACCCACTCCCACGTCACAACATCACTTTACCAAAACAAACATGAACTGGTGGAGGATTTGATTTGATTTCAAGCTAATCGACCTCAGAAGTTTTCATCTGCAACACACCCTGGTTATGTATCTATCCAAAGTTGAAGCATCATTTAACTGCCCATGTCTCTACATGCATTCAGAGACATGAAAATACCACTGATAGCAATGATAATACCGATACTAACACCATAACTCATTTGTCAAAAATGCCAGATAGAGCTCTAAGTCTAAAGTCTCTATAAGCTGATAAAAACACTGCATTTGCACGGATCACTGGCCCTCTAGCAGTATAAGCTCTTTAAGCATGTACATCAGATACTAGGCCACTGACTTGCATGAAGAATGGATAGGCAGCTTCAATCCGCAGGGTAAACAGTAGAATCCATCGTTCATGTGTTTAATTAAAAATCCACGTCTGTGGAAAAAAAGCTATGTTTCAACAGTCCTCTCTCTGTCATTAATTCCATTCTAATTAACATTTTCCATAAGTTAACGAATGACTAATTTGATTTGCTCAAAACAAATATGCCCCTTCAAACCCCCCCAAATCAAATCCTGCCCAGGCTCGTAAAACCCACCAGTCTGCACTTTATTGCCGCTTGTGTTATCTTGTCAATTTAAATCAGGCCCAGGTTTAACATCCAATGTAAACCAAGGCTGATAAGTATCAGACGGCAGTGAGAACGCTGCTCTCTCTCACACACACACACAGACAGACAGACACACACACACACACACTCATACACACACACACACACACACACACACACACACACACACACACACACACACACACACTCAAGCTCCAAGGTAAAACAAGTCATGGCATCTGACGGGCCTTCGTCTAGGATAAGCCAGAATGAACTTGACAACTCATAAGACCGGCTGTTGTGTTAGTCACCTGAATGGAGGCAAAGTTGTTTATATGCCCTGACCGATGACTGCGTACACTAGGGGCCAATGCTACACTACAATATGGCTAATAGTCGGTATGCTTGTAATGACAGTGACAAACTGAACCCAGTTCTGCTCTAAAAGGTAATAATTAACCTCCAGCTTGAGGATAGGGAGAGGCAGTATTACGACCCCACCCCCACCCCCACCCCCACCCCCGTCACAGCACGTGAGATTGATGGCTTCCGAGTCCTCTGCTCTCTCTGGAGCTTGAGGGCTGGGGGACAGGACAGTTCCCCTTCAAACGTCCACCAGGGGCCTTTAAGCAAACGACAAAAGCAAATGAACGAGCCAGTGAGTGAACAAATGAACTAGTAGTTCTTTTAGAGGTAAGGTGAGCTGGAGGTTTAAGAGGAAAAACACCCTGTCCTCTTTTTTTTTCGAGTAAGCAGCGGCTTTTATCCCTTCACGCCCCCGAGCTCTTCCCTCAAGTCTGAGCGAGCCAAAAAATTGAGAAGGGAAAACAATGGCATGTGTTTATTTTTTTTCGCTTTTTTTTTTAAACACACTCTTTGCCAACAAAGCAGCTCATTCATAAAAGCCTGGATGTTTGCACGCATGTGAAGTGAGATCACGAATAGTATAGGTGTGAGGGGGAACTCGCTGACAAAGGCCAGGCCTTGTCAGTATTGAAAGGCAGTCAGGAGCGGAAAAAAGAGAGAAGGAGGAGGAGGAGGGTTAGGGAAGAGGAAGAGAGGTGTTTGCCTTCCAATGACAGACATGTGGCAACAGGAAAAGCCCCCGCAGGTTGACATGTGTTCCCTCCTGTGCCACATGGCACACAGGTAGAGACAGAACACTCCCACCAAAGCAGGCCCATCCCTACTGACCCTCTGAGGAGGACGAGAAGGAGCATTCATGTGTGTGTGTGAGTGAGTGTGTGTGTGTGTGTGTGTGTGTGTGAGAGAGAGAGAGCAAGAGGAGAGACAGAAACAGAGACAGAGAGAGTGAGAAGAAGATGGAGAGAGAGAGAGAAGTAAGAGTGAGTGAGAAAGCAGGACACCACAGGATGACAAAGCCAGTCTGGTTCCCAGAAGCTCAGAGGCATCAAAGTAAAAAGGGGGGGAAAGGAGGAAAAAAGATGAAGGGGAAACAAAACATGGAATGGTCTCTCTCTCTCTCTCTCATCTCTCTCTCTCCTCTCTCTCTCTCTCTCCTCTCTCTCTCTCTCTCTCTCTCTCTCCTCTCTCTCTCTCTCTCTCTCTCTCTCTCTCTCTCTCTACCTCTATCTCTCTCTCTCATTCTCTCTCTCTCACTCTACCTCTCTCTCTCGCTCTACCTCTCTCTCTCTCTCACTCTACCTCTCTCTCTCGCTCTACCTCTCTCTCTCTCTCTCTCTCTCTCTCTCTCACTCTACCTCTCTCTTTCTCTCTCTCCTCTCTCTCTCTCTCTCTCCTCTCTCTCTCTCTCTCTAATGCCTTCTGAAGAAGTCAGCGCTGTCAGTGATAACAATAATAAGAAACAGGCCGAGGTGCTTCTCACACCGGAGACGAAGGTGGCGTGCTGATGTTTTTTTTTTTTCCCCGTCAGATCCTGCTCCCGCTGGGACGAGCCCGGGATCTCCGGTAGCCGTCGGAGCGGACGACCTTCGGGCTCTGACTCAGCCTGAGCGTCTCACTGGCCTCATGCTCACAATGCAGTTGGCTAGGGCCAAAGAGTGCCGACTTTTTCCAGACCTGACGATGACCTGGGCTTAACCATCAACAGGGACAAAGAGAGGGAGAGAGAGAGAGAGAGAGCAAGAGAGCGAGAGAGAGAGAAGTACAGATGGAGAGAGACAGGACAAAAAAAGGAGGCAAGGAGGGAGGGGGAGAGAGTGAGAGAAAGAATGAGTGGAGAGTGAAAAACAGAAAGATTGAGTGAATCAAGACAGAATAGAAAGTGTGTGTGTGTGTGTGAGACAGACAGTGAGAGATGACGAGAACGGGAGAGGAAGCCAGAAGAACAGAATGAGAGACAGACTCAAAGCGAACGAGGAGATGAGAGACAGACGGAGAGAAAACAGGCAGAGGAGAGGAGGGGTGAGATGAGAGGAGAGAAGAGGAGAGGAGAGCAGAAAAGAGGAGAGAAAAGGAGAGGAAGGACAGAGAGAGAAGAGGAGAGGAGATGAGAGGAGAGGAGAGAAGAGAAGAGGAGTGAAGAGGGGAGGATGAGGAGAAGAGAGGAGAAGAGAGGAGAGAAGAGTGGAGAGGAGGATGATGAGAGGAGAGGAGAGGAGAGGAAGGAGAAAGGGATATGATGCAGTGGTTTTCTTCCACAGCTGATGCAGTGCTGTCAAAACAGCCTCCCTGATGCGTGCTGAGTCAGAGTGAGATCAAAGAAGAGTCAAAAGTCAAAACAGCAGAGTCCAATAAGGAACAGTGCAAATGTGTCAAGCCTGCAATTAAATGCTTAACAACATAAAGGGTGCTCTAAGGTTCGCATAATGCATCCAGCGTCACTTCAGTACATGGCAAATGAATGAATACCATGAATAATGCACAGCTAATCAAGGTGATGGCACTGTGCACTACAATCTAAAGTGTCTGTATGCAATCAGACAGGCTTATTCTCTTCCTTTTCCCCTCTCTCCCTCTCTCTCTCTCTCTCTCTCTCTCTCTCTCTCTCTCTCTCTCTTTCTCTCTCTCTCTCTCACACTCTTCCAGAGCTACACAGCACTGTTTAAAGCAAAATAAAACTCATGAAGAGGTCATGGTGAGAAAAAAAAACACTCGAGTGGAAAATGTGAAGTGAAATGAGAGAAAAATGAGAGAGCGATGGAGAGATGGAGAGGGTGAATCACAAATTAGAGAGGAAGAGAAAGAGTTTCAAACACAAACAGGGGAACCCAGCGAGAGAAAAAGAAATGGAGAAAAGTCATGGGAGAGAGGGAAAGTGAACTGTGTGTGTGTGTGTGTGTGTGTGTGTGTGTGTGTGTGTGTGTGTGTGTGTGTGTGTGTGTGTGTGTGTGTGAGGGCTAGCATCTCAGATTTCCCTGGAAGCAGAGGTGGGCCTCTATGAGGGATCAGGATGTGTTCCAGAGTGGTTAAGGAAGGTGACCCCCGTCTGACACTGACCACAGCCAAGGCCAGGGAAACACCACCAAAGACGCAACAAAGAGCAGAGAGAGAGGGAGAGGGAGAGGGAGAGAGGGAGAGAGGGAGAGAGGGGCAAAGAAAAGAGAAAGAGCCACAGAGTCTTAGAGATGATGGGATGGTGAAGGAGAGCTGATGAGAAAAAGAAGAGAACAGGGCGGGGAGAAGAGAGGGAGAGAGGGAGGGAGAGGAAAACTGGAAGCCAGAGTGCCGTGGAGTTTGGGTTAGATAATCAGCCAGAGAGGCCCCAGATTAACTACTGTAAGAGACTGGGCCCTGGGAACGCATAACCACACCTCTCACTCCCACTCATCTTTCTCTCCTACACCCCTCTTTCTTTAATTCTCTCTCTTTCTCTCTCTCTCTCTCTCTCTGTCTCTCTCTCTCCCCCACCTCTCTTTAGTCCTCATTCTCTCTTTCCTTTTCTATGTGGTTGTCAAGACTGCAAATCATTTCGCACATAGCCTGGCCTCTGGAGCCACAGGCGCCCCTGCAAATCAGCAGTGCCGAGCGCTAGCGCTAGCACGTGTGCGCCGGACGATCCAGGATCAACAGGAGCAGGCTGAGAGAAACGGCAGGACGGACGGTGGAGTCCCAACGAGGTGTCGGCCCAACCGTCTCGACTCGCCGCCACAGACACAGACACGGACACGCCCTGGTCCTCTGCCCCAGGCCACAACAAAAGACACTCGAAGCAGACCGTGGACCAAAACCACGCGTCCACAAAGACTCCAACTTGAGAAAAGAACAATCATCCATCTGAAACTGTCAACATGCAAGGCTGAAATTGAGAGCAGCCATCCCTTATTGAACAAAGTCAGGAGTTTTTTTTTAACCGGCTTGTTATAGGAGGTTGCGGTGGAAACAGTGAAGGGAAAAAAAAAAAAACAGCTGAAATCTATTTTCGTAACATGCGCTAAACTATTAAAAGGTTTTACAGAGAAATTCCACACACAAAAGTTTCATATTTAAAGGATGAAGGTTAAAGAAACTGCCCCTGGATGGGTAAAACCATTAAGTTGTCAAAGTGAATTGGATTGAATGTCCATTCATTTACATCAGCCTGTTAATTTCAAAGCATTATGAGCTTACACATCCATCCGTTCTCAGTGGGCTTAATAGCAAGAGTGATTGAAGAGCTGTGATTCACTCAAATAGATGATGCTTAGTAAACAGAGGCCATACAGAGAGTACTTTAGACTGGACTCCCCAGGATATATCAAGCAGATAATTAACACTTTGCCTGTACACACCCTTTCAAAACCCACACACACCCCCACACACACATCGCAGACACAAAGAAAAAGGAGAAATTGCAAGGGAAAATAGACAGGCAGGAAGAAAAGCCATTAAGCAACACCACCTCCATCTAGCACGCAATCGGTTCCCTTCGAGTGGATGCCAACAACTTCCTCGCTACGTCCACGCACTTTACACACGCACTGTACACACACATCAACCATGGTTGCCATGCCCCCCTAATTGCCGTGACGGCTGATCACGTCACCTTTCGCATGCCGGCGCGCTGGCGAACATGCGCCGCCACTCTTTTAATGGCACGCCTAATCGACCTTCACACAATGGGCCCAGATGCTTTGGCCCGGTGGGCCGAAGAGCTTGACTGCTCTTGTTAAACAAAACCGCCGCTGTTACGGGCAGGCCGGCAGCTTCATTAGCGGTGATCTGCAGGGTGAAGGCTTCAAAAGCAAGTGAGCTTTTTTGAAGCAGCATGAAGCCCCTTCCGTTTCAGCTGACGTGGGAAGAAAGGGGGTGGTGCAGATGGGGGGTTGTTGGAGGCTCGTCAGTGGTGAGTTCTGACTCTTGCCAGAGCGTCTAGGTGAGCTTCCTCAGACAGGCCTACCTTGCATGACCAAACTGCTTGCAGTGACAAATCTTAACAATAGATGGCACTGTTCAGTCTCCGAAAGGTAAATGAATTGGACAGAGGTGGGGAAAGAAAGATGCAGGCAGAGAGGGGTTCTCAACAGAAACTGTTCAGCAACAGAATCTTCCTGTGAAAGTGAATGTCTGGAGAGATATTATTAACATTAACTCTTGCAGAAGTAATGGATGCCTTGTAATAATAATACCTTTTACTAGTCCAGAGTGGAGAATAAAAATGGACTATGCAGATGTAGAGTAGCACGGGTATTTAAAAATAGGTGTGTGTGTGTGTGTGTGTGTGTGTGTGTGTGTGTGTGTTGGGATGTGAGATGGGTCTGAGTTGAATGTTAAACATGTACACTCCCCTGTGTTATGGGTGTCTGGGTGCAGGGGTGGGGTGGGGTGGGGGTTTGACTGATTGGGGAGGCGTAACGATAAATCCCGGCTAGTCTGCGGCACCCTCCAAGTTCTGCAGTTATATACTCTCTCTATTGACTGACCCATTTTCATTGGGAGGACCTAATCAATCTCTGCCCTCTCCCTGCCGAGCTCACAGGCCCATGCAGAGCTGAATGGCTCTGAGCACTGAGCACTTTTGGTCAAAGTCTGCCTGGAGATCAGTGGGGGTGGGGTGTGTGTGTGTGTGTGTGTGTGTGTGTGTGTGTGTGTGTGTGTGTGTGTGTGTGTGTGTGTGTGTGTGTGTGTGTGTGTGTACTACATGTGTGAAAGTGTGGATTTAAATGTGTGTGTGTGTGTGTGTGTGTGTGTGTGTGTGTGTGTGTGTGTGTGTGTGTGTGTGTGTGTGTGTGTGTGTGTGTCCCTGCCTGAGCAGAGTGATAAGGGGGTAGGGTGACGGAGAGGGCAGCACACCACGGCTGTGTACGAGGGAGAGGGCAGGGTGGCACGGCTGTGTACGAGGGAGAGGGCAGGGTGGCACGGCTGTGTGCGAGGGAGAGGGCAGGGTGGCACGGCTGTGTACGAGGGAGAGGGCAGGGTGGCACGGCTGTGTACGAGGGAGAGGGCAGGGTGGCACACCACGGCTGTGTACGAGGGAGAGGGCAGGGTGGCACGGCTGTGTACGAGGGAGAGGGCAGGGTGGCACGGCTGTGTACGAGGGAGAGGGCAGCACACCACGGCTGTGTACGAGGGAGAGGGCAGGGTGGCACACCACGGCTGTATACGAGGGAGAGGGCAGCACACCACGGCTGTGTACGAGGGAGAGGGCAGCACACCACGGCTGTATACGAGGGAGAGGGCAGGGTGGCACACCACGGCTGTGTACGAGGGAGAGGGCAGGGTGGCACACCACGGCTGTGTACGAAGTTGAAGCCTGTGAAAGTTGAAGCAGAGACGATCCAAAGAATCTTTGGTTGAAGGGCGCATTAAGAATGTATCTACGCCGCCTTCAAAAAGAAGGCATCTAAGAAGGCAGAGCTTTATACAAATATTTGATTCGGACATGCCTAGATCCCTTGCTGCCACCGAAAGCTATCTTAGAAGGCAGAATTTTTTTCCCCCCATTTCGAACACAGCCCAGTTCTTTTGGTGAGAACACAGCTGTCAATCAAACCAGCAGAACAGGATCGACCAGAACACTGCACATAAGCACAGTGTCACATCAGCCAAAAATGATCAAAACAACGCAGACGGAGATGTGAGAAAGGAATCCACCGGGGCACAGACTGCTGTCAAAACCTCCTGAAGAGTGTGGCAGTGTACTTCTCAAAGCCTGCATGCTCTTTTAAATCTCATTTTTGGCCTCTTTCACACCCCTTGCTTCCTGCCCGGGTCTGTGAGCCTGTGCGGTTGCCTCCAGCACCCCGTGCGTGGGGGCGGAGGGTGGTTACGGGAGGCGTGGAGCCCTGCTGGAACTCAGCACGCCTTTGGCTTTGAGCTGCACGGATTTCACACCAGGGGAGGATCCCAGTGAGGCACGCAACCAAGCTGGCAGGCAGGCAGGCAAGGAGGCAGGCCGGGAGACGTGCTTGTTTTTTTTTTTCCATTAACACCACCTTAAATTGCTACCATGACCCAAAGTTACCCATGCCAAAACATGCAAACCCACAAGTGTGTTGCCTAAGGGTTGTGCCCTGTCGTGATGCGCCGTCCTAGAGGTGTAGGTGACAACTAGGTGTGTTTGTGTGTGTGTGTGTGTGTGTGTGTGTGTGTGTGTGTGTGTGTGTGTGTGTGTATGAGTGTGTGAGAGAGAGAGTCTTGGGTGGTGAGATCCTCCACTGCCATCGTGTCCATACTGTATATAAATGCCTCTGGTGATGAGAGATGGTGCTGGATGGAGCCAAGATGGCTGTGTGAGTGGATCGTGGATCAGGGGGGCTGTAAATTGAAGCCTGAGGGAGGGCGACTGTAATTGAAATGTCTGCAGATGACTCATGTCTCTGACACGGGTTTTAATTGGACAACGGACAAAGAGGGCAAAGAAAAGGTCAAACCGGAACTGACCTCTAATAGACATAAACACACACACAAACTGTCTCTCTCACACACACACACACACACACACATGTACACACACACTCACACACTCCCCCTCTCTCTCTCAAACACACACACATGTACACACACACACACACACACACACACACAAACACACACACACACTCAAACACATACTCTCTCTCTTTCTCTCAAACACACAGTCAAAGACACACACACACTCAAACACTCTCTCTTACCCACTTGCTGTCTCTCTCTCTTTCTATCTCTCTCTCTCTCTCTCTCTCTCTCTCTCTCTCTCTCTCTCTCTCTCTCTCTCTCTCTCTCTCTCACACACACACACACACACACACACACACACACTCAACCATACACACACACCTACTTCTGGACACAATTATGGATTCCGCGCCCTTGTTCATCCTCATCAGTGATTTTATCACAAGAGGAAGCCAAAGGTCACCTCATTACAGGCCTCTGGTCCATTTGCACTCATCTCCGCTCCAGTACGACTCATTCCAGCATTCAATGGTGAATAGAACCACACACACACACACACACACACACACACACACACACACACACACACGCACATGCACACACGCACATATACACAATTCAATTAATCACCACTGGCCTACAATGGCAATAAAAGCTCCTTCTCTCAGCCAAAACAATTTCCCTCTGCAGGTCTAATCACAAGCTCAGACAGAGAGACAGAGGGGGAGAGAGAGAGAAAAAGAGAGAGAGAGAGAAAAAGAGAGAGACAGAGAGAGAGAGAGAGAGAAAGAGAGACAGAGAGAGAGACAGAGAGCAGCGAGAGCCTAAGTACCAGTGAGTCGGCGGGCAGAGCTTTAGGTCTGGCGCCATTAAGGGCACATTAACGACATGGACACCGCTCGGAGCGAAGAGGAGATAGAACAATATGCTGCAGTGAAGGGGGCGAGGGGGCTTGCCGTGCCCCTTTCAAAACCACAAAATATCACAGGGTGCTTCTGCCATCTTTACGCTCAGGGAGTGTGAAAAGACAAGTGACGAAAGATGTTTGGAGACAAGCACAAGAAGATAATATTTTACTGTTCCAGGGATGGCTTAGCATGTCTAGGAATTCTTTTCGCGCTGTGCTTTTGTTTGTTTATCCGTTGGTGTAGCGCTCTCCATTTTGTCAAATAAGTGACACCCTACACTTAGGCTGTCAAGATTATATGGCATTACAAGCCTGAAGAAGACGCTTAGAAACCGTACATGCCGTAATCCGAGACACGCAGCTAAATGGGAGGAGGAGGTGAAAAAAAAAAAGACTTTATGTGCTGTGGAAAACCTCAAATGGCTCCCCAATTAAGATATTTTCTCTGGTTTTCGAGCGTGGTCGCGATTTGGGTGGGGAGGAGGTGAGCAAACGCCTGTACTGGTTTGGCTCGGGGTGTGCGAGGGCCAAATCTGCACCCGTCGCCACGATGGGGAGACACGACCGCTAACTCGCTCGCTCGACCACCACCCCGTCTGTCCGCCCTACCCATCTCTTGCCAAGGTCTCTCTCCGCGCCAGTCAAGTATAGCGTTACGCCCGCGAGGCACCGTGAGAATATGCAGAGCCACTGCTTCTGCTGCTGCTGCTGCTGCTGCTGCTGTTGCTCTTTCGGGCCGACGCCACTTCCTGGCTTTCCTGTAATTTTCCATTTCGATCCCGTTTTGTTTTGCTTTCGGACGAGGGAGGATCACTCAAGAGCATCCACCCCTCTTCTTCTTCTTCTTCTTCTTCTTCTTCTCCTTCGTTTTTTTCTGGCTCCGCGCAATGCCCATTCCCCCCCTCACTGCTCTTCACATCATCATACCTCCCTCCCTCCCTCTCCTCCTTGACTCTTGATTTCTTTTTCTCTCCTCCTCTTCTCTGTTCTCTTTGTGCTTCTTCTTTCCCCCTCATCTGCTCGGAGGCCACTGATGAGAGCGACAGACCGCCGCCCCGCGTGACGCCTCGCTCGAGTCAGCTGGTGGCCCCCCGCTGCAATCTGGGCTCCGGCGCATCAATCTCCAGCGTGAGGAGGAGACTCGGCACGGACGAAAGGCGCAGATGGGCTCCCGTTCAACTGGCACGTGCGACACCCCCCCCCCCCCCCTCCCCACACACACACACACACACACACACACACACAATCCCCACACAGGAGATGAAAAGAGCTCACGCTGCAGCACTTGCTCTCCATTCATTAGTGTGTCAGGTGTGCCGCTGTTTCACTACGACATACAAAGAAAGTCACAGTGAGGGAAACCACGGCTGTTATTCTGCCACAAAAGCACAAAAGCTTGCCATTTTATAAAAGATTACCCTACACTGGCAAATCCATAGGTCATTCTTTACTCTTCAGACAATGCCTATGGTGTACAATCGAACTGAATTATTGGAGTAGATTCCTTTTGAGGCTATTAAACCGCTCGGGGCCAGAGTCCAGATTCAGAGAGGTATATCCAATGGCTGATGCGCTCTGTGAGAGTGAGACGGGAGAATCTTAAATGGGGGCAGTGCGG
>NC_055978.1:14616225-14626225 GCF_018492685.1 Alosa sapidissima | reverse complement strand
CACAATCCTGCTTGTTGGTGGACACTTTATTATCATAGCCTTGAAATTGCACAACTGAATGTGCCTGTTTTTTGTCAGTCAGGGAGGCAATATATCTGTGGTCTTCAATGTTAGAAGAGTTTGTTCTTTCTGGATTCAAAGTTGTGGCTTGCCATCATGCAAAATATGCAAGTATGCAAAAATGCAAATATGCAGTCTTACTGTATGATTCATGGCAACATCTGCTTCTGAACACACATAATAACCCCCAACCCCCACCCCACCACACACACACACAGACACACACACACACACACACACACACACACACACACACAGATAGACAGCACTACTCTGAGCAAGCTGATAGACCTTATCTGTATAATCCCTGGCTTCGGGAGGAACAAGTCCTTATTATAGATTCTCTTTGTAAAGTGACAAGGTAATTAACGATTGGACAATAACTTCACTCGCAAGTACATTTAACCTTGATAGCATCGCCGGAACTAATGAAGTCCACCGTGGAACTTCTTCCTTCGCAAATTAAGAGCAATTCAGAGAATTTGGGGTGAAGAGTATAATGAACAGTGCAAATGAAGGTGAGAATGCCCCCCGCAGCGGAGGGATTTACTCGTATCGATCCTCTGGGCGGGTTCAGGTGTGGGTCACCCTGGCACTTCCAGCGAGTACCTGTGCAGAATCTGATAACGGATGCCATGGCTCCTGTAGCGGGGACAAGGACGTGGCAGCCAAGCGCCAGTTGTTCCAACACAGGGCACATCCTGCGTCCCCTCTGATGCTGATCTAAGATGCATTCTCTGTGCCAGGGTTCACATGGGGCTTGGATTTAAGCCTTGCTGGAAGAGTATGAGAGTCCAGGGTCAAGGGTATAAGGGTATGAGAGTCCAGGGTCAAGGGTATAAGGGTATGAGAATCCAGGGTCAAGGGTATAAGGGTATGAGAGTCCAGGTCAACCCAAAAGATACTTCAATGTATTTCTGCATGACAGCCTGGCTCAGTCACCATTATAGATCCGTATAAGACTACATATAGATTACTATATGGAAATGAGCAGGCCACTACCCAGGTTTTACCGATCAGTAATCAGTGGGGAATGACTCACAGACTCAGGCTCAACCAGTCAATTGAAATATGGTTATTATCAAGAGTCTCAACAACCTCAAACAGCATTCCTAATTGGTTCTCCCACCATTACATTAAATACGCACCCTGCACACTGGGGTGCCAGTTTTGTTTGATTAGTAATGAACTTGAAGCTCTTTTTGACATCTGCCACACGCAACAACAACCAATTTGCAGTTAATGACTAAGTTCATAATGTGTCTAACCCCATCAACAATCAACAAATCACCACATCAACACATTTTTCAAGTTGCCTCACTCTACTCCTGAACGAGAATCCTGCAGACACCCCTGCAACAGATGATCAGCTGCCCGCAATTATCACAGTGATCTGTGTGTGGCCATACCAGGCAATGCTCTCAGGACAAGAGATGTGTGTGCACCACTGGAGTAGAAAGGGATGACTCGTCAAGGGCTTCCCATTTTCCACATGAGCAAGAGCTAATAGTGTGAAAGGGACCATCATGTGCATGGTTGAACCTATGTCCATTGTTGTGTGAACACCAAGGGGAAAAAAGAAAAAAAAATGACAAAAAATATTATATATATATACAGTACGTACAGAACGTTGATGTTCTGATTGGGTGTGCATTCGTTGTGCGTGATTGTGTAATTACACACGCCTGTTGGTGAATTACTGTTGCCGCGGTGACAGCAAGATGAACAGTTAGTGTGGCTTGCATTGGGTGACACCGCCATGCATTTTAATCATACTGCATGTATGGCATTAACCTTTCCCAGTAAAAGGTTGTCTTCCCACATGTGAGGAAGTGATTAATTCCCCGCGGTGATTCATGGAGGAACTGGTCCACATACATGAAACATGTCCCCCAACTTAGATGATGAAGTGGGGCGAGACCACCATGGCGAAGCGCGCACGGCTAGCCCTGACACGCCAAAGAAATGACTTATGCAGTCAGGCGACTGGCTAGAGGCGTTGGCCAGGCTTTCATCATCTTCCTGCTTGCCGGTTTCCCGGCGTTTGGTCTCCCTGTAGTGCGGTAACAGGGTCTATGACGACCTTGAATGTTCACAGTGCCTTTCGGCAGAAAGAACGGCACCCCTGGGTAGATCTGGGATTCGGACCTTGAGCTGGATACTAGTCCGATCGGCCCCCTAAGTGAGTGAAAAATTGGATTTCCGCATTCATCTGCATACTGGAATAAATTACCATTCAGCAAGATTATGAAATATCTACATTGCATCTTCTGAAAAGCCTTGCAAAAGATTTTTTTGAACATGTCATACACATCGGAATGTATACATATGAAGTTATCACTCGGGAAGAGGCAAACAGTGGGGGCACTGACTCGAACTTGTCAAAGAAGAAACACATTTGACAAGTTTTCACTGTTGGAGGAAAAAGTATAACTCTTTTTCCCAGAGAAAGTCTGTGTGTCTTAGACAAGGAGCACAATGTGAGCAGGGCCCATCTGTCACCGAGAGGAACGTTCGCCCGAGCCCACCTGTTTCTCCGAGCTCCGAGCGTCTCTCCCCACAATGCTGCCCAAACACTGAGCGACTCTCAGGCGACAAGCACAAACTTTCTTTTCCTTTAACGACGAAAAAAGACTGAAACTGAACTGCTTTTTTCTCTCTTTTTTTTTTGTTTCTGGCAGCACTTGCTTGCTAATGATATGCTGCACCTACTTTCATCTCCTGCTTTTCTTCCTTCCCAAAACAGCCATGCAGGGAGAGGTGTCGGCACTGTCGTGACCTTTCTCTTCTCTGGTTTCTGCCAACATCTGGTCAACATTATCGTACGAGGAACTGGCCATCACCGCGGTGGTGTCACTTTGTCCATCTGGACAAACCGAGCGAAAAACAAATGGCAAATGAATGCTTATGGTTTTGACTTCAGCAGCCCGCAAAGAACTTTTAAAAGAGATGTTTTTATGGCATAGTTAGTTCTCTGTCGTAAAAAGAAATACTCTGGAAAAAGACTTTTTAAAATATTGTATGACATACTCCTACACTCTGTATGTCATCTGTGTAACACCACTCAGTGACAGAGTCCTTGATGACCTTGCAGCGTTGGCATCATAAATTCCACTCACTTTTGATCAAGCCGAAACAGACTCGGTGTGGCAGATTCGCGAGCTGATGCCACAAAAGTAATAGTGGCTATACATCACCTGTCCCGTATTGCAGTGGGTACACGTCACGACAACGCAGGTGACAGGGCCTAAGCTGTTCTCCTCTCTGCAGGAACTTGTTCACCTCTCTGGAAAGCGCAAGGTCAAAACACCTTCGGCAAACTCCGCACACAAATCTACTTTTGCATTCACTGATGGCAGCCGTGAAATGGGAGCTATAGCATCAATTATTAAACAGCACACAATATCCTAACCTCCTTCATTGTCTCCGGTGAATACTTGTACAATATACTACTTGGGTAATGCTGTAATCGTGTCATTGGGGGGAAATGGCGTATCGGGCAATGCACAAAGGAGGAGGGGAAGCTTGCCCCTCGGTCTGGGCTATCTGCTCTGGAGAAGCGGAAGCTATCAAAAGAGAGGACGTGGACGAGCCCCTGAGGACACCTGAGCCATACAGACCCGTAAAAAAAAAAAAACGACACGAAATGAGATTCGCAGGGGTCCAGGACCAGGTTTGAGAGACAGATAGACAGACAAAGTAGAGCAAGAAAGAAAGAATGAAAGAGAGAAAGAAAGAAGGAGGAATGAAAATGTAGAGTAAATGGAGTAGTGTGTCTGTGTCGTTACTCGACAGCTCGTGCCTGCTGCCTCTGGGGAGTCTGGCAAGAGAAGCCTCAGAGAAGAAAATCTATTGTTGTCCCGGCCTCTCTCCCCCTGCATTACTCTCTCCTCCAGAAGACTGTTGCTTTTATTTGAAATAGCCCTGGAGACGGAGGGAACACAGCCAAGAGTGAATCTCTCTCTCTCTCTCTCCCCCATCTATTTCTCTCTTTCTCTCTCCCTCTCTCTCAGAAGCAAACACAATCTCTACCACCCACCGCCACCTTCATTTTCCTCTGACAAACAGCTCCTGCATCACCGTGCTCTGTCCATTTCTCCAGAGACCTGAAATAACTCAAAAGGTCGGTAGTGACAGCACTGGTTGTCCGGAGTGAAAGCCCTAAGCTTGTGGATAGTGGCAGACAGCAGTGGATCTCTGCCAGCAGTGGATCTCGGCTGTTGCAGCTAGCTCATGGGACAGATTGTATCACTAGGTCTGATGAACCGAACCGTGACTTCTGTGTACCGTTCCACCCCTAGCACACACACACACACACACACACACACACACACACACACACACACACACACACACACACACACACACACACACACACACACACCCTATGAAATTAACTTCAACTTAGAAGAGTACTGTAACTTCTGGCTGGAATCTGTCACATTGATTTCATCAAGGTGGCGCCATGAAGAAGCAGAAAAACATGAGAAAAAAACACTGACAAAACAGTTAGGAAACAGTAGTGATGGCTACTGTAGAGTGTAGTTCACTCCCAAAAGCCAGACCAAGATGCCCTACAAAGGATGCTACCAAAGATTTATCACCCACGCTCAGAAGCACACTCACATAATATTCCTTTAAAAGAAATACAGATCAAACTGACTGACTTGATTTTCAAACTGTTTTTCTATTCCTGCTAGCAAACAAAAAATTTGCAAGCCTCTCGGTTCACACGACCCCTTTTCAGTTAACTGAGGTGAGAACAGCTTTCGTGAGTGCTTGCTTTTAAGAGCCACGTGTTTTTCACCTTGTCTTGTTCAATCAAATCCAGGATTAGTTTCTTTTCTTGGGTCTGCTCTGAATACAAACAGCTTTTTCGCTCAGGGAAAGACACACAGGCAGTAGTGATGGGACTCAGAAGTGTCGCTATGGCTCAATAGAGTGTCTTGCTCAGGACACTGAGGTCATTGGTCTAATCCCCCTGGGAGTGCAATTGAAAAATGTATTGCTGCACGGCTAAATTCATACAATAAATGACTATCTCTAAGAGTTTCCTTTGTGCAGTACTACACAGGTAGCCCTACTAAAAGTAAAGTAAAGTGACTGGTATTTAGAAGTCCCAAAGTGACACGGACTTGCCAAGGTGTGTTTGGGTATCCAACCGACCAACTGTCAGGCAGTGACACTACCGCCGTTCTACCACGCCTGCACATACTTGCTTGTGGTGGACACACTTGACTGTTGACCATCAGGATTAGCATAGGATAACTGCAAATCTGATGGTCAAGTTGTTGAACAAAACAGGCAAAAATAAACACTCTATCCATGTCATCAGAATCAGAATCTATATTCTGCAAGTACAGGAAGTACAAGGAATATCTTTTGCTGCAGGTGTATATAGTAGGTGTGACAAAATATGCTCTGTATTGTTTATACAGCAACAACAGTTCTCAAAACATTCTGCACACATATAGCACATGCAGTACATCTTTTCATTAGTTAGTGGGTTTCAGAGTTTGCTTTGGATGCCAGGTGTTCGACTTGACTCCAGCTGCCTTTGCGCCACATCAGGGCCACATCAGGGCCACATCAGGCTACCATCAGACCGTCTCCTTCCTTCCTTCCTTCATCAGCGCTGCACTCCCCCTTGGCGCGAGCCGTCTCCTCTAATTAAACCCGCTCTTGGCAGGTGTGCCCGGAATGCCACCGCGCTCCTCCGCTCTCTCACCTCCGTTGCCAAGGTGAAATAATGAGAGCAATAAGCCTGCTCGTTTGCATAATGGCCACCGTGGTATGCTGGGTAGAGCCCTGAGAAGGCACGCACAAAAATAAGTGTCAAGCAGAGTAGTAGTACCCGCCACTGGACTGTTGACATCATATCCTTATTAATTATGAATAGACAGAAATCCATATGCTTGTTTGTCAACACGGGTAAATGTTAAGGAAGTGTTTCTGAAGCTATGCTCAAAAGCTGGCTTTGTTCAGCTGTAGAAGTCCTACTAGGTTGCTGTTTGAGGCTGCGGCAATGCAGTGTACCTGATAGAGGAGTAAAAGCTAAAACATTAGCCTTGCATGACTGACTATGGTAGAGGGAAAGTTCAGGTCACTTATGTCAGAACCATATGCGAAGGGTCCTATTTAGCAAATGATTCCTAATAGCTCCATCACATGAACTGACTGACATTCCCCATGACACCTTTTCATTGTCATTCATTAATACAATCGTCTGAAAATCACCATAATTTGAAGTTCTTACATGCACTTAGGCCTGTCAGTCAGTCAAACAGGCAGCTCCAGAAACTCCTGCCTTTCTGCCTTTCAAACACCCACACAGGAAATCCCACACAACTCCTATACAAGAACATGAGACATGTTGAAACATAAAACATGACAACTGATCAATCGAACCTGTCACATAAAGCTCTATCAATATTTCTCTGCAATGGTTTTGCAGCACATGGGGCTCTCGTGTCTGTAATGTGATGCATACAAAAAGAAAAGGAAGGTATTGATGTTCCCGTTCTATGAACTGTGTATGTGAATGTGAATGTGAATGTGCCCTTTTAATGCAAAACACCAAGAGGATAACTTTTCAAATTAACTTCATCAAATAACACGTTCTGTAACAAACATGATCACATGGCAGGAATGAATTACTTTATATATGGCATAACATCAGTAAAGCATATAACTTCAATCCAAAGAAACATGGATGAAAGTGATCTCTGATAAAAAGCAATCATAAAAATATCCAACACGGACTGATGTCTTTGAGATTGAGCTCTAAAAAACGGATAAATATTAAAACTGTGTAAGCTTTATGTCATGTTCTTTTGGTGATGTTCTGATCTCCAGATAATTAATTTGCCTTTGTTTACAGAACAAAGCCCAGTAAAGGTTTCTGGGGTAATTCAAATTCCAGAAACGTGGCATTCAGATGCAAATGAACACTGCTAGCAACAACCATGTTAGCTTAGTGTAATTTTAATACCACTGTTTATTCTTTGAGCCCAATTAAGCAGCATGAGAGGATTTTCTCTGTTAACTTCCTAAATTTTTGTTTTGGGGTTGTTTATGTCTTTTTAGGGGGAAAGGAGGCAGGGGGGTTGTAATTCTGCACTGCCTGCAGTATATGTTAATGTAAATACACAGCATGTCATTCAGCACTCTCACCAAATTAGCGGCCAAGCAGCTGTCTTAAATGCAAAGTTATGTCGATAAGCGTTCCTTTCAGCACATCTGAGTGTTGTCTGGTCGTTGGGACGCCAGCTGAATTTCTGAGCAGTGAGGCGGGCAAAACCGGCTGTGGCGCTGCACTGCCGAGGCCCAGTGCGAGTGTGAGTGCGAGTGTGAGTAAGCGAGCGTTGCCCGAGGCCGTGTTGACACATTAGGGGCCCGTGGTTGATTGTGGCGCTCCTGGCTCTCGTGTACAGATTAATGTGCTTTTTTCTCACGGCAGGGCCGAGCACATCCACGGAACGTCGCCTCGGGGAGCAGCGAACCTTCACTGGATGCCAGCACTCACGCAGGTTTTCATATGCAAAGGTTAAATACAGGGAGGGTGACAGCCGAGTGGGACTGGAGGAAAAGAGAGAGATGGAGGGAGAGAGAGAGAGAAAGAGAGAGATGGAGGGAGGGAGAGAGAGGAAAAGAGAGAGATGGAGGGAGAGAGAGAGAGAAAGAGAGAGATGGAGGTAGGGAGAGAGAGGAAAAGAGAGAGATGGAGGGAGAGAGAGAGAGGAAAAGAGAGAGATGGAGGGAGGGAATAGTCACCCAAGAGGCAGAGGGAGAAAGAAGAAGTGATGGAAAAGAAGAGGGTTGCAGGCAAATGACGTCAGGGATGCAAAATAAACCGGGCAGGGGGATTTGTCTCTGCCGGCGTCTGTGATTGACTCAGCAGAAAGTCGCCGGCGAGACCGCAGTGGAGCATAGCAGAACCAAACGAGCGATGACATAACGAAAGTGACATTCGCGATAATGCCACGAAACCTGAGGCGCTGCGCTGGCGCTTTTAGCTTTCACAGAGCGCTTCTAACGCAGAGCCATTGTCGTTTTGTCTGCGAAGAAGCGAGGGAAACACAGAGCGACAAGGAGAGAAAGAGAGAAAGAGCGAAAGAGAAAGAGAAAACGAGGCACTCCAGTGGTGCTGGTGCCTCTCGGTAGGCCTGGCCAGCTGGCATCAGCGGCGGCGCATTTTGCTTCGTCTCCGTTCTTATCTCTGCCCGCTCCGCTCTGCTCCTCCCTCCACACCAGGAGCACACCACCACGGCACTGGGTAGCGCAGACTCCATGCAGAGCCAAGATGAACTACTAAATTGCTCTCCCTCTTTTTCTCTCTCTCTTGCTCCTCCTTTCATTCTCTTGCACATTTTCTTCGTTTTCCCTCTCCCCTCATTTCGACATCCCCCTATCCCCCTGGCAAGACGGAGTAAAAGCATTCAGATATTTAATCCACAATTAGTCATGCAGTAAATTGATAAAAAAAAAGAGGGAGGGACAGAAAGCAAAAGAGAGAAGGGCGGGACAGACAGACACAGAGTTGGATTGAGAAAATTGACATCATTATCAAACATTTCCGTGAGAAAAATGGAAGTGATTACAGATTCATTGTGCGCCATTGTGGAAAACGTCTGATAAGTTCCCAGCTTCTCTGAGAGGCTGGAGGAGGTGGAGAGCTCCTCTGCAGACAGGACTCTGAGAGATAGATTAGCTGCAATATGAGCACAGTTGGAGAAAGTCTCGCAAGAGAATGGAAGAGTTGATTTACCGAACATTGAACAAGATTTGCGCCATTATGAGCAATGGGCTTCCAGCAGACAGCGGAGCAATTACTTGCACCTACAAACAATGATGTGAGAAGAGAAACGACTTCAGTGGGCATATCCACATGTTTTTGGATGTATGTCACCTAATGGTGGGAACAGAAGCCAGCCCTGAGCCTTTGACTGTTTCAAAGTCAAACTGGGTTTCAAGATGGCTACTGCTCCTCTAGGCTAAAAGCCTTGTCTTTCATACAGTGGCCTTGAAAAGGAAATCTTTAAAAAAAATGAAAGACCACAATGTCACAATTAGAAAAACAACTATATTCATGTATTTCAGAGGAGAAGGGGGGTGGGGGATGCCATTTAAGGGCCATCCGCTGGATTTAGTGCCCAGCCAGTGAGCCTCGTCGGATTTGAACAAATCCAGAAAATCGGTGGGAGATCCGGGTCCTGCCAAACAAGCGAGCCCAGACAACAAAAGAACTCCTTGGATCCCTCTCATTACGCCGATGGCGGGACCAAGGACGGCGCAGCAAATTGGCCTTTCGTTAAACGCGAGACCGTTGAGGAGAGGTCAGGAGCGGCGCAGCTCCTGTAACCTCGATCCCTCGGACACAGACTTCAAAAGTTCGGACCATTCAGACACTCCACTGGCTCATGCTACAGAGAGAGAGAGAGAGAGAGAGAGAGAGAAAGAGAGAGAAAGAGAAAGAGAGAGAGAGAGAGAGAGAGGATAATGTAGAGGGTCTGGTTTCTTTTTTGTGTTATTTTTTTCCAAAGAATGGGCAAAGCTGCAGTTCCGTCTTACATAACGCTGCACAGAGAGGGCACACAGTGGGGGGGGGGGGGGGGGGTTAGAGGCTTGGATGGGGGCGCGAGTGAAAAGGAGTTCAGGAAGTTCCGCGTTCAGGGGCTTGCTTGCTCATTCGCTCGCTCACTTGCTCGCTCGCTTGGAAGGCTTGTAGCACAAGGCTGAGAGAGAGAGAGAGAGAAAAGAAAAGAAAAGGCTGGTGAAAGTCAACGGACTTGAGCGGCTGAACAGGGATGAATACCCTTGTTTGCCAGAGTGATACAATGTACAATCCTTCGTGGCGGGAGACACCATAGCTGCACTGTACTGTAGCTTTTTTCCTCAATTCCCTCTCACAGCGGCCTTACCCTTCTTCACACAGTCAGCA
>NC_055978.1:14598725-14608725 GCF_018492685.1 Alosa sapidissima | reverse complement strand
TTAGAGGACATATTCTGAGCACTCACAGCCAGTATCAAGCTTGTCACGCACTAAAATAACCTCGGGAGGTTTCTGAAGAAATAAATCACAAAGGCTACTATTTAAGTCACCAAATGGTGAGCTGTTCCCATTATTTCTATGGAAACACATTATCTTACTGCGGTTCAAGGTTTGTTATGGCTGATTTTTAGTGTTCATCGGCTCAAAATTACTTTTTCAGCAGGTAGGCCCAATGAAAACTGACAGCTTACAGGTTTCCATTGGTCTTCTTTAGTAGTGTTATACTAATAGCCCTGTACCTCTTTGACGGTTCTATATCAAGGACAGAAAAAAACAGATTCCTTTTGCCCCGAAGGACTGGAAAATCGTTGCCAGTGGTCCTGAAATGAATATGAGGAGTGTCTGCCCAAAGCTCTTTGTGCTGACCTTGACTGCTTTTCCCACAAGCCAGAGAGACGAGACGCGACCACAGACACAGGGGAAGAAAGACAGACAGACGGACAGAGTAATACCACGTCCTGAGAGGATTCATCTCTCCCCTATCAAAACTATCATCTCAACGAAGATGATCTATCACTCTTCTTCTCTTCTCTCCTTCCTTCCTCTCTCCATCTCTCACTCCTTCTCGTGTCTATATCTTTCTTTCCCTCTTCTTCCTCCCGCAGTGTCATTTTGGGTCACATAAGCCAAACCAAAAAGCAGCACCCCCCAACCCACCCACACACACACACACACACACACACACACACACACACACACACACACACACACACACACACACACACACCATTGAGCACACTGAGTGTGCAGACTGTTCCAGCTTGGAGACACCTACCCTCTGGATGGCTGTTTGCCAGCGACCGTGCCCAAAATACCGCATCAATCTGAGGCCCGGAGGCAGGACTCCTCCTCGCGGTTACTGTGGAGAAGCTGCTCGTCGGCCGCGTGGCTTATTATAGACACAACTCCCCGCAGTTCGACAGGCTGGCAGGGGAGACAGTAGCATCACGCAGCACCGCTCGTTTCAATGAGGACAGAGACAAAGAGCCATAGAGTTGTGTGGGTTGTGAATGACTGTGCTTGCATGCACCTTCACCCGAAATATCTAATAGGAAAAAGCCCATGTGAATCAGGCACATTAACGCAAACTCAGCTGTGAGGACAAGGCAGGGACTGAATGAGAAATGTGGCTCCTACCCTCAGCAGGTTTATGTGATGAGACTTCTGACTCAACCATTTGTGGTGCGCTGGCTAGCACTCGCTTTGCACTGATGACATATCAACGTTCACACCAGTTCTATATTTGGCTGTCATTAAAGTGCAGTGCCTAATGTATCAGAGGTGAGTCCCCATGGTGTCAGTTCAAGTCATGTTACCCTCAAGTCAAGCTTGTCAATACTAGTAGATAGTAGAGAAACTATCCCCCCCCCCCCATACACACACACTCATGCACACAAAACACAACCAAAAAAGCATTCAAGTACTGTGGAGGAACACTTATTATCCCAATATGATGGAGGGTACCATTACAGAAATGCAACACTTTGTGCAACACAAATTTAAATAGATTTGCCAAAAACTCTGCTTTCTTCTCACTAATGAAAAGACTAATCAGAATTTAAAAGGAGTCGACTTCATCTGAAAAGAATAAGCTATTTGAGCTGAATCTGAAGATTCATCGACATTTTAATAATCATTGCTCTCTAGGGAGATGCCATCAACGATGATATCTGGAGGGCATGTTTCTCAATCTCTCTCTCTTTCTCTCTCTCACTTTCTTTTTATCTTACCCTTACTTCTTTCGTTACTTAGCTCTCACATGCTGTTGTGGTTGTGAAAATGGAATCGGCTATAGGGTATAATGAAGTCTTCACCATCAACATTTCTCACCTGCCAAGCTGTCAAAAGCCAACATGCTTGGCTGCCAAATGGCATATTTTCCTCCTCGCTCAAACCTACATAGCACCTCCGTGAAGCATGTACATGCATGTTCACAGGAATGATCCTCGATGAGGTGTGGAAACAGAGGGAAAGCGAGAATATACCCCCTCCCACCCCCCCCCCCCCCCCACCCCCCGACCCCGTGAAAGCCCAATCATGTCAACGTTGATGCCTCAAATGGAGAACAGGGTTGCGGGAGAGTGGAGAATAGATAGCAGGGCTGGACTAGACTACATGAAGGGCACATTTGTATTCAAATATTGTATTTGGTGAGAAGGGGGCTTGTGCGACCAAAAAAAAAAGTGAAACCTCTAGTAAATGATTGCTGCTCTCATCCTCGGAGCGCTGACACAAATGTGGCTGCTTGATGGGAGATTTGGGGACGGGGGACGTTCGTTGTTGGACGGGGAGGGAGACGGAGGGCCTGTCACGTAGACGAGGGCACTAATGGCCACTGTGCTGCGCGGGCAACAAGCCACAGATTAATAACTGTTGACACACGGCCGCTAAATGCATCTAAAGGGGGCCGGCGCGAATGCAATTGCACTTGATGCGACGCCAGAATCACTTAGAGAGCGAGGACTCTGAGATCTTCTGCACTGGAATGCCAAAACTGTGCAAACACCAAACGTCGGAACTGCCGAAAATAAAAACAGCACTGGGTAAGATCCTGTAGAAATGTCAAGGCAATGGGTTCGATTGCCTTTCCTGTTCTGTGTGTACTAGTAGATATCCACAAATCACTACAAAGGCATTTACAATCCCAAATGGAATATGCAAACTGCGCATATAAATTTTTCTTTGTAATCTATCATTAGAAAACTCTAGGCTTCAGCTCCAAAGACCAGCAGGATATCACAGATGGTTCTCATACACTTCTACTGACTTCAGTTACTCATGAGAGCTGTAGGACACAAATCAAACTCCCAAAATCTCTCAAGAAGTGCTCTAGCAGTGACGCTAACACTTCCAATATTTAGTCTCTTTGTTAGCATCCGCAGGCTTCTAATCCTGAGAATACAGGCTCAAGGCCAGTGGTAAACACTGACTTGAAGCAGGCTATACAAACCAGATGTAGGAATGAGGATTGGGGGTGTAAGAGTCATAAAGGAGAGGTTGTGGGTAGGCTGTAAGGTGTCAGTCTTGCTCCCCAAGACTCTTCATAGGCATGCTAGCATTTCCCTAATTCCCAAATTGACACAGTCACAGGCACAAGATATAACTGTAACTGCACTTTCAACATATATGATTTCATGATGGCATGCTATACAGAAATGGCTTCAAAATTAAGAATAAATGCAGTCCGTACAGGAAGAGCACTTTACACAAGCAAAAGAAAAAAGTAGTCTAGAAGCTGTACTGGGTTGAATATTTTCTGAGAGAGAATGTAGAAAACAAACTGCAGTACACCTCTCTCTCTTGAAAACATAAAAAAAATGTTTGACACTGTAATCAATCAAAGCTGCCAGTGCGCTCATCCACACAGACCTCAGTCACATTAGAGGGCTTGGGGTTTAGGGCCTTGACAGACGAGACGCTCCCAAACTCCACCCTCCACTGAGCTACTGTCGCTCTCAGTCCATCAGTCCGTTACCCAGAGGGCAACAGCAGCCTTCCGTCTCTCCTGTCTACACCCTTCACACACACACACACACACACACACACACACACACACACACACACACACACACACACACACACACAAGCACATGCACACACACACACACACACACACAGACACACACACACACAAACTCCACTCCTCTCAAACCATACACAGGAAAACTGCCCGGCGACTCATGACTCATCCCTGACAGATGTAATTGTGACCGCGGCGACCATAGACACACTCTCACCACCGTGGTCACAGATCTCAAATCCCCAAAGTGAGAGACAGTTTGTTCTTTGTGTCCAAGCAGATCTACAGTACTAGCAGGCAAACACAGTCAGATAAAACGTCCTCGTGCGCACGGAAGAGAAGTTCTGGCTGGGCTCATTTCACCATGCTGTGCTCATTTCTTTATTATGATTAAAAATGGTGCCTCTGTGTGAAATTTACAGATGATCGCATTTTAATACACTAGCTGTCAGAACGGGTTCACACTTGCACATGTTCTATAGAAAGTAAAAAAAAAACAGCAATACGCTATAACAAATATCTGCAAAGGTAAGCAAGACTCCTACATGAGATATGAAATGGTCCAGCAGGCAGTGAAACAGCAAACACACTTGTCTGATTCTGCTGTGGAAGATTGCAGTAAGTGGTGTCGACAAACCTGCAGGTGTGCGTGCACCCATGCATATGAGTGCGTGTGTGTCTGGGAGTGTCTGTGAGTGTGCATGGATGTGTATATAGGTAAGGAATTAAAACATTTGTTTTTTTTCCGAATGGCAGAGACAGCTGAGATATCTTTTGCCATTCCAAACGACATGCACCATTTATTGCATAGGAGAACGGCAGCTCGAGCACATGTTAGAAGCTCAACAGAAATATGCTGGCCAAACAGAAGTCTGGTGAGAATCCTCCAAGATAAATTCTTCATATTGTGACAGGGTATGTTGGGGGGGGGGGGGGGGGGTATTGGTCGATCTCCACTTCAGCAGACAGGTCACTGAACCAAGAGCTTTTTCTCCATTACAGACTGACGCTGAGAGAGCTCTGTGCTAAGACATAATGTAGGGCCTGACTCTCCGATTACTCTAGGAATGTCAACTCGCATTTCTGATTGTTTCAAGGCGCCGCGTTCAAATGGGATGATTTAACCGTATGCCTCTCGCCACGCTGATCACCAAGAGTATAAATTTCAGAGTGACACCATTAGCATTTATATTGCCTGTTGTGTTGGACACAAAATGTTCTCTCTCTCTCTCTCTCTCTCTCTCTCTCTCTCTCTCTCTCTCTCTCTCTCTCTCTCTCTCTCTTGTGTTTTTCTCCTTTTTCCCAACAGTACAACCCTAGTAACATCGTGCCTCAAATAATAGGATTTTATTTCAACGCTCCATATAACACTGCCTTTTGTGTCATAGTGGGCTTTATGATGTGACTGTATATCAGGAGCCAACGCACCACAGTCGATACTGTACCAGGCGAAAGTAAAAGGCTCCAACGTGAGTTTATGGCAGATATCCGCATCCCATACATGCCAGGCAATCCATTTGAATTCCCAATCCCAGCGTAGCCACTCTACGGGCGGGGGGGTGATTTAAGACTGAGCTCTAATAGGTATACTGTTGCTATATCTCAGACCACGGCGCAATCAATGGGGAAATTTGAGTCGGGGGCGGTTGGAAGGGAAAGCAATCTCATCTCCCCGACATGGGGCCTTGAGATAAGGGGTGGGGGGACGCCATTAACCACATGTGGTCCGGCGGTTGGGTGGGGATGAGGATACGGATGCGGATACGATCCCTGATGCTATCTGGGATTATTGTTTTTGGGGTGGGGTAGGTGGGGTGTTTGCGTGTACGTGCTGATATGTGGTGTCTGGTGGTTGATGCTGCCTCGCAGTGAAAGGGGTGAGCTGTGATGTTGCGTGATTGCCTCTGCCATTCACCCCAGCGCCCCAAGCCAGGATTAGACTGCACCACACTCCAGATGAAATTTAACACTTGAGATTAAACTCAGCCCCAGAGATTACACCCTGGAGGGAACTCGGCCAAATACCAAGATCTATTCAAGGACCCCAGGACACAGACATGAGCATATGAACCTTGACACATGACGCAATAATGTGTTCTGGGTTTGAGCAAAGAGTGCAACATTGTGAAACAGAAATTTATTTTTCACTATGGTTTTAGTGAAGTTCATATAGATACATCAAAAATGCTATATGTATATAGGATGGGGTTTTTTTTGCATTTGGTAGCCAGTATTTTTAAGATGTTTTTTTTTTTTGAAGATGATGATTTTTAAGAACATATACAGTATGTAACAGCAAATATGTTTATAAATCAAATGTTGGATCTCCTATGTGCCTTGGAAAACTTCCCTTCCTTGCAAAACAAGGACTTCATCAAGACAACAGCTGTGCCATCATCCACATTCCCTGCAGAAGAGAGCTGCCTGTTTCGTTGTGTGAGTTTTTTTTTTTTCTGCTTCTCTAATTTCTCTCCCTTGTTATCTTTTCTTTCTCTGTCTCACAGTTTGAGGTACAGAGGAAGCAGGCTGTGCTGGCAGGGACAAGGAGGAAGAGGAGGAAGAGGAGGAGAGAAACTAAAGGAGTTGAGCATCTGCCCATCCCAGTTGGGAACCCCCAGTTGTTCCCGTCCTGGTGCTCTATCCATCCTATCCACTCATCATTCCCTTTATCCTCTCTCTCTCTCCCTCTCTCTCCTCTCTCTCCTCTCCTCTCTCTCTCTCTCTCTCTCTCTCTCTCTCTCTCTCTTCTCTCTCTCTCTCTCTCTCTCTCTCTCTCTCTCTCCTCTCTCTCTCTCCCTCCCTCCCTCCCTCCCCTGTGATCCTGCTCTACACGCCACTTCCGTCTCCATGGCTCCAGGTTTGGCTGGCACATTTGCCGTTCCATCGGTTGGGCTCGACGTGTTCTGACACATTCATGCCCCCGCCGCATCCCTCATCCTATCCCTTCACACCATCATGCCCCCTCAAACCCCCACGTCAGGGCTACACACCCCCCCTACCACCATCCCCACTATATTACATATTACCCCCACTAATATCGTCTAGGGGGGGAGATGAGAGAGCAGGACGGGGCAAGAGGAGGTGCAAGGAGGGTGCCAGTGTCTGCCTGATAGCACTGTCTGAAGAGGGGAAGAGGAGTGCAGACGCTGTTGCCATGGGCTACGTGACCCAGCAGAGCAAGGCAATGCTATGAGAAAAAAAGAGAGAGAGAGAGAAAGAGAGAGAGAGAGAGTGAGAGAGAGAGCCCGCTCGAGGGGTCAAGTGGGTTCATGGCGGACACACTGCTATAGGGCTAAGCCAGAGGAGAGGGAGAGATTAGGAAATCAAATCTATCCACGCACACACATACACACATGCATACATACATACATACATACACAAACACGTACACACACACACACACACACACATACATACACACACACACACACACACACGCACACACACAGGCACACACCGGCTGCACGCAAGGCTGCATGCAGAGCAGCAGTGTGACTATCGACACATGCTCCTTATTTTACCCAGCACACACCATGCACAGATCATTATCTGAAAGAAAGATAACGATTTTTGGTTTAATGGCTTTTGCTCGCAGAATCCTAAATGGCTTGATCTGATAGAAAGCCCCCCTCATTAAATCAGATTTCTCGGGCAGTTACGGAGACTGACTCTCCCGCAATGAGGTTGGAGCTCTTTCACAAATACACAATCCGCTCAGCAAAGACTTTTAAAGCAGCGCGCAGTCCAATTAAAACACAGCAGGGACAGAGTGTAAAACAGTAACTGAGGAACATTGAATGTTTTTCTTTTTTACAAGTAGACACTTCCCTGATCTCAGTATTTCACAGCGGTTACTGCGATAGCGTAGTCAGGTTGGAGAGTGCTAACTGCGACATTACGAGTGGAACACAGTTTTTTTTATGAGCAAATCTCTAAACAACGTCTGATCGCTTTTCATAAACCCTTCCAAACTCGAGACTGCTTGCTGGCAGCGGCCCCTCTTGATTGCCTGAGCCACTTTTGGAAACGTCAGCTTGGCGATAAGAGAGCTCGTCCGCTCGATAGCAGCTGATCTCATAAACAGGCTCGCGACTTCCTGGTGTGTGTTAATCTCCATAGAGATAGCAGGCGATACACTGCTGTTCCTCAGGTGCAGTTCTCTGCCATTACCCTGTTGGCAGAGCCAATCAGTATGCATGGCAGGTGGCACGCTGGCAAAGGTCCTTCCTGGTTGGCTGGTGTGAGGGATCGGTGCGCGCGCACACACACACACACACACACACACACACACACACACACACACCACACTTCAGGGACATCTAATTAAGAGCAGGTGTGTGTGCGACATGAGACGGGAATCTGTCGGCCCTCAGTACCAATTTGTGCACTTATGGAGCCCATCGAGAGGTGGAGAAAAAAAGGGGAGGGGACGAACTGAATGGACGGCTGAGCTTCTGAGGATCTGACCACTTCACTGTCAACTCACCCCCCACCCCACCCCACTCTGCCTCCAAGGAATATTAAGTGATCGCAGAGCTAAGAGCTCTCTCTGTAGAAAACAGCTGGAATGCATCACAGGTGATGGCAACAGGGGGAGAGCAGAGGCTCCATCTGTGTTCAGAGAGAGACAGAGAGAGAGAGAGAGAGAGAGAAAGAGAGGGAGGGAGGGAGAGAGAAGTCCGACATTCAATCCGGACAATTTGATTTAGCAGGCTAAACAGCCCATCATTAGGCAGCACGCATAGTGCCTCCTGGGACCACCACCATATAAATAGCCGCCAAAACTGTCCTTTCCATTAGCCTGGGCCATATGAAACGCAATCTCGCTGCAAAGTGGTAAACAACGACAGGAAGATGAACACAGGCCCGGGCCCAATTATGAAATGCCGATACCTTACGCATTTGATGATAAATGATCATGGGTTCCAGAAGTACTAGCAAGCCTAAAAAGCGCATATTAAACGCATATTTTCATCTCATTAATGTACAGTATGCTTGCGCAATGGCTTTTCCAGAGCTGCTGTTCCACTGGGACCCCTTTAGTCGAGCCACAGGCCAATTTCCTGCTCTCTTCTCTTCAAGATGCATATAAGTACATGTGCTCGTGTGTTCAAGGGGCGCTGTCGACATGTTAAAGTCAAGACGCCCACATATCGACGAGGCAACACATCTAAGGCGGTGATCGATGGACATCTGTAATGAACTTGCTTGATCTGTCGTGGTTTTATTATTGATGTCCACTACCCAGAGTAGAGCGGCACACTGACCAGAGTCAAGCGCCAGCGGCGTCTACAACATCAATAAGGGATTAAAACATGATTTTGATTAAAGGCTGGTCTTAAAACGCATTTTGACTGTCATGTGTAGTGATGCAAATGTACAGAGAGGATCCATGCAAAGGCACTGAATATTTAATGGCATTCACAACATCTGCCCTGTGAATATTTCACCTAAATTATGTATAAGACATGTGTTACGCGTCTGCACCGAGCAGCATGTACGCCGTCTATAAGCATGCGAGGATCCCCTCAACATACAATTCTTCTGGAGCCATTACAGCAGTCTCAGCAAGAGACTCATGGTTAATCACTTGCTTCTAGGTCCAATTCCATGTGTTCATATTGTCATATCCGTCAAGTCATATCCGTGAAGAAGTTATTTACTCAAATGCTATAATTTCTTTTTTTTTCTCCCTTTACTTTCTGCACTTTCATTTCTTTCTCTCTCTTCCTCAATTTTCCTCCTTCAGACTGAGAGCAAAAGGAAATGAAGACAATTAATAATTCCATACTGAAAATTGGTTCCGCAAAATCAGTGGAAATGGCCGAGATAATAAAAGATAGGATCAGTAACAGCCCATGGATGATTCGCATCATTAAATTTTAGACAGACTCGTTGTCCTTTGGCCTCTACCTGGGGAACAGTATCAAACATAGCTCTACGCTCATCAACCTCAATTAGCACCATTTGCTTCAAAATGTGGATTTTCCTTCTTTTTTGAAGTTTGCCATGTGACACATCCAATTACCTGATCAGCCAAACACACACACACACACACACACACACACACACACACCTGTCCCCCTCCCAGCTGTCTCATCATTCTGACAAACACAGAGGGCCTGCCTCAAATCAAACACACATGAAAGACAGCATGTCTGATTTCACCCCCCCCCCCCCCCCCCCCCACACACACACACACAAGCCAATCAAGCAGCTTTATGAGGACAGTAACGGGTCACCTGCTCTGCCTGTAATCAGGGGGGAGCTGAAGCAGAGAGCAGCTTTGTGTCTCCTGAGATGAGCCCTGCTTACCCTCCGCAAAACCTGTTATACCCACTACATACACACACACATACAGGCGCACCCACACATGCAGGCACACACACACACACCCACACACACACAGGTGCACCCACA
>NC_055978.1:14593725-14596225 GCF_018492685.1 Alosa sapidissima | reverse complement strand
GCAATGCTAATCTGAGGTACCTGTCTAGTTTTATTCCATAAATATATTGTTTTTATATACGTTAGTGGCATGCGCTATCAAGAGCTTCAATGTGCTACTCATGTTTGTCAACATCGCAAAAACTAAAATTTTCGCACAACTTGGTGGAAAGGTGTAGCACAGGCCAAGGAAAACCCATTCATTTCTGAAGCTGATCGTATAAAGTATTTCCCATATCGTAGTCTATAGGCCTAAGCTCGCTTGCAACAACAGCAAACTGGAGAGCAACTGGAGAGAGGATGTCTCTGCGAAGACACTGCTGTTACATTAGATGCGCACTCAATCGCGAATCGACGCAGTAAAAAAGCAACAACTGCTGGTAGTAACGAAGGTAAATTGCAAAACATTTTGTATGCACTCACGGTGATGGCCTAGTAGGCCTAATGTGAATCGCGGACTATAAATTAGGCTAAAGGAGATTTGCACCAAATAAAGGCAGGGTTGTGTTTTTACAACATGTTGGCACAAAACTTAATTTCTGTCATAAACGAAGTAAGCTAAGCGTTTCTCCATTGTCAACGTGAACTACCGGTATGTTCAAGCGTTCAAGTGACAATGTGGATTAAACCACATGCATGGGTTAACGTCACGTGAGTCAGACAGAAGATGGGCCTGTCTTAGTTCCTGAATCCTGTCCCTCCTGAATCCTGTCCCTCCTGAAACACTGGAGAGAGAGAGAGAGTGCCCAGCCATAAGTTTGCACTTCACAATCCCAACCCTGTAGACATGTCCTGGATTCATCCCGGAGCCCTGAGGCTCTGACCCACCGCCAGTTCCCCTGGCATCGTATATACTGTACACTACGAGTCTCATTCAAAAGGCTACCAACTCTGGAATGTTCAAGTATCTCAGTACTGCCATTGCCATTGAAGACTTTCTGTTATTCACTTTTATATCTGATCTCATGACCCGCAGCCAATTAAGCACCAGCCTCATACAAAAGTCTTGGTGGCAAATCTGGCAATGTGGTTGGTATGCAACTGTTTCAGAGCTGCTATCAAGTATGTTCCTTTGTGCTCTTCGTTTTTTATTGACTCGTTTGATTTCCGTAGGATCTGTACTTTATTCCCAAAAGTGTTAAAGGCTTTGGCTCGAACCAGGAGAAGATATGGTAAGAGAATCCCCTGTCTGGTAAGATACTAGATGAAAGAGATTCCTCTTGGGGGGATTGAGACTGAACCACCCCCCCTCCCCAAAACCTGTTCCACTGTATCTGAAAATAACTACTAGGGGGATACATCTGAAAGCAACGTTTGTGAAAGAACAACAGGACAACAGTCTGTGCGGATTTCGTTTTTCCTCTGAAACAGTGATTACAACGCCGGAGAATCAAACGATTCACACTCGTGTAACACAGTCTTGTAATGCACTGCAATTTCCGACTTTAGCTCTTTTTTGTTTGTGCGCAAAAAAAGAAAACAAGAAGACTGGATCTTACCTTTTTCTGGTCCTCCAGCTTCTGACTTGTGGACTTCTTGGCATGCTTGCTCGCCTCCGACGGTACATCCATGCCCGGAGCAAAAACGAATTAACTTCCCAAAAGAACAACGAGATAAAGAAGCCCAATGTGTGTGTGAGGGGGGATGTGGCCCGCTTTGGGGTGGGGTAGGGTGAGGTGAGGCAACGTGAGGTAAGGGGTACGGGGAGGGGGGCTATTGATAGCCAGATGAGATCTGCCCCTTGGTCACATCTTCTCACAGACCAAGGGACCCCGTGGAACAGATGTGGAGTTTCCAACGATGAGACTTACGGGGGAGCAACAAGAGGGTATGTGGGGTGGTGGGGGTAAGAAGGGGGTCTGGGTAGGGGTGGGGGGGGGGGGGGGGGGGGTGGGGTGGGCCGGGCCGGGGTGTTGCTGGTGACGTGATTTGGAGAGAGCGCCCGAGGGCTACCCTGACGAGCACACCATCAGCGGGCTGCCAAATCTGCTGGCATCCTCACAAACTCAGAACAGAGAGGAGTGGATGACGGGGTGGTGGTGGTGGTGGCGGTGGTGGTGGTGGTGGTGGTGGTGGTGGTGGTGGTGGCGGTGGTGCAAGGCCGAAAGGGAGTCACATCCACTCTGAGGTGAAGGCTTTCCAACCACAGGAGGAGGGGGGAGGGTGTATCCTCTTCTTTTCGTCAAATCCTCCTCTTCCTAAGGGCCTGTGCTTGTGTCCCTGTCTGATCCTCACATCTGCAACACAGAGACAAAAGGGTTTCGTGACTGCCAGAATAGGCCAGAGACAACAGATCACTGGCAACAATCATCATTAACTCACTGCCGTGACTAAGTCTGCAATAGCAAGACTACAAAAATAATAAGTCTACAATAGCACTTCTTTGAGTGGACTGTAAAAAAGATATATCGATATCTCCCAAAGGCGTGAGATGAGCTATCTGAGGGTGGGGAAGAGGGCATCTGCATATCAAAGCGAGCGAGCATGTAGCCGTTCGCTGGTCTGGGTAAAAGCGTAAAACA
>NC_055978.1:14566225-14588725 GCF_018492685.1 Alosa sapidissima | reverse complement strand
CTAGAAAACATGTCTGTGCATTCATCCAGCTGTCAGAGAAGAGCGTCGCACAGTCATACACCCACTATTCTGTGCTGCGGTTTCTTCCGGCATCAGGGGGGCTCTAGTCCGCCTCTGCACGGACTCAACTGGATGGGAGAGATCACGGGTGCAGGAGCACACAACTGTGCCACCCTCCCAAAGGAGCCAATTTAATGGGAGCTCCTAAAAAAAAGGCCTCCAGCTGCAAGGGCTTCTGCGGGGGAATACAGAAGGAATGCAGGTAGAGAGAAAAGAGAGTCAGGTGTGTTCAAGAGCTGGCCCTGGGCCCGCACACACACCTGCGTTCTGCCCACTGCTATTTTTCCCCAAACCTGCGAAAATGAGAGTTACCATCTATAGCTGTAGATATGACTAAACTCCCTGACTCTCAGCTAGCGATTTATCACAGAGCGCTGACCAAAAGGAGATTTGGGAGCAAGTGGAAAAGAAACCTGCAGCAAACCGTAGAAAAGCAGAAAACATGGAGCCTGACCCCTTTTTCACCACATCCACAACACAAGCCTGAAAAATATTGTCTGGTTTTTTTTTTTCCCTTTCAGGAAGCAGTTCATATGTTTAGGTACCTCCATGAATAGAGAAAGCCTGTCTCGAGTGTGAGGGAAAACACACCAAAGAGGCTGACCCAAGCATCCCTGTTGTCACGGTAACGCTTTGGAAGGAACACATTTGGCTGGCTCTAGGTATGCAGCACACATTCTTCTTTCTCAAGCCATCATTCTCTCTCTCTCTCCCTCTCTCCTTCTCTTTCTCCCCTATAACCCTCTTCCATCCTTCACTCTGTGCCATAAACAACAGGCAGAGGTGGAAGAGTGAGTCACCCCCGCCTCATTACCCTAAACACACACCCACACCTAAACCAGCTGCCTCTGCTCCTTCGCTCCCACTCTCCAAGATCGAATAAAAGAGAGATAGAGAAGAGATAGAGGGATAGAGATAGATAGAGAGAGAGAGAGAGAGAGAGAGGGAGGGGACATAGAGAGATAGAGAGACAAAGAGAGGGCCGAAGGACAGATGGCCATATTGACCTCGGCTGGACGCCTCACACTCCATGTCTTTTGCCAGATGGATAAACGCTTTGAAGGCCTGTCGAGGTTTAAATGTGCTAAGGTCACCGAGCCATCGCGTTTGTGTCCGGCCTGCGTCGTCTGTTTGCGGGAGCCTCATTGACTCCTGATGCGAGTCTCTCGTCTTTGTTCCTGCAGTCTATCGTGCACTGTGACACTCCCTGCCTCAATGACACCATTCCTACTACTCACTACTACTCTACAGACTCTTCTGGCAACAAAGAAAGAGAGATAGTGTGAGAGAGAGAGAGAGAGAGGGGTGGAGACTGAGAGATGAAAAGATGGAGAGAGGGAGACGCGGAGAGAGCGGAAATTATATGATAGAGAGGCAACATTAATACCTCCATTCATTTATTCTCTATGTAGAACAATCTGAACCTCAGCCCAATTACACCTAGATTACACTAATGCACTGTCTATCAGCCAACCCCCACTTACCCGTCCGCTCTTTCATTTTTAACTCCTCTCCTTTCCCTCTCTTTACCAGTACTGCAGCTTTACAGAGGGCACGTAATCTTGTGATATTGTGCTGGGATTATAATCAAATCACATTACGAGCGAGCTGGAAGGAGAATTCACCACCAGGCGCGGCAAGGCGAAATATCATTACGAAGCAGGCAGATGCAGGCAGGCGGGCAAGAGAACAAAGACGTCAAAAAAAAAACAGGAATCGAGACGGATTGGGAAGTGTTAAATCGCAGCGTGAAATCTCAATTTGCGGAACGAGACGTTGTAATGTTAGTGGAAGGTGTTTATCTGCCGTTCACCAATATCCCGTCCGTCTGTTGCAGAGCAACAGGGACACGCCTGCTAGACCGGACAACCAAAGGGGTCAGAGGTCAGTGCAGGAGTGTATCTACGACACGCTCCTTTCGCTCCAAGTGACCCAGGGATCAGGACTCATTCACACAGTCACGCGACATAAAGCTGCATGATTACCAACAGCTACCAGCACCTAATTGAGTGAGTGATATACACCACACGTTGTAACACTGCTGTCCTTTTTTCCTTTAAGTGGAGAATTTTAAGTAGCTAGTGTTTTTTTTTTCTCTGCGAGTGAGTGAGTGTTCGAGTGGGGGTTGTGAGGGTGTGTATGTGTGTGTGTGTGTGTGTGTGGGTGTGTGTGTGTGTGTGGGTGTTGGTGGGTGTGTGATGTGCGTGTGTTCACAATATGTTACCTTACCCACTGCTTCATAAAACATGCTCTTTAGCTCGATAGTAGGGCCAAAATCTCATTATAACACCAGCCAGAGTCC
The DNA here is from genome assembly GCF_018492685.1 of Alosa sapidissima. Lineage (NCBI taxonomy): Eukaryota > Metazoa > Chordata > Actinopteri > Clupeiformes > Clupeidae > Alosa > Alosa sapidissima. Next base: position 14,586,363 of record NC_055978.1, on the reverse strand, counting down.
CAGGGGGGCCTGCCTTCATGAGACTACAGGGAAGTGCAACAGCCTGTGACCATCATGCTACTCACATAGACACACACACACACACACACACACACACACACACACACACACACACAAACACACACACTAACACACACACAGAGATAAGTATGCGCCGCACACACACCATTTAAATGCATGCTTGCACACAGACAAGGACACACACACATGTGCACACACACACACATACACGTACACACACACACACATACAATCACTCATTCGCACCTCCCCCAAGCTTCATCAAATCCACACACATACAACCCCACCCTTTCCTTCATGTCCATGCCTACCAAGCTCTAGCAGTTCAGTAACAAAATCAAAGCAAATATGCTCAAATCCAATATAAGAACCTGAACATCTTTCAGCATATCGTATCAGCAATGATGGGTGGTGTGTGTGTGTGTGTGTGTCTGTGTGTGTGTGTGTGTGTGTATGTGTGTGGAGCAGGGACCACCTGAGGGCCCAATGGCTAGGAAAATTGCCACAGATAATGCAATCAAATGTGGTTTGTGAACATTAGACTATTTTCACAGGCCTGTGGCTTTGATTATGAGGGAGAGGCAAGGGGGTAAAAAAAAAAAAAGAAAACATCTACCCAAGATTGGCCTATTCAGCAACTCTTCAGCACAATCATCCCCATCCCAGCCAGTGGTCCGTGTAAAGAGGAGACAGAGGAAAATCATCTGTTTGTCATGTAGCGCCGGCATCCATAACTCCATGTGGTTTATCCCTATTGGTGGGATTCTATTAGCGAATGCGAAGATTAATAAAAACTAACCAGCCTTTGTGATCACCGTGACATTCAATATTTCCCTCTCTCCCACTGGGGATGTAAACATGCTTTCATTGACATGCATATAAAGTTAGCTCACTCACTTGAAAGCACCACAGAACTCAAATCGTTAATACAGTGGGATTTCTTTTTTTTTTTTTTCAGTCTATTTTCACATCCGTGAATTCTATGGATGTTGAGTAGATTAGGCAGATTATGAGTCATTATCACGATTGCGTTTTGTAATTAAACTGAAGGAAGTGACAAGAGCTGAGTAGCCACCGGCTCATTGTTAGTATTCATCATCAAGTCTTGGCTTATTAATTTGGGTTGTTTATCGCGATACTCAAATCCACAGTCGGGAGCGAGCTAATCTATTTGAGGATGGAATCGGTGGACAACAGAGTAGAGAGCAAAAGGCCCGGGAGGATGGGGGGGGGGGGGGGGGGGGTCAGCACTTGTAGGACATTATAATCTGTCTCCCTGCAGCTCCATGTGCTGGGCAAAAACCCGTAGGGGGTGGTCCAAAGTCCAACCAATCAAGCCCAGTACCTGTGAGCCGGCCCAGAGGTGAGATGGAGAGGTGTGGAGCAGCTCTGTGCTCGTTTGTTCCAGCCTGACCCACCAACCCCCACCCCTCCAGCACGAGAGGGCAGCAGGTCGATTGGCAGGCGACTGAACAGCCTTCAACACACCAGTATTCCATTACCCGGTCTGTGATATACAGCTAGTGATATAAGCATTCTTTTAGCCCCCCCCCCACACACACATGCCATCTTATGCATCCCCCTCCTCCAACACCTCAAACCTCTGATCCTCCTAGAGGCCACATCCCTCAGCATCAGCCACCCACCCACACGCACCCACGCACGCACGCACGCAGGCACACAGGCACCCACACACACACGCACATACACACACACACACACACACACACACACACACACACAAACACACACACAGACACACATACACACGCACACACACACACAGACACACATACACACGCACACACTCATCCTCATTCTTGCATCCTCTTTCCCCCAACTCTCTCCTCTGCTCTCTCTCTCCCTGTGTCTCGATCCCTCTCTGTCTCACTCTCACACTCACTTATATCACTCTCTACCCCTCTCTCTTTCTCTTCCACTCTCTCTCTGTCTCACTCTCACACTCTCTCTCACTCTCACACTCACTTCTCTCACTCCCTGGCCCCTTTCTGCCTCTCCTCCTACCTCTACCCCCCCCTCTCCCTCTCTCCACACCACAGATGCTCCTGCGGTGATCCATCACGCTGCTTCAGATATGAGCACGACAGGCCTGTGAATTACCCAGCAATCATCAGCCGCTCAGAACCCAGAGACGCCACGGCAACCGGAAGCAATTACAAGAGGAGGAAACCATTAAGAGCCCCCACCCATCCACCCCCACCAGCACCACCACCACCACCAGCAGCAGCAGCAGCAGCAGCAGCTAAATTAATCAGCAGCAGTGCAGGTGGCTACAACTACTGTTGATAATGATCATACGGACCTGTCTGCATGCTCTCACATTTAAGTGAGACAGACGGACAGGCAGACGGACAGACAGAAAGACAGACAGACAGACAGATGGACAGACAGAGACAGAAGGAGGGAAAAAGAGAGAAAGATATGGAGGGAGGATGATCTGAGAATGTGAGGAGAACAAATCAATGGAAGCGATAAAATGCATGGGATTGAGTGAAAGACAGAGAAAGAAAGACACTGATAGAGAGAATTAGAAAGAGAGAAAGAGAGAGAAAGTGAGGAGAGATAGAAGTGACTTAATTAGATGAGGAAAGCAGTGAGGGGGACTGAGTGGGAGAAAAAGGTGATGAGGTAAATGTATGATATTAGCACTGAGACAGAAAAAGACACACAGAGAAAAAAAAATAAGACGCAGAGAGAAGTTAATTAGGTGATCAGAGAGATGAGGACAGAAGAAGAGAGACAGAGATAGAGAGAGATATAGAGAGACCTAGTGAGAAAGTGTTAGAGAGAGAGAGAGAGATTAAGAGAGATTGAGCGTGAGCGTGAGAGAGAGTGAGTGTTGAGTGTGATAGGTAAGTGCGCACTGACTGAGACAACGCAACACATGTGCAGTGACAAGCAGATGTGGACAGATGTGAGAGCTCCTCGGATCCCTCTGCCCTGGACTCCCCTGTCCTCCCAGGGATAGTATAGCCCATCCTTCGACACACAACACATCCCAGTCTCCCACTCTAGAGCACACACACCACAGTCTACAACAGACACCCTTGTTTAGAGTACATGTCCCAGTCTACTACACACATCCCAACAGACCAGCGAGGAGCGCACATTACAGTCAACAGCACACCTCCAAGCAGATGCACAACGCCGCTTAAATACATGGGCAACTCATTCAACAATGCGTATAAATAAGAAATTCATACATAGCATGTGGCTTATCTGTCAGGGGAGGCATTTCCAGGTTTCACGCTACATAACAACATGCAGACTTCAGTCAGGCTGTTCTGTTCTGGTTCAGCACATTTAGTTACAACCCACCAAGTCAAATCCACTACAATTGAAAACCTGGCAGCCCCCGAGCAACACACTTGGCACCCGCCACTAAGAACACACACACACACACACACACACACACACACACACACACACACACACATGCACAAACACCCCTCCTTACCTGAGCCTCTCCACAACCCCGTGTGTGTGATGAAAGACACCCTGTAGCAGCATGTATGTGTGTGTGTGTGTGTGTGTGTGAGAGAGAGAGAGAGAGGGAAAGAGAGGGGAGCCAAGTCCCGGCTCTCCAGCAGGTGCTCTCTGTAGCCGGGCACCCGGAGGAAGCACTCCTGCAAAATCCAATTGCACCCTGTTAACCCTACATCCTCGAAGTCTTCTCTAGCTCCCCCCTTTCTCTCTCTCTCTTTCTTCCCTACTCTCTCCCTCTCTCTTTCGTATATGGCCCCAGGACTGAAAGAGAAAATCTGGTTGAGCTGGTTCAGGATAGGAGGATGGAGAGGAGAAGGAGAAGAAGGAGGAGGAGGAGGAAGAGGAGGGGGGAGACACGAGTTGAGGATCCGCACATCCCAGCATGAATCCCCCCACCCCACTCACACACACACACACACACACACCCACACAGACACACACAGGCACGCATGCACATCCACACCCACTTGCGAACACACCCACCCACGCATGCACACGCGCACGCTGCCAGCCCCCTCCACCCAATTCAAGGGGGAGTGCGTGAAGAGAGGAAGGGAGAAGAGAGGAGAGAAGGGGAGAGGGGAGGAGGGGAGGGGGATGCCTAGCCTCCTCTCCCCAGCCCCCAACCCCCAGCAACAGCAACAGAGATTGCATTGCACTGATGAAATTTTAATGGTTCTTTTAGAGAGAATAATGAACAGGCGGTTCCCATGGGTGGGATGGGGATGGAGGTGGGTACAATCTGGATACTACATGCCCCTATATTATGGGATGTGTGCGCGCACAGTCCACTGACATCAGTGCATGCCCTTGCTTACTCACATATGCAAGCAAACACACACACACACACACATGGGTGCATGCATATGCACCCTATTACTAACAGCTTGAGCGTATTCATTGAAACTCACTGACTCACACTCACACACACACACACACACACACACACTCACACACACACACGCGCTGATAAGACACACACACGCACAGAAGCTTGCACTCAGTAACATCAAACCTTCCAACTGACAGCCCCCCACCGCCGCAGCGGGAAGAGAGGAAAGACAACACTGATCCAGTCTTTTGCTCTCAAACACTCTCAAAGCACACACATACACACACACACACACACACACACACACACACACACACACACACACACACACACACACACACATATACACACACACACACACACATATTTACAAATACGTACACTCAAAATAATAAACATTTCACACAGAAACACACACACTTCCATACACACACCCACACACAATGTTACACCCCCACACACACACCCACACAGAGCGAGGAACAAAGGGAAGTGGCTCCACGTGGGTGCTGTACAGAGAGGCATTAAAGAGCAGAGAGCTACTCCCTCTCCGCCTCTCCCTGCGCTCCCTCGTTCACTCCCCTCCCCTCCCCTCCCTCTCTGCTTGAAAGTGTAAATAAATAAATAAATCAATAAGCGGCGAGCCGAGAGCCGTCGGGACGAGGCGGCGAAGGAAACCCGCGTCTGAAGGCATGGCCGTTCACACTCGCCAGCCCTGTGCTGATTGGCTCGTGAATCACAATAAATGAGCGCTGCTTATTTACTATGTACATACATTAGGGGCAAAATCACGGCAAAAACACACCACGGTCATGAAACCCTCCCCACACCCCATCTCATGAGCCTGCAGACCCTCCGACTCCATCTGGTTCTGCAGTGTAGCCCAGGACCAAATTTTTCTCCAAGGTGGAGGATTTCCAGAGATGGTGATAGTGGTGGCCATGGGGGTTGGAGTGTGTGTGTGTGTGTGGGGGGGGCGAAACTATGCGTCCCTGCTGCCTCTCACATGTGAATCGTATGAAGGGCAGCGTCGTAATTTCAGGCAATTTACTGCGGCGCTCCCTGAATAAACAGCTCAGCTGCCAGGAAATGGGGACGTTCTTGGCTCGCTCCCGAGTCCTAAATTCATTTCAAGCTGATCGGGTAGAGAGTGCGGACTGATTTCACCTATTCCCCCATCATCTGGTTAATATTCATATAAAGTTTCACACTCCAATTTGAGGGAAATGGGAGTGTGTATGTCTGTGTGCTGTGAATGAAAGGAGAAGAGAGACAGAGAGGGAGAGACAGATAGAGAAATAGGCTTCTCAATAATCAAGCCACTTCATACAAGGGGACCTCATATTGCATTGCACGGTCAATAATTTCGTCAGCTGGTCTCTCATTTGCCATCAAACTGTATTCTCACAAACATTTGTTTAGACTGGCTCTTCAAGAGGCCAAACCCTTGCCACTGCAAAGCCAATAATTACCAATGATGGTGATTAGCACCTACCAAATTCATGCATCTGCCCATTTAGTCGTTTTTTTTTTCTCTACAAACTGGACTAATGTGACAAATCAGTGTTTCTCATACATTGACTAATCTGTGGCGGGGCGCCACGAAATAAAAATCGGCCGCCACAGATGAATATTCTATGTTTAATTTAATTTAATTTAATTTAAATTAAATATAAGTTCAGTTGGCATTGAGCTGCACTTTTTACGCACGCAGCCTTTCCTTGCCCTGCCCCGCTCTCTCTCGTAGCCCGCTGCCCCACTCCTCTGCATGTGCATTAAACAAAATATTCACGATTGTTGAAGGATTGTTGTTGCCACATAGAAGCATTGCATAGAAGACGTCTGGCTAAATTGCTATTAAATCCGCTTAGCATCGTGACCATGCTGCGCAAATTTGTTCAAAACTGCTGCATTGAAGTGAACTCTGCTAAGGTCTTATCACATAGGCTACATTGAAGAGACTGAACTAAGTTAAGTCAGAGCCCGTCTACGGAGAGCCTGACCACTCCGTATTAAGTCCCATTGTACCGAATTTTGGTTGCAGTTCCACCAGAGTTCCACTGGGGGCGATCGCCATGAGTGCAGAATGAATGGGAGTCAATGGAGCTAGACAGCTAAATTTGTCTCTTTCACCTGATTGTCGTTGACAAATCTCATATTTGATTGTAGTTTGTATAACTTCAACATGGGTTATAGGTCAAAAGTTGAATGAACGAGTACTTATGTCCTTTTGATTTCTTACGGGTTGGGTCGTTGTTGCCCATAACACGCTAGCATTGTGCTAATGAATGACGTCATTGACACGTTTGAAAGGCTTTTAAGTGACTTTAAAAAATATAATACTCAACCAAGTGTATTTTCTTTGCCTCCCCTTTCGAATACAATATTCAAATTACTTGAAAAAAAATGATATCCCGAGAAAAGTGGATTTTGAGGGGTACAGCTCCATAGACCTCCATGCATTCTGCACTCGTGGACGAGCGCCCTCATGTGGAACCACAGAAGGAACTGCAACCAGTTCAGAAAACGGAAGTTTTCCGAGAGTGGCAGTTCTCCCCTTATTAGACATTCTCTGGTTAAGTCATGAAATCAAGCAGTATCTCAAAGCTAACATTACAATACTGTTTGGATGTCGAATTTAGCATGCTTAGCCTACTTACAGCTGCTTGTCAATTTCGTTGAAGGGCTCATTTTATTGACTCTGACTGAATGTTTGCAAAATCCCGATGTAAATGGAAAAGTGTTCAAAATTCAAAAGTGCTTGTCCCAAGGAGAAGTACGAACCTTTATTTTAACTATGTAGAAAACGTTATGAATTGCATCCACACATCAGCAGCCTTTCAACTGTGTTACAATTGCAAGGGTTCCCTCAAACATCTTAAAGTGACAAGGCACTCAATTAGACCTATACACTACCAAGACGATCTTAATACCCCCCCCCCCCCTTGTCAAAGTCAGCTATCGTCACAAATTGAATACAATTCTGTGGGAAACACTGCAAATGCATTACCATTGGAAGGAAATATATTCACTGAGAGTGATATTCTCAGAGGCCCAATGGACTGTGCCACTCTCCAAATTTATGGGCCGCAAATCATCCAGTAATCTCCGGTGGTGTTAATTAGCCAACAGTGGCGGGCAGGGCCAGCTCCCTGACTAGCTATAATCACCCTAACCTCGGTGCCCCTGGAGAATTGGGCAAGTGACACAATCCAACACCCCTCAACCCCCCAACCCCAACCCCCCCCACCCGGACCAATGTCGTCATGTTGGTTCAACCCTGTGATATTCTTCAGTCGGATGATTCTAAGCAGAAATGCAGAAATGGTCATCATGACATAGCAAACTAGAGAGAGAGGTCATTTTATGAGAATGGGGGGAGGAGGTAAAAATGTGCGAGAGACGGAGAATATGGAGAGTGAAATGAGCTCAAAATGAAAATAAAACAGTCAAGCAAATTGGGGAATGAAAAATGGAAATGAATATATGACATGAGGAAGAAAGCGAGGGAGAGGGTGAGCCAGCAACAGAGAGAAAGAATGAAGGGGAAAAAACAGATTTCAGAAACAAACAAAGGGAATGGACAGTTGTTTAACAGTTCAGTGCAGTGCATCTAATTTCCCTGTTCATCTTTCCCAACCCGGCGGCACCTCTCTCCCGACGACATCTCCATTCTGGAGCGACAAGCCGAGCTGCTCCTGTTGCATTATTGTCAGGTGTGATACGGATCACGACACGCACAACTGCTGCCTCCACACAGCATGGAGGAAGGTCACGTGGGGGTTAATTCATTCGTTTAATGGCGCATTTACACCCTTGTGGTAGAGCTAAGTGAATATTAAACAGGTAGCCACGAGCCGATTTGTGATACGAGGAGGATGAGGAGGCAAGGAGAGGATGAAGGTGGTGGGGGGAGAATGGAGGGGGGGGTGTGTGGGAGTGATGCGTCAGGGAGGGGGTTGAGGGGGGTGGGTTGATGGGTGGAAGGTGGGTCTCTACTGCTGTGCCAGTAATTAAAGGTGTAATGTTATACAGAATATCAAATATGCATGAGATTATCGGGGAGGATGGAATTTATACACGGTTCAGTTGAGCAGAGGAAAAGACAGGAGAGCACAGGACAGAGGAAAACCAGAGAAGAAAAGAAAAGAGAAGAGAATGGAGAGAAAGGAGAGAGGAGAGGAGAACAGAAAGGAGAGAAATAGAAGTGGTATATGAAGAGGAGAAAAGAAGGCTGGGGGAAGAGAAAATAGAAAGAGCAGTGGAGTGGAGAGGAGTGAAGAGAAGCAGAGAGAGAGAGAGAGAATGAGAGAGAGAGAGAGAATGAGAGAGAGGAACGATAGTGATACAGAGAAAAAGAGGACAATCAAGAGGGCAGCAGACAGAGGAAACCAAGAGGGATTGACAGACAGGATGAGTGGAAGAGAAAGAGAGAGGGAGACAGACAGACAGATAGACAGAGTGCCTGCCACAGAGGAAGAGACAGTCGTAACACGCTCTCCTATTCACTTTTAAAATCCTCATAATGTAGTCAGTGAATGTGGCAAAGCCTCTGATGAATATATGCATGGCCTGTCACTCACAATGGCTTCCTCCGCTGCTGATGGTTTATAAGACCAGCAAAGCAGAGCACATAACGGCACAGCGCAGCACAGTACAGCACAGCACAGCACGGGGTCGGAGAACATAGAGGCCCGCAGACTTACCGCACACCGTCTTCTTCATCGCACAGGACATAAAACCAACATGCAGAATTATGATCCAGATTATGTAGGGCCCTTTTAGTTAATGGAAGGGAAAATAGAAAAGAGCTCGCTGCCGTAGTGGGGAAAAGTGCCTTCACGCTTTCCTGCTAATGAATGTGTCCAGGCAAGGGGACGCAGCCAAGCGCTGTTCCGCTGAATGCATGCATTGGTGGCGACAGGCAATTTTCCTGCGAGCGCAAATTAAGAAAGATGTCTCCAGGATTGTGGAGACGATTTTAACTACGGGAGGGGGTAAAAACACAGAGAAACAAGGCTAATTAGCCAGAGGATGGCATAAAGGAAGGAATTTGCGAGAAAAAACACAACAGGCTGAGCTTTTAGTCCATCTTAAGCTTGTTCGAAACAAAAGCATCGGTGGACAGGACAAACAACGCATTCCAGCTCCGTGCCATCTGCCTAATCGTCACAAATGCACAAAATAATGCCAAATACAATTAAGCAAACAAGCAGGAGAACAAAGATACTTCTGGCTCGTTATAAATGATTTAAAAAAACATTTCAAAAACACCTTCAAGGAAGGGTGAAGACTGGAAAAGTGCTTTCGCCTGTTGCCTTAAACAGCTTGACGCAAGTTTACACTCCAGAATTAGACCCGAGATTGTTCTTAGATCGGAGCTGTCCTTTAACAAACAGAGCCATTAGGTCTTTTATTATGACACACTAATGCCAATTAACAGCAGGCGTAAAAACCTACGGCTGCCTCGTCTCGACCTCTCTCATCAGCTTGTGCCTCTGAGGGAGATGCACGCAGCCTTGTATAATGGTTCTGGGAAAGTTAATAAAGAGGAGATGTGAAAAAGTAACGGTGGGAAACGGCTCCTAGGGGAATAAAAGATAAACTTAGTCAGTGAGAGGGGAAAAAAGGATAAACAAAATATATTCAAATGGGTGTCTTTAACCTCAAGCACATTAGCCCGAAAAAGTCAATGAGGAAACCAGTAACAATTATGAACTCGAAGTGAGTTAGTATGGCAAGACAGAAATCCACACGGCAGTAAATCAACACAAGCAACTGCAAAAATCCACTTGTGCGAGGTTAAATAACACAAATCCATATCCCAGTTGGTGGTGGTTCCAGTTTTGAGTGACAAAGCAAAAGAACTGCACTTTGTGTTGCCAGTGGTACCCCCCATTCGCGCTCATCATTCAGAGAGTAGACGATCAATAATGAATAACCTGCAGGAGGGCGGCGTTGCGCAACAGCACCTCCAACCTACCCAGGGTGCATTTGAATGGAGGAGCTGGGGTGGAGTCACCAAAAGCCCAGATTCCCTTGGGTCAGCTTAGGCCATGGCGGAACAAGACTGAGCAAAATAATTACGCTGGAGAGGCATCAGGGGCTGGGTCGTTGGGCCTGTCAAGCAGGGAGATGAGGGCACTCCTCTACAGTCGAGCTTCTAGTGGGGGTAGGAGCAATGTAGGAAGGGATTGAGCCTAGCGTCACCAAGATCAATACTCCTCTGCATGGTGTCACGCACAAACACCTGCTCCTCTTGGGATCACAGAGCCACCGAAAATAACCTTTGGCAAAACCGTCACCGAGCAAAGGAATTCATTTTTAATAGACGGTGAAATTTTTGGCACAGGGTGAAAGCCGTGTTTTATTTCCACACATATTAAAAATGCGCTGTACCTACCTGAGCAGAAGCTGAATCAAACCTGCGACAAGCTCTAAATTCAGACTTACAAACACACATAAGACCACACACACACACACACACACACACACACACACACACGTTTAAATGGCAAGACAGGCTTCATGTATCACCACCGGGTGCTGCGTAAATATGTCTGCTAGAAATCCAAAAATGTAATGGCCCTGGGCTGTATAATGCAAATTGAATTCCAACGAGGGGTGAATCCATTTTAAAAAGTAAGCTAATTAAATCTGCTTGTGCATGGTAATCTTAAATTACAAACCACAACCATGAAAAATGGACAGGGGACAAAAAACATGCAAACCCACATAACATACAGACGTGTAATAGGCAGAGTGAAACTAGGAAAGGAAAACGATTAAAAGGAACCCAAGATTCATGAGCAGAAAATAGAGGAAAAAACACACACAGTCACAACGTTGATTTCTTTTTCAGTCTATATTTTCTATTTGCGGGCTCGGCGGGCTACAATTAAGGGGGCGGTTTACTGTACTCCACCACTGATTTTCTTGGCCATCGATTTCGCTGTTAAGACTAATTTCTTCAGCAGTTTCCACAACTGACTATTTGATTTTCATTCAATATGAGCCGGAAAGGTTCAAAGGGTTTAACCCCTTGAAGCCGTCTCGAAGGTTTGAACCAATAACATTGTAAGCTGTGTCGCAGGTATGTCTGTGGCAGACTACAGCTGAAATTGAATTATGGGAACAAGGCCAGTATGGAGTCCGTTTAAAGGGGGGTGGGGGATAAGCCATTATCCACAACTTTGAGGGGCGGCCATGAGCGCATACATCAGAGAAGCCACTGACCCTTTTTAAATCTGCCTCACAGAGGAGATGGAGAGAAGCAGAAGCCTTCTGAGGAAGACAAGATGAGGGGAGAGGGCAGTGAGAGAGAAGGAGAGAGAGGGAGGGAGAGAGAGAGAGAGAGATTGGCAGGATGAAGGTAGCCAGATTATCATGCAATACTCTTCCTTCATCCAGTGTTCCCTCATTCTGTTTATCTAGAGCTTGACAAGATTTAGCTTCAAAAGCGAGCCATTTTTGTCAGCCTGCATAAACTAAAACAATTGGTTATGGATGTGGAAGTGTCCCCATGCATACACTAACATGACAAACATGACGACGCTTCAGTAGTTCACTTCTTAAGTGTGGAGGATTTGTCATTCTGGCCATAACATTTAACAGTGCGTACAAAACCTGCATAAAATAAAACATCTGTCCATTATAGAGACTGTGCTCCATGAAATAATTCAACGTTCAAATCTCCAGATTATATTCAAGATCTGCTCATTCTGAGGGGACCTAGCTGTAGTGTCCCCTCAGAAGTCTGTAGTGCAGAAAATAACCTACTTCACTTCCGCGCATGCAAATAGCCACATTTCAGCTTTTCAGCAGTTCAATGTGAAAACTAAAAAGCTTTAGCCCGACAGGACTGGAGCCTGGAGCGTCCGTGAAGAGTCGGCTAACGATAAGGAAGGTGTGAGTGGAAAAGCCAGGCCTGAGGTGATAAACCCACACTGCTCAAACCGTCTGCCGGTGGTGAGTTGGCCTCTCCTGTGCAGCCCGTGCACACTCTAATCAACTGTTTGCTTGCAGCTCACGGCTAGGAGCAGAGACACAGAGGTCTGAGGGAGAGAGGGAGAGAGAAAGAGGCCTTCAGGTGATAATTTGATATTTCTTTAAAACCCGTCTCTAGACTACTCCAATTTGCTCAAGTTTAACTTGAGGAGAGGAAATCTTTCCACAGCAAACAAGTCTCCTGCAGAGGACACACATGAGTTCAGAATACTTCAAATAGGTAGGTGCATCTGTTCTTGCAAAAAAAAAAAGTGTAATCTTGCCAGAGAGAAGAATTTCTGGAAATATACTGCCAACAAATTAAGAGTGACATTCTAAATACTGCATGAGAACAAACAAAAGTAAACAAGGCTAAACCATTCTGTGTTGTTCTTACTCTGCGTTTCGTCTTAGATCTCCATCAGATGCATCATTTGAAATGTGGTGCAATTGCTCATTTCAATGTTGTTGAGGTATTATTAATTCTATGTATTCAGGAAGGCTGGTATAATAACTGTCTTCATCAGCAATGAATAAGTGCTATAGGGTACTACCTATAGCCAAGGGTTGTCTGCCGTTAGCCATTGAAGACTGGCAAGAAGAGCTCGTCTTAGATAATGGATGGAGGTCATTTTAATTACTCATTATGAGACAACAATTGGATAACCAACGTAATGGTAGATACAGCCGTCATTAATATGGATCATGTCTCGATGACACACAGACTGCACAGCCTGTGACTGTAAGTGTTCCATTCAGAAAAACTCAGCTTCCCCTCTGCATCATTTAACAAGATAACCAGGCAGCCATTGAGCTAAGCAGCCCGAGGAGCGAGCAGGCATTGTACTGTGAAATGTCCTAGGGCGTGAAAGGAAGGAAAGAGAAATTCACTGCAACTTTTAATAACTGTGGAGAAGAAGGGAGGGAGGGGGGGGGGTGAAAAAAGAAAGAATAACTATCAGAGCCCGCAATCTTTCGGTTGAAAACTTGGTACGTGCCTCCCACATTCCCCTCTCTCCAAGGCTGCGCTCTGCATCCTAAGCGCGGGGCACCGAGAGCACGGCAAGCCAGAAGCTCTTTTCCTGGCAGCAGATAAGAGAAAGCGCCCCGTAAACTTCCATGAATATCCATCCAAGAGGAGGCCTCCTGTAATCACCATAAACTGTTAAAGGCTACACTAAATTTGAACGTTTAAATTTAAAAAAAAAAAAAAAAAAAAGATGTCAATCACAAAAACATAAACCAAAATGGAACGGAGTGCAGACTAAGAGGCATTTCGGCTCTTGTTCCTCCTCAGACAACACACCATGAATACGACACAATCCACTTAACATGGGGAAGGCCTTTGAGTCCTCACGCGCAGCAACAAAGCACAGAATAAACCAAACGCAGTGGAACCTTTGTAAAGTGTTCACGAGTAACAAGACGCTAAACGGAGGAGAAAAGCCTTTAAACTCCTGCCTGACAGCATCCAAGGCAAGAGCGCACTCACACACTCCTACAAACACACACATTCACGGGAGAGAGGAGTGTGATGCGAAAGTTGTCCTGTCTAGACGCAGGAAAGAGAGGAAAAGAGAGAGAGGAATAAAGAAACCAGGCCAGTGAGTAATGAAGTCACTAAGGCACCTTGAGAGGAATACTCCTGCTGATTGCCATGGATACAGTATGTGTGCATTAGGAGAGTGTGAAAGGCACCTAGTCATCTCTACTCATACACTCAAGAGGAACACACACACACACACACACACACACACACACACACACACACACACACACACACACTGACTTTCTCTTACTCATTCAGACTGCATTTTCAAGCCCCATCCTACGCAGGTGAGAAGAGTCAAAATAACCCTCATTGGCTTTCCAGACACCATTTCCACACTCGAGCTGCATATCATCCGCCATTTTTCATGGATGGTGTGCACCATGTTTTGAGCCATAAATGTAAATATATGAGATCAGAAACAAAAGATCCAGATGGTATCCCAAAAAAATTCAGCTATCTTTTTTTTTCTTTTTTTTTAACAAACAGTTGATCTCAAACCAACACAGGTTCATAGATAATGTATAGTGGCCGCTCAGCACACTCCACCTTGTCCAAATGCCAAAAGGTCTGCTGTCAGGTTTATTAATGTCTATTCGGCTTTGATCTGGAACACAGGGGAGAAAAGCCAATGGACAGTGGGAGCGATCTGTAGCTGTATCTCCCGTATAGCCCTACTACATATGCATGAACGGCTCCACGGAGGAGGGCTTGTGCTCCTCCAGCCCATGCATATTCCAGTACGCCAACCCGCCCCACCACCACCACCACCACCACCACCCCCAAAAACTCAGAACCCCTCGAGTGTTGTAGACAAGCGATTTGTGCTGTGGGCAAAGTGCACGTGCTGGCACCAGCTATGAGATCATCCCTAAGAATAGAGGAAGACTGCGATGGCGTCATTCTCTCCCCAGGGGGTGCAGACTTCTACTGCATCTTCAATGTGTTTCAGTGTTTCCGTGCAGAAGAGAAAAGGAAAAACATAACAAATAAAACAGGAGGGAGAACAACCTAGGGGTGAAGAGCTGGATGTGGAGTAGGCCTATATCTTTGATTCCTGCTGCAAGACTTGGTTTGTTCAAATATTGAATAAAGCATCATATTTGTTCTACCTTTTTTTTAAAAGCTATGTGGAAGCACTGACTGCATTGATTTGGTTGTTGTGTGTTAGGAAGCCGTAACCCGGCAACAAGCTCGCAAATAAGTCTAAGAAGTATCGAATGTTGGTGCACCCCGACATACAGCTTAGAACCTGTGAGTTGTCAACAGGAGGACACTCTACAAGGCCCAAATGCATCAGGAAACCAAAATGAATTGATTTGACATTATAACATCCTATTCTCATATACTAATTACATACGTGCCTTCTCCACCTCAGGTCTAAGTGTTTGAATTGCATTCCCCGTGCCTGCGTTGATTGAGTTAGTTAATGAAGGCCAGCAGTGATGGTGGCGAAGTATGAAGCGGGTCAACTGTCTCAGGGGCAACGTTCCGCCATGATCTACCACTGTGACACACCAGTTACAATCCTCCAGCTCGCATTAACATGGGGGAAATTACGGCATTGACCTTTGTTTGAGGAATTAAACCCTGCCGTTAAAAGACCTCACACTGTAACTCAAACACTGCCCTATCTCAACCACAGCCAACCCAAGCCTCCCACGCGGCATGGGCTCAGCACCTCCCTCCCTCCCTGTCTCCTTCACACACGCACACACACACACGCACACACACACACACACACACACACACACACACACACACACACACCTACACACACACACACACACACACACACTCCCTCACTCTCCCACTCTGCCTCTCTACTCAAGCACCCACACAAGCATACAGAATATTTCTTTTTGTGTTCTTTGTGTGTGTGTGTGTGTGTGTGTGTGTGTGTGTGTGTACATGCGTGTGCTTCTCTCTCTCAAGTTCTGTGCGTGTATGAACACACAAAAGAGAAGCACATCTTTTGATTGTGTGTGTGAACACACACATACATAAGGGCTGAGAGAAAAGCACATGCGTGCGTGTGTGTGTGTGTGTGTCTGCCTCTCTCTCTCTCTCTCTCTCTCTCTCTCTCTCTCTCTCTCTCTCTCTCTGCACTTGTATGAACACACATGTGGTGATAAAGCTGAATGAAAAGGTTCCATCTACTTCTTCTCTGCACTGGAAATGTGCTGCAGTCCCTCTAAATCACTGGAGTGCTCAGCTTTCACTGGACATGCGAGCGCGAGAGGGAGAGAGGGAGAGAGGAGGGAGCAGGCATGTAACACCACCACAATACGCAAAGAGAGATGCTTTATTTCACGTGCCATTGGCCTCGCCGCCCCTAATGAGAAACAACATTAACATTTTTGCTGACATGACTTCTCCTCCTCCTCGCTCCCACTCCTTACTCATTTGCTCACTCTCTCGCTCCCTCACTCTCTCGCTCCCTCACTCTCTCACTCCCTCACTCTCCCTTGCTCTCTCGCTCCCTCGTTCTCACCCGGGTTCAGACTCAGACAAAGTGTTCGTGGGATAAGCAGCAGCGTAGGAGCCGGCATAATTTACACATTACGCTCAACAATGTCTGCCGACAGCAAAATGGCCGAGGCCTTGCGGGCGGAGTTGCAGAGGGCCGGTAATGGCTTTCTATCGAGGAGGGCGCAGCTGTGTGCAGTGTAATCCAAGGTGAGAGACCCTTTTTTAAAATGGATGAAGAAAATGAACAATTAAAGAAGACGGACTTGATGTGCAATCGCCCCTTAAAGGCTAACACAAACCATTCTGAACTCACTTCAAATCAAAATACTCTTGGCTAGTTTCCTGTATATGGATTTTGCCTAGGCTTAGACTATAAGCTTTTGGAGATGGAGATTTTCACTGAGGTTCTTTTTTAGTCTAGGAGTAGGCTTAATTAATATATATAGTGTAATTAAAGTATTATTGGGCAGCCGTGGCCCACTGGTTAGCACTCTGGACTTGTAACCGGAGGGTTGCCGGTTCGAGCCCCGACCAGTGGGCCGCGGCTGAAGTGCCCTTGAGCAAGGCACCTAACCCCTCACTGCTCCCCGAGCGCCACCGTTGAAGCAGGCAGCACACTGCGCCGGGATTAGTGTGTGCTTCACCTCACTGTGTGCTGTTTATGTTTCACTAATTCACCGATTGGGTTAAATGCAGAGACCAAATTTCCCTCACGGGATCAAAAAAGTATATATGCTTATACTTATACTATACTTATAGTATGGGAAACTATGCATCTTGTAACTACTAAGGAGTTAGCCTAGCCACAGGTGTGTAACCAAAATTAGATTACTACAAGCAATTAAATTGCTAATCCTTATACTAAACCATCTCCAGTGCACATTATCCACTTCAGGTGGTTATGGACTGCTGATTGGATTGTGTGTTTCTGAGTTTGCCCAGACCTGCAGTCAGTCACTAGCCTGGAAGCCAGCCCAAATGTAACCCCTTCCACAAAATCTGAGGTCAGGGAATTCTGAATATAATTAAGTTTGGTTACGTCAGGCTTGTCAGTCACAGCCCCAAAATTAAATTATGGGATTCTCACATGAAAAAAGTTAATCTTCATTAGGTTAAAAAAAAATTGTAGCATCAGTTATTGCTTTATCCCTCTGTGTCTAGTGTGCTACTTCCTCCCATTCGAGTCGTTATGGAGCTCATCAGTCTCCATCAGCTGCTGCCATCCATCAGCATGGGGAGCTGCTGATGATCCAGGCGGACGCGGAATATGAATCGTGTGCCGACACGTTCACGAGCTGACATCATTTATTGATGTCGATCCACATTCGATTTCAATTGCTGGTGTGTGTGTTTTTTTTTCCCTTTTTCCGAGCACAAAGGATCTTAAAGAAATCAATTACTCCTCCAGTGTCTGGTCTGCGGTTTAATTACGCCGAAAGACAGCCTCGTATTTCGGCGCTAGGCTCCAAGAGGTCAGCTTTTGCTCCCCGAGACACAGAATTGATGGTAATTGACTTTAAATTAACTAATAAACGGATTCTGACATCGGGGGGAGATAAAAAAAAAAGGCATTCATCTTGTGAGTCCTTGGAAGTATGGGTGCTCGTTATGGACAAAAATCTCAAGGCTCTCACAAGGCCTATGCTGCAAAAGTGACAGTATTACAACTTTGTTTTTGTTTTTTCAAAATGGCAAAAATAGAATGGATGGAACAGACTGTCTTAAACCAACAGGAATAGGAACAACCAAATGGAACAGGAAATGTAAACACAAAACTTTGTGTTTGTGTATCAGTTCCTGAGGTGCATTCAAATTTTGCAAACAGTGACGAACGTTTTCTTTGAACAGTTAAATTCGAACGATTTGGTGTTTGCATTCAATTGTAACGTAACTGCATTGTTACCTTCATCAAGCTCACGTCCAGTTCCACTATATGTTCGCGGAGAACTACCTCCGCAGACTGTTTGCGATTGTTCGCAAACATTCGCAGAGACTCCAGGCAAACAGAAAACTGTTCACAAACATTCACAAACATTAGCCTATGTTTGCGAATTTGAACGCACCTCTGATGTTTGTTGTTTACGATTACTTCTATTGAGTTTATTTATTTGTTGCTACTTATGTTAAGAAAGTAACCCTGCGACTCAACACTAATTTTTTTCATTTACCAGGCATACCGGTATACTGTATGCTATATGAGCATTGTTCAGTAGTACTGTACATCAAGCAGTGGCGACTGTGTTGAGCTATGCCTTAAGCTCTGTGAGGAGGGTCTACCCTCCTCGTAGTATTCTCCCCAGGGGCAATGGTAGAGCCTCTAACCAGACAACAAAGGCCTCCACACAGACTGCATGCATCCCAGCCTATTAATGCTGACAGGGCAGGGTATTATACAGGGGAATGATTGCCAGCTTGACAACAATTGATCTGATCATGGGTCGTGGGTCCAACCAGTGGAGGAGGAGGCCATGGTGAGGGGAGAGACGGTGGGGGCCTCACATTGCGTCACCAAGGTGCCCTTTAGCTAAGTGGGTGTGAGCAACGTGTTGCCACCGAAACCGCTGTGTGATGCTCCTGTCCAATTCCATTTAGCCTGGGCTTCGCTGGGATGTGTGTGTGTGTGTAAGTGTGTGTTGTGGGAGGGGTCAATGCACCCACAGCTTCCTCTTGTGTGTGTGTGTGTGTAGGGGGCCTCTGCTTCAGCCCATCCAAACCTCAAACCTCAGAAGACTCTCCCTGAGCAGTTTCTGGTGGTTGGAGAACCTTCACAAGTAAGTGAATGCCACATGCCAATGTTACAGGAAGTAGCACCCCAATCTTTCTGAGTAGTCTTAGTGTAATGGATGTTTAGGCCTGCTGTTTTAGCCTTAATTACTATGTAATAACACAATTATTAATCCCTAATTACCAGTCACAGTATAATTGATTTATTCCCAAAGGGATTTAAGGTGAGGCCCACGATTTTGGTGATCTTTGTTGATATTTGAGCTTGGTCTGACAGACTGTTTGTTTCCAATTACAGAATCAGGGCTGCTTTTTACAAAAGTGCACACACACTCAACTGAAAGTTAGATGAACAGCAATTTGACTTTGAAGTCCCAGATGCGAATTGAAGTCATACATTAGGGTCAATTATTTCAAAAGGTAAATACACTTGAATATTTACCTACTTTGCTTTCAACATAAAGATAATGTAGACAGACTAAAATAGCATCAGCCTACAGGTATTGCCATGTTAAAGGTCAGGCAGCAAATGAAGCATACAGTATAGGGAACATAAAGCTTCCTGCACAAACTGTCATGCCTCACTCATCTCTCTCTCTCTCTCTCTCTCTCTCTCTCTCTCTCTCTCTCTCTCTCTCTCTCTCTCTCTCTCTCTCTCTCTCTCTATCATTGTCCTGCCATCTACATTTAAATCAGCCTGACATCTTGCCCAAACGAAATCTGACTGCTGGAGGAATAAGCTCTAGTTCACTCTGAAGGTTGTTTTTTTAGGTTTAACCCCCCCCCCCCGACACTCAGAAGTAAAAGACGTACTTTACAATGGCCAAGGCTGGATGGCGTATGTCTTCCAGCTGTGCAGGGGTGCTAAGTACTACCTCCGATCACTCAACACACTCAAAATAAGGTCTGGGCGGTGTGCTGCGACCTCCTACACACACACACACACACACACACACATCTCCACGGCTCCACAGCTCATCAAAGAGGGAATATCAAACCAGCAGGCAGAGAGGCGGAAGAGACTGCCTGTGCAATGACACCCAGCGA
>NC_055978.1:14538725-14561225 GCF_018492685.1 Alosa sapidissima | reverse complement strand
CGTGGCATTAATGAGAGAGTTCCATCTCCGTCAGCCCGTTCCAACACCAGCAACTGCTGCCAACGTCCGAGTGGACATGGGTAGGAGGGGGAGTAGGTGGGGGTGGGGATGGCGGATAACAGGACAGGTCAGCAGCACAGCCCATTTTATTACCAAAATCATGCAAAATGGAGATACCTGCTGGCTTCTGTGCAACTCTGTGAACATGGCATGTTTAGAAGACAAAAGTGGTGAAAATATACAGAAAGTGGTAAACATGAAAAAAGGAAAACAAAACTGTCACCACCTGCAAAAAGGAACTGGATTGCAGGGTAATGTGAGGAAGGGAAAGGAGTGGCAGACATGGTAAGAATGGCTATCATTTCACAGACATGCCGTATGGGCATGTTATATTTGTTTGATGACACCAGCACATTGCAAATGTGCGTGTGTGCGTGTCTGTGTGTGTGTGTGTGTGTGTGTGTGTGTGTGTGTATACACTGTGTATTTATGTGTGTCTATTGTGTAATGGCCGCTTTCTACAGCCATACAGCCAGGATGCAGAGTTCACGCTTGATGGACCAGGAAAGAGAGACAAATACACACACACACACACACAAACTGAGGGATGGCTCTAACGAGAAGCCAGACACAGTCTGATAGGCACAAGCACACCAGACACTGGTTGCCCAGGGTAACAGGAGTGAAGAGATGGAGGGAGAGAGAGGGATTTGGGGAGGAGGGGAGCCAGGGAGGATGTAAGGGAGAGGAGTGCTGATAGAGGAAGAGAGGGAGAGAGAGACCAGGACATGAAGACACACTGGCTCATCATGACACCGAAGGGCATTTCACAAAAATGGTAGAATCACTCTGGGGACACAAAGTGTGGAGAGTGGGATGCTTTGCCTGCACTGGCGCCTACAGGACAAGCCTTGCTCTTAGACTGCTGTCTGTGCCCCTTTTTGCTCTTGCATGCACTGAATCTGCCTATGAAAGTTGGCAGTGACCTAGACGCAGAGATAAATCCCACTGGCAATCAAATTTTGTAGCAGAAAAATGAGGGAATTGGGAGGGCTGAAAAGAAATAAAATGAAAAAGTAAAACTGGGAACATTTTGCCCTACATGTGCCTTCTGTGTCTTTTTACCAAATTGCAGCGATTCCACCTAGAGTAGTTTGTGACATTTTACAGCACAGACCTGCATCACGCCAAAACTGCACACTCCTAGTCTACAGGGGATTTGAGGACGAGCCTTGGCTGCTTTGAGTTCTACAGTATAAGGACTCAAATTGGATATCCTCTGTCCAACTCCCAAGTTTCATAAGGAATTTGGAAAGGTCAAGCGCAGATGGTTGTATTCCTGTACACGGAGACACTGTAAAAAGTGCTGGGATTCATAATGCCGATGTTGAGGAACTCCATCTCTGGGTCAAACTCATGAGCAGAGCAGACAAGATGGTCAATGGTGATAAGGAGTTGGCAGTGGATGTGCAGGGAAAGTAAAACTATAAACTACACAATGAGGTATACTGGCAAACAAACACTTGATCGAACAAGCATCTGGATCTGTAATTGAGACTAAAAAGGTGCTTGGTATAAGGAAAGAAACGTTTTTATTTTAACTGTGTGCGCTCAACCCGACCTCTGAGCAGATCAATTGCTTCCCCTCTCCACACCACATGGGTCCCATTGTCCATTGTTCATTCAACTTCCATCCGGGATTGGTTGTAAATACAACACCACGTATGCAGCCAAGGTGCAATCGAGCGAGCCTGAGGTCTCCCCCCCCCCCCCCCACTCCCCGTGCCTGTGGTAGCTCTGTGTCTGAAACCCTAGACTGAATAAGGCGGACGGACACAAAACACCTTGGGGTAGGACAAGCAAGACAAAAAATGGAGAGAAATAGAAAGAGAGAAAGAGACAGACACAGAGAGAGAAAGAAAGAGAGAGAGAGAGAAATAGACTCCCCTGAGGTCCAGGGGGGTCAGACAACACAGTCTCCCTGCAGAGAGGCAGTAACCTGACCGCCCCATCCGCAATGTGCTTGGGGGTCAAGTCTCGCTGTCTGCTTGACGCCCACGCTTGTCGGTTTGACCCCCGACCCTTGATTTCCAATTAAATCACCAAGCTGCAGTCAGTCCCTGTTCCCCAGACTCCCCTTTTGCTCCTGCACCTCCAGACACCAGCAGATCAGAAGATAGGGAAGATTCTGCAGGCACGCTTTTTACGGGAAGATTATCACTACCTCCACCTCTCTGCTGGACCGGAGCTCTAGCAATCAGCATTCAAGCCACATCTGAGCTGGATCTAGCCTCAAGATATGAGGACGACGTTGGCTGGTGTGAGGAGAAGTGAAGCTCGTTGGTATGGGGATCGGTGGATGCCCGGCCTCCATCAGGCACATCGGTAAGGAGCGCAGAGCAGAGAGAAACTCCGTTAGAATACCAGAGGAATTCCACACATGAAATGACCATGAATGGGAGAGGTTTGCCCTCTGGGGCTGAGCCCGACTAAGGGTTACAGTATATCAGCCAACTACGAGACCAGATTTCCAGACCACTGAGGGGACTAACCTAAAGAGACATCTGATTGATGTTTAAAACATGAGCTGCATAAACTTACAACTTTAAATGAGAAACAAATAGCTTTAAGCAATTTAAAGTCTGGCAGATTCTTAATCCAGTAAGTAATAATCCAGTAATAATACACTAGTAACTGACGGCACAACATAGAGGACAGTCCTCCAGTCCTCCAGCACACTTCCTCAAGTACACTTCTGTGTACAGACTGCATGGGGATGACACACACGATATGTTCAGGCCTGATGGCTAAATACCAGAGACATGAGTCTGACAGGAGTGCTGTGGCCCTCGGTGGTCTGGGGGCCAAGGCCAGCATCCAGCGTCGCGCGCACAGCCATCGACAGTCTGTCAGCATCTGTATTCACGAGACCCGTCGCTTTATAGTGTTTCGCCTCGACTCAAATGTCGGACGGCTTCATGCATATTACATGTGTTCACATCCCATGCTAGTGAAGCCAGAAATAAAATCAGACACGCAACGCTTGTTTTTCTTCCTGCACAATAGACAGTCCCAATGCTGGCCACCCCCGATACATGAAAACCTTGATGAATAAATATTTGCACCTTGTCCGTCAACCGAGCAAGGTTCGCTGCCTCGCTTGCCTGAATCTGACAGACGGGGGGGGGGGGGCATCTCTATCGCCACACTGTGCCATCACATCCAACAAAAGACCACCGATTCTTTATTTAGTCAACAGTGTGATGAAAAGAAAAGCAAGAGAAGCAGGGATGGCTTTATCACTGCATATCTTTCCTGACAGAAAGAATCATTGCATGAGAAATGTCCCTTGATACGAAATGGTAATATGACAGCCGGGTAGACAAACTGCTTTTTATGTCAATATGGTGCTAGCGGGAGATAGGGCATTTATGAGGTGAATTTATGCTTGCGTTAGTATTCAATGATAGCACACAACGATCTCCCTGTTTCATAGTCTGAAGTGAAATTGCATTTTTTTTGTTAGCTTCTCTTTTGAAAGCCTTATCGTAATAGCAAGCAACAGCTGGCCAATAAGGCGAAAGAAAAAAGGTGTTGTCACTATAAAAGAAGGCTGTTGTGTGCGAATCTAGGGCAGTAAATGCAAGCACCTTGTGACTTCAGAGCACCCCTGTATTGCCATCTTGGCACAAAAGGTCCACAGGTTTTTGTTTCTGCCCTGCCAGATTTCTATGTCCTGTAAACAACAGGCTTAAATGGCAGGAACTATTAAAAAGTGGGTTTCCTACCATGGGCTTTTGTTCGGCACGTACAAGGCTCAGGAACAGGGAGCGACTCCCAAAATGTTCTCACAAAAGCCTGGTTTTAAAATAAGAAAGGGGCAACAATCCACTCCGGTGGCAACAAAGGGAGGCTGGAGGCCTCCGCGCACACCAGATATGAGGCAAGAAGGTGAAAAAGAGAGGGAGCGGGAGGGAGGGAAAGAGAGGCAAAGCGAGAGGAGGAGTGAGTGAGGGTTGTGGCGGTGGGAGGAGAGGGGTAAGGGAGGAGAAGGGTAAGGGAGGAGAGGGGTTACCTCACTGAGGTTTAGATTTGGCCTGAAATAACAGAGTATGTGCAGCACTGCGGGAGCCTGCTGACAGTTCCACTCGCCCCTCCCACCACGTAGTAATTTCGCTGAGGTCTTGAATCGCCTCCCGCTCGGGAGGGGGAGAATTTCACACAAGGCCAAAAAAACGAAATCAAATCAAATAAAAATAAAGCAAAATAAAATGAAAGCAGTACGCTTTTTTTTTTTTATTTATTTGGAAGCACTGTGGAAAAAGTGTGCAGAAGAGCTAAACCCCTTGGGTTTGGGTCTGGAGAAGCCACCAGTCAGACATCAGAGCTTGGGACAGAGACGAGGGCACGCCAGCAGTGAGGTCAGAAATTCCACCGCGTTGGCGCTGGAAACGATCAATTAAAAGGCAAATCCCCCCTCGTCACATTTCTCCTCTGACCACACCAGTCAGGAGAAATTAAACACGAGGTGCGGAGAGATCTCTCTATTTTGGACGCTGCGTCGCACCGTTGCCTCCTCGTGTTGAAAATGGTGTGGAAAGCGAGGCCTGGTTTGGGTGTGCCGCCTCATTAAAAACAACTACAGTTTGCAAGTGAGTCGTAGTTCGCACATATTAACTTGCTACAGGACAACCTGTTGTCATTATTTTCATAACTTCATCTAACTCCTTGTAAGTAGCTTTTAATCATGATGAAAGGCTACAGGGCTTACCTTGGTCTGTCTGAAGACACATCAAAATAGGAACAAAGACTGAGAGAAACCATAAAGTTTCACAGACACAAGCCACTGTGCCAGTGAATGATCATCAGCATTTGGGCCTTTGAGCAGTCACTTCCCTAAATTATGCTGAAAACAAACATGACCTACAAAATAAGAACGAAAGAAAGAAAAGCGAGAGAGAGAGAGAGAGAGAGAGAGAAAGAAAGAGAGAGAGAGAAGGAGAGAGGGAAAGAGAGAGATGGAGCCCCTGAAACATGGCAGGTACAGTGCATGATGAATGACTGTGCTTTGAGGAGACTGGGCACAGCTCTGAGGCCATCTTCAACAGGAAGCGTTAAAAAAAAAAGCCACAAACACGCAATGACAGGACGAACGGGCATGATGAATGGACGAAGCACTGGGCAGGAGCCCAACGAGACACAGCCGACAGTGGGGCGGGGCAGGGCCCGTGTCTGCGTGCCTGCATTTGAACGATCTTAAAGTGCACTTCTCCAGCGATTGTGCTCACATATATACGAAGAAATGACAAGGAGGACAAGGATAACCACCCTGACCGCATGCGTGCCATTCACCAGTCGAGAGGGGAAAAATAAGCAAGCGAAAATAAGAGCAAGAGCTCCGCTGCAGCTCCTCATCCCTGTCTCAAATGGTGAGCCGGACGCCACTGATTCGATGCCACATGTTCCCCTTTTCCATCCTTCTTCTTTATGTCTTTGAGCATCGCCTGTGAGCCGTATGAAAACCAAAGAGCTTGACGCGGCGGCAAGCAAACAAGCAGTGGGAGAATTCCTGTTGACTAATTAGGCCCCGAGCCTCCAGTCAGATGTTTGGCATTTCCTGTGTCCAGTTGGATTAGAGGTAGCAGGGCTGACAGTCCAGTGGGGCAGCTTTGAATTTATTTCACTGGAGCGGACCCATAGTCCTCCGTGCCCAGATACAGTGGGCCAGCCTGTAATGGCACTCTGTCCAGTACTAGAGGTTGGAGGGGGATTGGGGGGCGGGGGGGTTCCAATTAACCAACAACAATTGAGCGTTTAATCTCAAATGCCTCCATTGCCAGGCTGTTCAATACATTCCCTATACTGTATTTCATCCACTGGACATTACAGCTGCGAAACGGCCATTCTGCATGGAGACAATGCTGGAGTAAGTATGACATTAAACAGATCTCTGGGTCATCAACTGAGACTGCTGTGATATTTAAACCCCCAAGCATACAATAAAGATAAATGTTCTCAATCATTTTATACGTAATCAAATCTTCTTCTTACTTTACTTTATCTTGCTGTCACTGTCCAGAATTTGCTAACTCAATCTGCCTATACCAATATGCCTGGAGTGGTCAAGGAACTCTGTCGACAATATCTCTCTGTTGGTCAATCAGTCTTAAAGTCTTGCAATTCAGTGTGAAATCTTCATAATGACCAACTGTCTGCTTCCTTGTACTGAACAGTTCACAGAAGACTATAAAATAATCATGAGCGCATTGGGGAGCTGGCGGTTGCCATGGAGATGTCATAGAGGAGTCAACTAACCTGGCTGGAGTGTGGAGTATGGCGAAAAACAATGACACAGGAAAGACATAAGGGCTTACAAACAACCAGGCCTGTGAGAGGGCACAACACAGCCTGTCTGACAACAGCCATTTCCTGAGTTTGTTAATCTGAGAGTGTGCGTCTCTCCCTGTCTAGCATTATCTCTGCCATGCAGTATATCAATTCTCTCTAATACACACACACACACACACACACACACACACACACACACACACACACACACACACATACACACACACATACACACACACACACACACACAGGAAATGCTGCAGCCAGTGCTCTTCCTTGATTTCATTTAGGCATCTCCAGTTAACCCTCTCTAACAGTAAATGTCCAATCACTCTGTGCCCTGGAGCACACAGGTCATTATTCTCAGTCCATCACCCCAGGGTGAAATAGCCCGTCTTTTTTTTCTCTTTCAGTATACTTTTGTCTGTAAAACCACAAGCTGCTGTTTAGTCATTCCTCTTTAATTGCTAAAAGTGACTTAATGGCTACAGGATTTAATGGTGGTGACTGCGGTCAAAAATGACCAATTCAGCCTTTAAAGTGATATGACAGGCTCACAAATTCAGCC
This sequence comes from Alosa sapidissima, assembly GCF_018492685.1. Classification (NCBI taxonomy): domain Eukaryota; kingdom Metazoa; phylum Chordata; class Actinopteri; order Clupeiformes; family Clupeidae; genus Alosa; species Alosa sapidissima. The sequence goes on along the minus strand of NC_055978.1, from coordinate 14,554,309 downwards.
TTTTTACAGTGATATGGGGGACAAAGCCTTAAAGAGACACGCAAGCAGAACTCTACACGGACGGACAGGCAGCAATTAATGTGTCAGAAATAACCAAGGACAAAGTTTCCCAGGAAGAAAAACTGAGGACAAGCAGAAAGTCAGACACATTTCCATCATGGTGTCTAGACACCCACACAATCGCCATTAGAGTCATGATGATAGATACACGCTGAAAAACATCAGAGAGAAGAAAAACATGACTTTGTTCATTCTCTGCACGCTCATGAGGGCGATATAACAAGTGAGAGAGGGGGGTTAGGGGATTTATTGCAGATCGATGCGTGTAAGCCCTGTTACAAATAAGTTTACATCGCCAACTCATGCAATATGGAGAGGGCAATCATCTCGGAAACGTGCCCTCTCTGCACTTGCTCCCTCCTCAGCGTAAAAAAGAGAGAAATGTGTCCCATTGCAGGAAGAGAAAGTGAGTGAGTGAATGAGTGACAGACAACGAAAGAGGGAAAGAGAGAGAGAGAGAGACAGAGGGAGAGTGAGAAAGAAAGAGAGAGGGAAGGAGGGAGCGAGAGACAGAGGGAGAGTGAAAAAGAGAGTGAGAGACAGAGAGAGAAAGAGGGAATATTCTAGAAAGTGCAGTGGCCAGCAGGCAGAGGGCATGGAACAGATTAAATCTGCGAGCATGACAGAGTCGTTGGAGTTTATGAGGCGCTGGACTCTGACGGGAGAGAGAAGTTTTCTCCAGAGTGGAGCTCCGCTCAGCTCACTCCCCGAACCCAACCAATTTCATGGTCGTGAATGGACCTTAAAGGACACCAATTCTATGCTCCCGTAGAAAGACAGAGACACATGATAACGTATCAGAAAAGGGTAAAAAAGGAGAACAAAATACAACAATCAGCATAATTCTATACAACTTTATGATTTTATCAATGAGTTCATATGTGACATTGCGCCTGACTTGCATAAAGAAATACATTAGTCCCACAGTGCTGTATTGTTACAGTAACAGTACTGTAAAATGCAGAATTTCCACTGTAAATATCTAAAGACAACTTGTGAGGAGAGCAGTAGGCCACAGCTCCTCGTGACTGGTGAAGTGAAGCCAGGACAACCCATAAAGCACTGGGGCCACGGATAACAACAGATTACTCCTCCTCCTCCTCATCCTCCTCCTCTTCCTCGTCCTCGACACACAGCGTGCGAGGAGGATCCCCATCGGTGCACTCCACAACTCCAGGCGGCTCCTAATGCAGCCCTCCTACTCCCTTTGCTGTAATCCACCAGCCCACTCCCACCAGTGGACAGCCATGCTGCTTCAAGATAACTTCCTGGGGTTGTGTGTGTGTGTGTGTGTGTGTATGTGTGTGTGTGTGTGTGTGTGTATGTGTGTGTGTGTGTGTGTGTGTGTGTGTGTGTGTGTGTGTGTGTGTGTGTGTGTGTGTGTGTGGTTGTGTGGTTGGGGAATGGGTGGGAGTAGGAGTGGGGGTGATTCCATTAGAGCTGCTGCTTCTTATCAGACCTCGACCGAGGGATGACACCCCTCGCCACGACAGCCCATAATAACCCCCTCAGCGGGGACTGTCAGCGGTTTCCTTTGTGGCTCCCGCTGCTGACGACAGGCAAATTCCTCCCCTCTCCTCTTCCTCCCCTCTCTCCCTCACTCTTCTCTTCTCTTCTCTTCTCTTCTCCCTGCACCCTTTGAAAGCCACGCCGGGGTGGTAAGAGGATGATTGAGCTCTTTGGGTGAGTTGAGATCTTGGACCAGAGAGATGCTGTGCTGCACACCCAACGCTTTGATTCTGTATGTGTGTGGAATGTATGTGGGATGTGTGTGTGTGTGTGTGTGTGTGTGTGTGTGTGTGTCAGAAGACAGAGCACATACCAATGCAACTGGCTGGGCATGAGTTCATTTGGATGTTGAGGACACCAAACCACTATAGAGCCACCTGAACCAGCCTCTCAACCCTTCGCCCCCGACAAACCAAAGCAGACACACTGAAGCCCTTTGTGAACCCAAGGCTTGTGGTAATGGTCTCCCAGCGGGTCATGTCACACTGGCCAGTGGTCCTGACCCGCTTCAAAGCCCAATGGGATTTCAAACAGCTCCCCACTAAACACCTGTGGAAAAAAATAGAGAAAGAACTAGCTAAAAAGAGAAAGAAAAATGTCACACCTGTGACATCCAGGGCCAGATGGGATGAGAGAGAGAGAGAGAGAGAGAGAGAGAGACTGTGTATCTCCCCCGTGGGACTAATATTGATCCAGCCGAGGGAGGAAAGGGAGGCCACAGGACTAGCCTTTCAATTCCACCTCCATGGCAGAGATTAGGCTGTAGGTCCTGCGCTAACCCAGAGAAAGACACCGGCGAGAAAAGGCAGAGACAGTAAAGGAGCAGCGGCTCAAAGGGGTCCAATAGGAGGCTGAGTAGAAGCCCAGGGCAGGGACGCCTGTGGCTTTAGCGTAGCGCTACATCTGAAAGCTTTACTCTGTCCAACACCCACAGACGACGTCCCCAGACAGGAGGCTGTGACAATCCAATTAGCACCAGCAGAAACACTCTGATGCAACCCACTCACCCTATGGAGGTTGGGGGGGAAGGGGTTGTGAAAAAAAAAAACTGGGGCGTGGGGTCAGGCGCTTTGGCCATGTTTATCACCTATGGATATTAATACCACGTAGGCTGAGAAAGGGATAAATCACCATTAGGTCGTAAATAGTGCCTGTGGCCACTCTGTCTCCAGGCCTGGAAGGGGTGGGGGTGGGGGGAGGGGGAGGGGGGTAAATATGTGCAAGGAGGCTGGGGAAGCAATTTCGGACAGTGGGGGAGGGTGGGTTTGCGGCCAGTATGTCTATCAAGTCTGGAAAGGTGGGGGGGGGTAGTTGATCAATGGTTCTCGGGGTCAGCAATTACAGGAATACAATTCAGCCCCTCAAGTCAATACTGTGGGGGCTAGCAGCAGGAAAAATGGTGTGAGGGTGAGAATCGTTCAACACATACCGTTATGTGTTGATGTGAAGACATGTTGACTTGGGCAGGCAAGAGGAAATGAGAGAGACAGGAAAAAAAAAGAAGTGCGATATGAATACTGGCACAGACATCTCTTCTCCTGTAATTCAGAATGTGATAAATAATGCAGGAGCTACAAATGTAATGGGAGATGTGAGAAGCCTATATCAAATGTGCCTAATATATTCAATTCAGTTAAAACTGCCAAGAACAGTCATTTTCCACTGCAGCCTTTACTGTGATCGACTCGCAACAGATGGCGCCTGGCAAAATCTGTTCCAGTTACGGGTTCATTGAGTCGTTTCTGCAGCCACAAAATGGCCTTGATTACCTTTTTTTGTGTCACCCCCAAACTGCCGGTGGTCGAAACTGATGGCGGCATTACAGTAGCATCGGGAGAATGGAGCCGCTGCTGAGTGTGTCTGCTGGTCACCGGAAGCGGCCCTCATCAAGCCAGACGATCCCTTGGTCTGTGAATGAAAGCACTATATAAGCCGGGCAGGACTAGAGGGCATGATATGCCATTATCGACCCACACTGGTATCGTGCCAGCCTCGCTGTCACCACCCCCGGAAAGATGCTGAAACACAAGCCCTCCGGGTTATGCTCAATTGGTAATTTAAATCCAATCCCTGATGTTGCATCCCGTGGCTTACTGCATGCCTCAGTGTTCAGACTTTTACATAACAAAGAACACAGTGTTTTTGTAGCGTTGGCTACACTTATGTTTGCCATTTGACTCCAGCAGCTCACAGAGAAGCAATGCTACTTTGAGTCCAAAACTAAAGAGCGATTCAACAATAGATTTCCTTAGTTAATACGCATATAAAGCCGCCCATTTCAAAGCCACTTTGATGGCATTTATTGAACCGTTTTACGTTTGCCGATCACCTTGTCACTTAAATCTTCAATGCAGTTTGACTCAGTCTTGGCCAAACCCAGTCCAATCGACTTGTGTGTAATTGACCCATTTTAGGGCCTTGCAGTCTTGTCAGGCTTGTTTGTTTAGAGGAATCCAATCTCCATCTGTGTTTGCCAGGCTACCCTCCTGCCACCAGTGCCTTCTGAAGGAGACAAGAGGAGAGGAGAGGAGAGGAGAGAGAAGAGGAGAGAAGAGAAGATCAGAGGAGAGGAGAGGAGAGGAGAGGGGAGGAGAGGAGAAAAGAGGAGAGGAGAGAAGACAGGAGAGGAGAGGAGAGGAGAGGAAAGGAGAGGAGAGGACAAGACAGGAGAGGAGAGGACAGGAGAGAAGAGGCAGAGGCAAACAGAAAAAAAAAAACAAATCCCAGACAGCCCAGTGGATCCATGGAACAGCAATTTAAAGTAGCCCACCCAGCCTGCTCTTTCTCTTTCTCTCATTCCTGTTTGCTTATTTAAAAATCACTCAGGGTGTTTTCTCTTTCAAATCTTCACAGGGGTCTGTGTAATGCAATTTAAATGGTCCCAAGAATTTGCTAACACACTTCGAGCTCTCGTCTAAGGTTTTATTCATTTATTAGGGAGCGCCAAAGGCCAGGTCTCGCGACGCCCTTCCTCTTTCACATGTATAATCAATCGCCACTGACAGGCCAACGTTGACACTTCACAGAGCAATGAGTGTCCAGCTGAAAAGATGGGGGGAAATGCATCGAGGTCAGACACCCCTTGAAGCCCAGATCAGTCAAAGATGTCTGAAGCGAGCAAAGCTGGGCTTGATTATCGAAGGTTAAACGCACACGTTTTTTTTCCCCACTCCTTTCCTGAGGTGGGTGCCACTTCTGGAGAGCTGAAGAAAAGAGTTGAAATAGGTTGATGACGCACTATATATGGTACCCACCAAGAGACATCTTCTCAATGACCAAGTCTTGCCCCAAAGACAGGACATGTGTTCAGTACATGACAATTAAAACATCATGAAACCTAAATAATCGGCCATAAACGCTCAGACGGAGAGATAAATCTGCACGAGAGGCACAGCTGCCGGGACATCGGCAATGGTGCAATGGTGAGACCTTTAAAAGGGTTCAAAGTGCACAATAACCGGCCTTCACAGAGGCAGTTGAGGGGCCTGTGAGCAGAGCTGAAGCACTAAATCAGGGGCGGCTACACACTCGTTAGCCTCGCATGCATGCTGGACTGCACGCAATCATCTCACTCACATGCCCTTAGAGGCCTCCTGTGCCTGACACATATTCAACATGACAAGGCCACCACCATTTGGGGATAAGGGGAGGGGGTGAATGGAGGGGGCAGGTGGGTTGGAGGAAGAAGTGTGTGTGTGTGTGTGTGTGTGTGTGTGTGTGTGTGTGTGTGTGTGTGTGTGTGTGTGTGTGTGTGTTTGTGTGCGTGCATGTGTGTGCATGTGTGTATGTGTATGTGTATGTGATGTGTATGTGTTTTGGGAGAAGGGTGGGCTATCCAGCCCCTTGAAGCCAAAAATGTTCCAGAAAGCTAATCCCTTCTCCACACGTTTTTGTGTGTGTGTGTGTGTGTGTGTGTGTGTGTGTGTGTGTGTGTGTGTGTGTGTGTGTGTGTGTGTGTAAGGGAGGGAGAGAAAGCTGGTCTGGCGACCACCACCCACTGTTTTTCTATCTAATCACCCACATGAAAGCCCTCCTGCTTTTACATTGGTGGGGATCAGAGAGGTTACTGTCACTGCGGGCGGCGTTCTCTTTTATGGCCCCCCTTTCCTCCACCCCCCCCGCGACCCCCGACCCCCGACCCCCTCTCCCTCCTCCCCCTCTTCTATTTCTGCCTCCCTTCCTCCCGAGGAGGCGTCCATAAGTCACCTGGAGTGACGACCCCAAACCGTAAATGTGTAAGAGAAGCATCCCCTTCCACGCCTCCGCCCCCCCGTCCTCCCCTACCCTTCGCCCCCGCGGTCATTAGTTTTGCGATGGCGGCTTTGGCAGTAATGCAGCTCTCCTTCAGCGCCGCGCTGTCAGCGCGTAAATCACGGCCGGTGCCTGATGGGCCAGACACATCCCGTGTGTGTGTGTCTGTGTGTGTGTGTGTGTATGTGTGTGTGTGTACGTGTGTGTGTACGTGTGTGTGTACGTGTGTGCATGTGTGTATGTGTGTGCATGTGTGTGTGTGTGTGTGTGGGTGTGTACAGTATGTGTGTGTAAAGTATGTGGGTGTGTGTGTGTGTCTGGAAGTGTGTGTGTGTGTGTGTGTGTGTGTGTGTGTGTGTGTGTGTGTGTGTGTCTGTGTGTGTGTGTGTGTGTGTGTGTGTGTGTGTGTGTGTGTGTGTGTCTGTGTGTGTCTGTGTGTGTGTGTGTGTGGATGTATAAGAGTGTGTTTATGTGAGACAGAAAGAAGAGGAAAGAGAAAGGAGACAGTGCGGAAGCCCCCTCAGTAACCATGGCAATTCTCCTTGCGCCCCTCCACTGCCAGTACACATTCACACACACACAGAGTGGGCCGCACCTGTCCAACTAAGTCCAGGGTCCGTGGGGGTGGTGGCTGGGGAGCTTCGGCTGCCCCTGCCTCATCACCATAACCACATGCTCGGACCACAGTGACGATGCTCTAACCTCTCAAACACTGGGAGCGGCACGTGTTCACACCCCAGTGCCCCGTTTCAGAGTAATTAAGTGGCTCGGCTCTGGATTTGATTAGGTGAGCTCAGTCCTTATGGCCGTGACCTTTAGTCAGTCTCTGTCAAGCTGCATCAGCTCCCGATCTGCACCCGGCAACCCGAACAAAGTTAAAAAGGTCTCACCAATTTGGGGCCTGACATTTATTTCTGCAAGGTGCTGATTTTGTGATTGGCCTCACGTTGGCAGGCAATAAAGGGCAAAAGCTTATCAAAGCAGTTCCGTTTTCTTTTCTTTCTTCTTCTTCTTCTTCTTTTCTCTCTTCAAAAACGACGCATCAGTAAATCTACATGGGGCCCTGGAGGACTCAGCCTTGTGGTGTTCTATGGAGAAGGGGATCAAGGAAGGGATTCTGGAGGTCCTGCACTCTGCTTATAACAAGCTCAGCCTGTAGCAACACCCCTCCCCATCCCCACCCCCCACCCCACACCAAAAAAAAAAGGCTTCAGATGGAGAAGACTGGAAGATAGACGGTTTCTTTACTGGGAAGAAATTGGGGCCTTTGAATGGGCTCTGGCGCTTTGCTGTATCCCAGCTTAGGTCCATTGCATATGGTTGACTGGGTTGTTTTAATGACTGCAAGGATTCTTTTTTTTTTTTTTTCAATGCTGAAAAACTATCTGGAGGGTAACCCAAATAGAACCTTTACAAAGTCATGGTTTTATCTTCCTGTTTTGCTGACAAAGTTGAGCAAAGTAAAAATCCACCGACGACAAATTGGTAACTTGCAAAGACAAAATGAGGTGGATCTCTAGAATTCTCAACCAGCTGCCCTCATTTCAAATGCAGTATTCCTTGTGGCACGATGGGGAAGAACAAAGTCTGTGTGAATGTGTGTCATTATAAGGACAAAAGCCCAGAGGAGCCAAACACATTAGGACCAAATATATATGTCAGATCCACAAATAGAAACCAAAAGTCACCAGCGGCGTCTGGGCAAGAACTATGTCTGGCTCTGCCGACAGGACAGTGCTTACAGTCCAACCGATGTGGAGCAGAATCGTCTCAGGCTTTTGCCTATAGTTCTCTCTCACACTTCGAGGTCTTAACCCCCCATTTGCCGATGTGCTACAAGTGCCATTTGCTCACATGAAAGGCATACATGCCCTGATCATGTGCCGCCAGAGATAAAAAGAGATAGAGAGAGAGAGAAAGAGAGAGAAAGAGAGAGAGAGAGAGAGAGAGAAAGCCGAGTCTTGTTTCATAGCTAGAGGGATTTTGGTTTCATTAATTTCTTCCCATTCACCTATCTTCCCAGCTTCATGTTCTGCCAAAATACTGACTTCAGGATACGCAGATAAATATGAATTATTTTTTGTTGTGGTTGTTATATTCGGCATAGACCAAAGTCTGTGATGCATTCAAATCTCCCTTGCAGCAGAAAATCTCACCCTTTGATGCTGAAAACACAACTCTAATGCGACCATTCCATTTGTTTGGATAGCTATGCCAGACACACCCAACTGTAGGTCAGACAAGCCAAGAGCAAAGGCAAAGGACATCATATATATGATCTTATTTTTGAGTGGACGGCAGAGCTCATATTACATGGCTCAAAAATATTTACAGTTCTGACAATCAAAGCAACAAATAATCAAGGTTAGATGCTTTGATGAATAAAAAATATAGGTCAAATAAGAAAAATGAAAACAGGCCTCAGTACAATCACTGATGGATGACACCAATGTATTCCTTTTCAATATGTAGGCTACGCGTTAGCTATACATTTAAATCTGCAGAGTTGCCATTTGAGCATCCACGGGCAAATTGCTTTTGGCTTTTATCCCACAATCTCATGTCAATTTCCGGCACCCCTGCAGCATGGCAAGCCAGGCATCCAGTCACACAGAAGATAAGCTATCCTGGAAAGCCATTAGACGTCTGTTACGAAGCAAAGCATTACTAATACATGTAGTCCAACAGCCCACAAAGGACTCGGAATGTATTCTGAATGCTATAGAAACGGCTGCGGTCTCCAGGCTTCGGGGAAATGCAAAAGCCAGCATGCATGTTCATGAATCAGAATTTGCACCGCCCCACCCCACGCACAACGTATGAAGAAATAAAAAATCTACATTGCACTAGACTGAGCATCATTAGCAGAGCAATTAGTATCTGTTTAGCAATTAGCACAGGTTTAGAGGAACGAATTAGCACAGAATGAAAACACCTTCACTCACACACTCACACGCACACACACACACACTGAAGGCAAGACTATAAGCTTGGCATGCAGACTATGAGCTGGTACAGGTTTCACCCAGTGAGAAGCCAGGGGAACATCGGGCTGACATGCCCGGGAGGGGCGGGAGGGAATAGCGCAGCTAATCGCCCCTCAAAAGCCTGCAGCTCAAGGGGAGACTAACAATATGGATTCTTTACAGCGGAGGGAAAGGCGAGTACGGGTGGTAATTAGACATAGTCCCTCAATGAGCAGCTCTTTATTAGCCATTTAGGTTGGACAGACTGCTCGGCCACAGGAAGCGTGAAAGAAACCATCGTAGAGATGTGTTTGGCGCTTACAGCTTTTCGGTCTCAGGAAGCTTTGATTTAGATTTTTCCTCATCATGCAACATGCACCCATCCACTTTGCTCCATCATGCATCAGCATGCTCCATCCACTCCATAGAGAAGAGAACCGTAGAAAATCCTTTCATACTCAAAAACCTTTTGCAGTATTTGCATCTATGTACAAGAGATCCTACTATGCAACCCAGCCCTATTATCTCGCCCCTTTGTCAGTATTCTCAATGAATGCGAGAGAATAAGGTGCTGTGGTAAAAAAATGAAGGCAGTTGGTGGGAACCTAATCCTATTACATAATTCCCTGATCACACATTACTCACATTCAGAGTGGTTTGCATGCCAGGGATCTTCACAGCACAAGAGCTGCGGGTGAAACACACACTGTGTGTATATCTCTGCTAACGTGTGCCGTGCTGTCTACCTTAGCGCTTGGCTACCTCCTCTGCCGGTGAGCCTGGGCGTGCAGCGCTTTTGATTGATGTCTTCTACAGAGCCATGCTGGAGATGCTCAAGAGGTGCGCTATGAGCTATGAGACGGCTGGCCTGCGTTCCCCAAGCCCAGAGATGTGGGCCTGGACCAGAGACTCTTCCAGAAAGATGTGATGGGGAGAGCGTGCTGGTTGTGTATAGCAGCTCCACATGGTAGCCTGATCACAGCAAGACCAAAAGTCAAGTGGTTGAAGTGTGTTTGCGTTTGTCTCTGGTGTTTGTGTATCCGTCTGTGTGTGTGTGTGTGTGTGTGTGTGTGTGTGTGTGTGTGTGTGTGTGTGTTTGTGTGTGTGTGTGTGTGTGAGTGTGTTGTGTGAGTGTGTTGTGTGAGTGTATACAACTGTGTCTAGACATGTGTTCGTGTGAGACTAAATGTAATACACAGGGCAACTTTCTGACTGTGGTTTAATCAATGTTGTTTTGACAATTCCCCATAAAAATTCCCACTTTTTTTTCCTTTTCTTCTGAAGACCTTAAATTATCAGCAGGCAACTTGTCGCAATCATTTAATCAGAACTGATTTTACTACCCCGCAACACTGCTGAAAATGTTGCACCATTCATCATCACTGTGAGGGTAAACTGGTGAGTCTGCGTGTATCTGTGCTACGCAGAGTAGCATGTGTGTGTGTGTGTGTGTGTGTGTGTGTGAGAGAGAGAGAGAGAGAGAGTGTGTGTGTGTATGTGTGAACGTAAATGTGAATGTTATCATGCTGAGGTGCATGGTGCCTCCTTCACTCTTCACCCTCCAGAACCCCATCTCCTGGTGTCTGTATGCGCAGTCTGGCATAAATCCACTGCATACACACACACACACACACACACACACACACACACACACAGACACTAACACAAACACAATCACACACATAGACACACAAACAGACACACACACACACACACACAAACACCCTTCTCTGCTGCTCAGAACACCAGAGGCCTGCAACTATCCAACACACTGAATTTTTAAATGAAACTAAAAAGCAGCAGCACACACACATACACTCACACAAACACACCCACGCCTGATGCTTGGAACGCCACAGGCCAGCTTCCATCCAGTACACTGCAGTTTTTATATAAAATTAAAAAGGAACACACACACTCGGAATACCACAGACCTGCATCCATCACACAGCAGTGTTCTACTGTATATGAAAATGAAAACCCACAACAATGCAGGGAGGATCAATCTCAGGACTGAGAACCCAGCGCCAGATCACACGGCACCACAAGTTCCGCGGGTTCCTTCTTCCTTAACGTCAACACCACAGAGACGGAAAGGAGCGCAGGGAAGGATGGGGAACAAACAAACCACACAGCAGTGAGACAGCGTTGATCAAAGAACGCCTTATTTAGAGGGAAAAAAAGTCTTATTAAAAGGAACGATGGCGCTAGTGGCCTTTGTCTGCTTTGATAGCTCTTAATGACACCAGACTGCAGCCTCTGGACACACACAGTGCTGGGACATCTCATATTGACAGTGTGTGCGTAGCTCGTGTGTCCTTAATTGTCAGGGTAACCAGGGCAGTGCAGTGGAAGCCATTGTAATATGAAATTATCTGGATCAGAGGTCTTATAATCTCTGAAGCAAGCATGCCACTCGATAGCAGAGAGACATTAGGGCATTTTTTTTGTTTATTTATTTATTTATTTTACGCGTGTACAAAGCATGGTCCTGGCACATTCAAATGTCATTAGCAGTTTCTGATGACATTTGGAAAACGAGACGAGACTAGACGAGAGAGGAGGGGATGTTACTGGCTGACCTACTTAAGCAAAGGTGAGCTGACACACTTTCACACATTTACATTTAGCCGTGTCTCTTCACCCCAACATCGGAGTGCTGGCTACGGCTGATTGGAGCCGACCAGCAACAGCACGTAAAACAAATGCCTCGGTAATGGATGGCAGAAATTTGCCGACACTCACGGTAGTCCATCAAATGCATTAATAGCAGAGGAAAACAACACCACCTATAACAGACATTTTTTTTTTTCAGTCATTTGGGAGACAGCTTACATTAATCAATGCTCAACTGCTTTAATTTTTCAACCTACATAACTTTAAAAATAACAACAGCGTGGGTGTACGTATACTAACTGATCGCTTACTTCCTCGGGGCGTAGCCTTTTGCCGTCGCTGGTGAACCGCATTACCATTGGAGCTGAATAGGAAAGCTTCCTTGATATGGAGCTAGGGAGTAAATATTCTCATTCTTAAAAGGCACAAACATATCAAGTTGATGCATGAGTCTGTATGCGGAGTTGTCGAGTATGTAGCGGAGTTGACATGTCGTTGTATGCTGAGTTGACATGTCAAGTATGTAGAGATGGGAGTGCGCAGGGGTATGTTTGCATAGAGGCTTTTTAAAGGCCGGTGGATAATGCCATGCAGCTAGAAAAACTTGTGTCAGTCTGTTCCCTGGAGGGTCACTCGAGTGCACCGAGGCGGCTGTGTCTGCAAAACGTTTAGCAGCGAATGGCAGGGAAGATCCCTGCAGGCCTCTGCAGCAAAAAAGGAAAACGGACGCCACATTTCCGTCGTCACAGCAGTGACACCGGCGAACAAATTTACCGTATATAGTACGAATTGCACTCCTTCCCTGTCCTTGCTCCTCTGCATCTGTCCTGCTCACACATGCTCAAATGTACAGACACACACACACACACACACACGTGCACAAACACAGCCATGCATACACAAGCACATGCACACACACACACATACACACACACACACACATACACACACACACACACACACAGCCATGCATACATATACACATAACTACCACACACACACATACAACCAAGTGACATGACCGCCTTGTGAATCCATGGCAATGGCAAACGGGCGCCTTGTGGCCACCATTATAAACATCCTGTCACAGATGGGCCGGGGCCGCCACTGCCAACAGAAACTGTGGCCGGGCAAACATGGCGGCCAACCAGAGGTCAGGACAAATTGCTTGGCTGGCTCACGTTGCCAAGTCAAAGTCGTGGCCTCCTCACACAAAACCCAGTTGAGGGAGAGGCAAGGAAACTGTGACAGGCTGGAGGACAAAGAGGGGTTTGGGGGGGGGGGGGGCTGAGGAAATGGTGTGGCTGCGGGGTTTGGGGGGTTGGCAGTGGCTCTCTTCTTCGCCTTCATTTTTCCTCCTTCCGAGGTTTTCATCGATGGACAAATTGGTCGCGGGAGCAGCAGCCCCGTTCGTTTCAACTGCCGGCTAATTAGCAAAGTGTCAGAGGATCTGCATCCTAAAAAGTCCCCTGCTCGGTTTTGCTTGGCAGCGCTCGAGCCTTTCAACCAAGATGACAGGCCCCAATCCACACATAATAAACTCCCCCCACTGAGAGAGGAAGGAGGGAGTGGAGTGTGTGTGTGTGTGTGTGTGTGTGTGTGTGTGGGGGGGGGGGGGGGGGCAGAGGGACGAGATCCCAGTGCCATCCCTGCCCAGACATGCCGCTGGAGCTCCTCTTAGGCCTCGCCGTCTCCCTGCCACTCACAACACGCCCCTGACAGCACATGTTGATAGACCCGCACAGCTAGGTCTTTATTCAGCCGTGTCAAAACCGCTCGGCGCTCCACAAAGGGCCTGTCTGTCTCCAGTTGTGAATGCGGAGCAGTGGAGGGAGCAACAGATGTGGGACTTGTTGCTGTGGTGCGGGGGACGTACCTTCACCTTCCCTATCGCCCTCTGTTCTCACTTCTCTCTATCCCTCGCTCCATCCCTCCGCCACCTCTCGGCCACTGCATGCTCTCCGAAACCTCTCCAGGACACACACGCCTGACCCTGACCCTGACAGATTGCAGCACACCTCCCAGCTGACATAAGTGTATGTGTGTGTGTGTATGTATGTGTGTGAGTATGTATGTGTGTGTGTGTGTGTGTGTGTGTGTGTGTGTGTGTGTGTGTGTGTGTGTGTGTGTTTGTTTTTGTGTGAAAGAATTTGGCAAGCGATGCATAGTGAAAAGTGAAACTTTTTGGAATGGGTTACACTCTAAAGGACAAAGAGGCATCTCTCAAGCAAAACTTTTTCATGGGAATGAATGGAAATGTATGTGTGTGTGTTATTCTGTGCTATTGAGTTCTCTGTGTTTTGTTGATGCCGTTTTGGTTTGTTTGTTTGCTTGTTTGTGTACTCCGTTTTTCAGTGACAGAAGGTTAACAAGGTGAGCAACACCCTAGTTCAGTAAGACCCACTAGCACAACTCTGGATCGTGCTCAACCTGAATACGCTTTCTGTGAGGACAGCTCGTCCCCGAGGACCCCGCCCTGCACAGTCTCTCTCTGAGCCTGGCGTAATTGCCTAATCAAAGGGCCGGTGATCAGCTGATTAGCTGAGGCACAGCAGGGATGCTTCAGATACATTTCAAACGGCCCCCGGCTCTCCTCAGGACCCTGCGCTGACGAGCCAAGACTCTATCCAGACGTCAGCTTTCCAGAGAGGGTGGAGAGTATCGGAGTGGGACCCCCTAAGGGGTGGAGATAAATGCATCGGGTTATATATCCACAGGAACAACACCACTGAGTCATGGGCCTGTGGTCATATAACCAGTGAATTTTGGGGGGGGGGGTGTTGGTGAGAGCAGGAGTGCATTCTTTGGCCTTGACTGTATGTGAGGTTTGATACACTTTACCACTATATTACTGTTTAATTAAAACAATATCCACCTGTAACAGCAAGCTTGTTGTGGATTTAACTGCGACACGATAAAAAGGTTAGAGAGAAACTGCTGCACTACTGTATCAGGGTGCAAAGATTAATCGAACGTCATCCCAGTTTTTTTCTGGTTGGGTGGTGCATTTACTGGCTTCAGACTCAGAGGATTTAGCATCTGCTTTTTCCATCACAACCAAACACCCCTCAACTGAATAAGCTGCGAGCCCTCATGAATACTGTATTTCGGCTCACGGGAATGAATGCATTGCTTCTAGCAGAAGAGTAATTTGATGGGGAGTGCAGCAGGTGTGTGAGAGGGGTGTGAACAGTGTGTGTGTGTGTGCGTGTGGGTGGGGGTGTTACTATTAATGTGGATTTCTGTTGGAAGGCTGGAATATGCTTTCAATGTGTGGACTGCTCAAGTGTCTATTTGTTGACCTTGTTTATTTGGAATTTCTGAAAAAAGGATAAACAAGCAGTTCACAAAAACGTACAAACTTTGGCGTAAAGAGAACAACCTTGAGACGCAGTACGTAACAACCAATCTAAAACAAATCCAGTTTGTTTGTTTTATACAGACTTAAAAAGTGACGTTTTTGACGCTGCAGCCATTCCAATACCCCCATCCCTTCAGCGCTCCTGAAGCCGGGATGGACTAAGTTGTTGACAGGATGGGGATGGAAGGCTTCATTGCTTGGTGCAAACCATTCTGTGTGCTTCCATTCAATTTATAGAGCCAGAAGTGAGCCTTTTTCGGAGCCTACTGTGCACTACTGTCAGCTGATAACACACTACCCTTTTAACCTGAGGCTTCCAAACACATGGTCACATTTGGGATCATTAGGGCTCCATATACACCCTCTCCCTGCGATTTACCATCGGGCAGCTCTCAGGCCAACTCACATTAGTGCGGCGTGTTGTGTTCCCACCGCAGCTCTTACGAGGGGGCAAAGTGAAAGGGGGGGGAGAAACATGTTGTCCCAAGCATCAATCCCACTGCATGTAGTGGAAAAGCCCGCTGTAATGGAAAGCCTCACTTTCAACCACCCTCCTTCAACATCAACAAAAAAGCACACACAGGCAAAGTATGTAATTTCCCCGACCGCTGCAACAGGAACCACAGCTGGACTCGGCAGCCAAAGGGGAGCTGAGGAGGAGAGGAGAGGAGAGAAGAGCAGAGCAGAGCAGAGCAAGGATGTCGCGTGAGCACACACACACACACACACACACACACACACTGCTGACAGACAAGGAGACAGAGACACAAGAAAGAGGGGGGGGGGCAGGCCAGAGAGGAGACAGGCCAGGAAAACTATCC
>NC_055978.1:14531225-14533725 GCF_018492685.1 Alosa sapidissima | reverse complement strand
CTGATATCATCACATTTTCTACTCCCTCTCTCCTTACTGCAGAGGCATTGGCCGCAGTCAAAGCCAAACGCGAGGCACAGAGCGCTATTCGTCATGACAACCTAATTCACAGGCATCTGAGAGTAGCTTCACAAGCCATCAGTGTCAGAGTGCTCTCCCTTTAACGGTCACAAGTGACAAATCAGCTCTCTCTCTCTCTCTCTCTCTCCCTCTCTACCTTACCCACTCCCCCTGTTCTCGCTTGCCTTACCACTCCCTCTGTACCACTCTCTCTTCCTCACTCTCTCTCCCTCCCTCCATACTCTCTTCCCCCTCCCCCTACCTTTTCCATTCTCCCAGAGAGAAAGCTGACAGTTCCAGGCTTTGATTCCTGTCCCTTCTTCTCACTTTAAAAACAGATGCAAAAAAATGAATCACCCCACAATCTGTTTTCTTTGTGTGTGTGTGTCAAACTCTGCCCCCCCCCCACCCCCCGGTAGAATTGTTTTTCAATTACCACTCCTTTCAAATGCCACGATGACAAATCGAACACTCAAACACTCAAAGGCACTGTTTGATCAATGCCTAATCCTCCATTGCCCTTGGTGAATAGTGCTCAGGCCAGCCATTTTTTTTGTGCACTAGGCGTGGTCTTGACCATACACACTCGTCTTAACCATACAAACACACCTGTGCAAAAGTCAGCCCAGTCTCTCTACAGACCACACCCAGGTAACCCGCACCTGGGCCAAATCTGGGCCGATTACATTCCTGAGTCTCTGCTATCCTTGACTTGGTTCCATACAATTAGTGACGGAGGCACAGACGAGCTCTTTATTATGTACAGACTAATTAAATCACACCGGCAAGTCCACAGTAATGCATATGAGGGAGAGACAGGCAAAGTGGCTTCTTTCCAGGTGCCAGTCAAGGCATGATAAATCAAATCAGTCTTGCATAGGAGACGGAGGACGTAATTGAAGTTGAAAAGGATGTCCGTCCCCACGTCCTCCCGTGAGCAAGACACATGTTGTGGAGGGAAGGAGTATCAGAGGAGCCTTGCCAGGCTGGTCCACCAGCACATCACAGGGATCTCTAGTTTAAAATGGGCTGCCCCTGACCACAAAAAAACAGTTGGTGAGTGGAGCGCTGTTGGATTTATGGTTTGAAAGGAGAGGATGTGAGAATGATGAGTCGAGGAGAGAGAATCTGAGAGGAGACGAGAGAGAAGAGAGGGCCTTAACGTCTCAGTCATGACAGCAAAAGATTGACAGGAGCAGAGACACTTCTGGGCAGGAGAGAGAGTGAGAGAGTGAGAGAGAGAGAGAGAGAGAGAGAGAGAGACAAGAAAAGAAAGTGGAAACAGAAAAGGGGCAGGAAAAGAACTGAGAAAGGCATGTGTCTGGCTGTGTGTGAGCGAATGTGAGTGTGTGTGCCTGTGTGAAAGAGAGAGAACGTGTGTGTTTGTGAAAAAGAGATAGAGCAAGAGGGACACAGAGAGAGAGAGAGAGAGAGAGAGAGAGGGAGAAAGAGAGAGAGGGAGACATGCCTTACAGCAAGTCCTTCAGGGTCCAGTGCCCCTCTGGTTTGATTAGCTCACCAATCCAAATCAGTCACGACGACCAGTGTGAACAAATCTCATTAGGCTCTTGTCCTGCCTGCAGCATGGACACAGCTGTTCCATCCACTGCCTGCCCCCTGAGCCAGAGCCAGAGACCAGGGATAGAGATGGAGAACACTCTCCCACTAACCGGTACACGCTGATCTCACTGCTGGAAAAGGCGTGCGATAATAGACATAAAGCAGGTGCTACTATCTGACCTGCAACACCCGATTCCGCTAATCATAATTTAATTACTGAATGAAAAGAGCAAGTCACGTCTCCCATAAACAACATCCTGGGGACTGACGATGTGAAGAAAATCATGAATGAAAAGAACATCATTTGTGCGCCTATCTTTGAAGACTGTGAAATCAAGAAATTATTAGGAAATGCGCACAGGCAATTAAGGGAGGGAAGCGTGTAATCCGCCTGCACTGTGCGCGTGGATATTATTGTGTGCATGGATGTTATCTATCTAAACTAAACCCTATTACTCATAGTTAAGCCAGACCCCCGTGGAGAATGATTCACTTCAAATACAACACAGCGAGTGACATCGGCTCATCCATTATTTAATCCATCATTATTCCATGGCATTACAGCAACCACGGGGCGACTA
This sequence comes from Alosa sapidissima, assembly GCF_018492685.1. NCBI lineage: Eukaryota > Metazoa > Chordata > Actinopteri > Clupeiformes > Clupeidae > Alosa > Alosa sapidissima. Next base: position 14,531,524 of record NC_055978.1, on the reverse strand, counting down.
TTTAGCCAAAACATCACCGACCATGCTGCGTTTGGACCAAGGTGCGTGCATGGGATGTAGGAATTCGTACTCTTTGGTTGGCAAGCCCTACACATTTTTAAGTGCATGGGAGTTCACTCACGAATCACGATGATGCCCCGTGCACCTGTTTTCCGAAGAGGCTTGTTTGCTCTCAGAGAGCAAATCCCGCCTGCTCTTCACGTTGACCTCCTCTCCTGTCGAATCTCACATAAACTCAAACGCATTATTTTTTCCCCGCCAGGCTATGTCGTGCGAGTAGTTTATCAACCCCGAGGCTG
>NC_055978.1:14443725-14526225 GCF_018492685.1 Alosa sapidissima | reverse complement strand
GATTCAATATCTCACAAAGTGAGTTCTTATGCAGGACTAGTCCTTTTCGCTTGTCTTTTTAATCAACTACTGTGAAGCAGCCTCTACTTCTGCATCTAGCTCTAGTCTACACATACATTGCTCTTGTTTAAATTGCTCGTGAAATCATTATTGTGTGGACATGATCAGGTCTGAAATGAAAGAGCTGGTATATTCCTTGACACAATGATACAAACCTGCTTGTCATTGTATTAAAAAATAACAAAACAACGAAGCATCTCCCTGAGCCACATAGTGCAACATTTTCCTTATTGTATGGGGTAAGCAAGCCATTTCATTGTTGTGTTCTATGCATTCGCCAGTAGGTGGCGAGAACGCGTTCATGATAATCACTGTAGCCTCCTTTTGGTTTACACATGGCCGCCACGTGAATAATGTGAATATTATAAAAAAGACATAAGATAGGATGTCCTTGAGTTCACTGTTGGAGACAGACGCTGTTTGCCAACTGCTTCAGACATCTTCCTCTTTTATGCTTATCGTTTAGCCAAGCCGGCCATTGTGGGAATGTTTTCTTATTATGATAGTGGGTCTACTTTACAGTAGTCTTGAATAAGTCCACAGCATATCTTGGAAAGGCCCAATTACTTTCAAAGTTAACATAGAAATAGGGAGCGTGTGTGTGTGTGTGTGTGTGTGTGTGGTTGGTCTGGACACTCCTCTACAGCCTAGAGCCATACTTACTCAGTAAGTGTAAGTTACTTCATCCAAAGCGACTTACATATACGTCAATTATTATGAGGGCCAGTCTCCCCAAAGCAACTCAGGGTTAAGTGCCTTGCTCAAGGACACAGTGCTGCCAGCCGGGAATTGAACTCACAACACTGTGTGTGTGCATATGTGTGTGATTGAAGAGGAGGGAAGAGAGATAGAGGGAGAGAATGTATGTGTGTGTGTGTGTGTTTACGTCAGTGTCACATGTCTAAGGAATGATAACCATCTTCCGGAAAGAGTCTGTGTCATGGCAGACTACTGGAGCGGAACCATTGGATGATTTCATCCAGAGTGAAGTCACTCACAGTGGACACTCACAGACATGTGTAGATGTGTGTATGTTCTATTTTGCTGTTTAGCAGCAAATGTTTGTGCTGGTAAGGTTTGCATCACAATCATTCTTTGGATACCACTGTGACACTGACGAAGAACAAATCACATTTGGGAAGTTATTTGCTGTAACTTTTTGTATTATTATTATTATTTTAACCTCAATGGCATGTGAAACATCAATCAAGACTAGATCTAGTTGTCGTGGTATAGTTGACACATTATGTATTGTCTACTAGTTCTTTAGGAGGCAATGCAGTTATTGTGCCCAAATGATAGCCAGAATGAAAGTAGATATAGCATACAATCATTACATTTGTTGCAGTACCTCAAGCTTTGAAAGATGTGTAATAAAGATCATAGCTGTAATCAGCACATTGCAGAGAAGGTCAGGGCTTTGTGCAGATTATTTGACTCCTTGCTTGCATTTAGATATGTAATACACTTTTAATACACTTCCATGCACTTCTTATTGATGATCCTCTTTCAGTAGTCTAGAACAAGGGAGTGGGTATAAACATATTGATCCAAGTCACTCAATAAAGGAATTGTTTCTGCCAATAAATAGTGGATGATATGGCCATATGAGAAACAGACACAGGGCAAGTTCCATTTCTTTTCCCATATGGACACACATATGCGCGCGCGCACACGCGCACACACACACACACACACACACACACACACACACACACACACACACACACACACACACACAGAGAGAGAGAGACACACACATACGCACACAAAACATCAAGATCGAGGGTTAGGATTAGGTTTATACACATCTTGAACATAAAGGCTGACATGAGTCACTTTCCTTTTGTTCTATTTTTTTTATTTCTAACATGTTCCTCTCTCATGCGCATTCTGAGTCCCTTTTCCACCAAAACGAGGGCACTAAATCCTCCTTTATGATAAATATTGCTGCGTCGTAAATGGGAGCCTAAGATGGATGGGAGTGGTTGGTTGGACACTAAAATGTCACGAGGCATTGATAACAGATTTACTCATGGAAATGAATTACAGGTGAGAATTACCGTGCCATTCAGAAATGTACAATATTTATCTTCGTCTGAACAGCACCTATGTGTTACGGTTTCAAATTTGAATGGTGACATCTCAAGTACACTCCTTTGCCTCACACAGTGAATTTAATGATGCTTTTACTTATCCAAAGTACTCTACTTTCATGTATGTATTAGTTTCAGGAATTTATCTTTGCATCCACTGAACATCTGACAGAGCATGTATTACATTATATGAGAGTGCTGTAGGGACTCAATCTGGATTGCATAATTCACATACAAGATAGTATGGATCTCGATGGCATGGTTGAATGTATTGATAAAAACCCGTAAAATTAATGGATTTCTTTAAACTCCATAACAGCTGAAATGCATTACCATAAAAGCCAAACCAAAGCCAGAGAAGATAAAGAAAAGCACACAGAGATTGTCCTACTACTACTGTACATATGATCAAGCAACATCACTTCTTTAAACTTTTGCACTTCCTTGCTTGCCCCCCTTCCAAGCTCTTGTGTCAAATTATTTGGTATCACTTTCAAACATTTGTTTTAATTTTGTTATCTTTTTTCTGCATTTATCGGTACTCTCACAATTACCCTTTTAGTCTATATACCTATCACTTCAGTGGTTTATTACTCTATAGCCAATACAAAGATCAGTTTTTTATATGTGCTCTGTGAATACATGCAGTTCCTTTTGGAGTTGGTTTGCTGTCCAGCTAAATTGCTTTGTTTCGTAAAGTCTCTTCTTGACTCATGATCACAAATTCATTCATTGATAAAACATAAAACAATACAATTTTTGTGAAAATATAATAGTGTGAGATGATCCAGAAATGGTGTTTAAATCAATAGTTCAGACGTGTATTATAAGAAGGCCATTCATTGATGAGCTGATTTTGATAGGAGTTGATAAAAGCAAAACTGATGGGTAATCAGTGGGTTAATTTGTAACTTTTGGATAGTGAGCTTTATTTTGGATCGTGAGTTTTGATGCCAACTTACAGTACGTGCAGCAACATAAGGAAACAGCAGTCAATACTAATTTAGATCAAAGAAAAAAAACAGGAAAACTGATTAGTAATATATGGGTTAATTTGTAACTTCTGACAATGGCCGTTACTGTTTTGACACCAGCTCAAGTCTCAAGAGTAAAGTAAACAAACCACAGTAAGTAAGAATTTAAGGACATAATCACTATCAGTTCTTATATTAGGCTCTCCGTTAATCAATAACAGGAACTGATCTCATATGACTGAGGAAATGTATGGAACAATATATATATATTTTTTTCTCAACAGAGAAGTTGTGTCGGGGTGCAGTGCAAGCGACCGGCATCCAACAACCTGTAAGAGCGTTCATGGATGACCTCACCATCATGGCGAAATCAGTACCTGAAGTTAGATGGATCTTGGAGGACTTGGTCAAGCTCACTGAGTGGGCAAGGATGAGATTCAAACCTGAAAAGTCCAGAAGACTGAGGAAGGGGCACATACAGAACCGGTTCTGCTTCAAGATCAAAGATACCATCAAAGATGATCATGACTTTATGATTTTTTAGTGAAAATGTAATGTGAGATGATACAGAAATGGTGTTTACATCAATAGCTTTAGTTCTCCATGTTGACGTGTATTTAGAAGGTCATTAATTGATGAATAGGATAGGAGTTGATCAAAACAAAACTGATGGGCAGTCTATATATAGGTTAATTTGTAACTTTTGGGTAGTGAGCTTTATGGGTTTGATGCCAACTCACGTGCATCAACATAGCAAACAGCAGTCAATGCTACTAATTTAGATTAGAGAAAAAGCAGGAAAATTGATAAGTAATCTATGTGATAATTTGTAACTTTTGACAATTGGCTTTACTGTTTTGATACAACTCAAGTCTTAACAGGGAAGTAAACAAACAGCAATAATTCACTATCAGTGCTTATATTAGGCTCTCTGTTAATCGATAACAGGGACTGAATTCACATGAGTAAGAAAATATAGACAACAATAGAGTATGTGGGTAAATTTCCACTCGAATAGATAGAGTATATAAGAGCAGTCACCACATTATCAGTGACAGTGTATTGAAAATCAGAAGCCATCATTACAGCCATGAGAACCAACATAATCTTCCTGCTCCTCTGCAGCTACCAGCTCTCCTGTCTGGGTAGGTAACCCAACAGAAGCCAACATATGTGTGATGTGTGATGTGTTTACTCTCTGTATTAATAATCAAAATCATTCGGACATTGCAGATTGCAACAAAATGTTTTGATTGTGAGATGGTGTTAAACTTTAAAGGTGTGGATTTTAGAACATTCTAACAGAAGATTTCGCTCTGCAACAATCCAAGGTTCTAAAATTCTATGTTGGCTTTGGTTGAATTCAATGAACCCAGATATTCTTTAGAACGTTCATTGTCCAACATTCCTGTCACACCAGTGTGACAGACAGGACACCTTTAGATGGTGTCTTGAGGTCTTATTGTGTGCAGTATGGCAGCCACTGGTAGTCACAAGCAATATCAAGGCCATATTTAGAGAAAGTACTGCGGTCTTGCCAGCACTATATGCCACTTTGAACAAACGTGATTCTTGAAAAAATGACTTAGTGCAAAAGCTTTTGTTTTCACACAGCAATGGTGTGCAGAGTAGTTCCGGGCCGGTTGAAACAGATTGATGCCGGGGCTGGCCAAGTGGTTGGGGTATCCGACAGCAATCTGATCTACAGTCTGGAGCACAATGCATGGAACAACCTGCCCGGAGAGCTTAAACATGTCAGTGTGGGATCTGCTGGGATCTAGGGAATCAACCCCAGAGATGAAATCTTCAAGCTGGTGTCTGGAAATTGGACCAAGGTTCCAGGTATAGTCTTGCCATGATAATATGATTATATGATGATATGATAGTATGATGTGACAGCACTGTATGCTCTTTTGTTTTGAACATGAGTAAAGATGAATTTATTTGGTCTTTGTGTGTATGTACTGTATGTAAGACTGAGTGAATGCATGTACAGTAAGTGCATTTGAGTCATTCCAATGAATTAGTTACCTAGGCTGGGGTTCAGGTTGGATCATCCAATAATATAACAAAATGTTCACAGCATAATATAGCCGATTATATCACCAAAAGATGTAAGCAAGTTGTTAGTATTTGTATGGATTTAGGATGACTTTTCAGTAGTTCAATTGCTAGTTGTTGACCAAAATGTTGACTCATTACCCCTGCTTTATTGGGTGGTATTGACAGCAGTTGTGCCAAACATAAATAAATTAAGTGAAAATTGTGTGTCATGTCTTCTGGCTAGGGTCCCTTAAACAGATCGATGCTGGAGGAGACCAGATCATTTCAGGTGTCAATAGGGCAGACCATATTTATTGCCTTGGGAAGGACGCAACAGTTGGATTCAAAGGAGCAGGCAGCCCCACACCTTGGCTGAACATCCCTGGACATCTAAAATACTACAGTTGTGGCCCAATTGGCTGCTGGGGTGTTAATGCACACAATTCTATCTACATGATGAAGGTGATTTTGTAATGTAAATGTATTTATATAGCACATTATCATACACAATGGTCATTCAATACAATTCAATAAGAAATTAAAGGGAAGCTTTTGGCATGGTTGAGCCAAAATATTTTGATAGCCAATTTATGTGATGCCAGTATAATAAAACCTAAAAGTAAAATGTCAGACCTTATATAGTAAGTTAGTAGATGACTACTTTTAAACAAAGGAGGCTTTATTGGAAAAAAATGTATGTAATGTATAATCATGGACTAATCCTGTGCACTTTTGCGGTGTCCTAGGATGTAAGCCCTGCAGGCTGTGGGGGCACCATGAGTTGGACACATGTTCCAGGCTCCTTGTCCATGATAGAGGTGGGATCAGATGGAAGCGTTTATGGAGTCAACTCAGCAGGCAACATCTACCGGAGGTATGCAGCTTCCTTTGTTATATCATGTTATATTTATACAATGATTTTCAAGCTTTTGGCAATTATATTATATTATGTTGTGTTGTGTTATACTTCCATCTATAATAAGAACACGCTTAATGAATTGCATTGTTAATGGTGGGACCATTAAAACATTTAGACTGATCAAATGATGAAACCCTATTTATCCATCATTTCGGCTACAGGGAGGGTGTGACAGCATGCAACCCCACAGGGACACTGTGGACTCCAGTCGGGGGTGGCAGATACAAACATGTGTCCTATGACTTGGGTCATCTATGGGCCATTCGTCAAGATGGGACCATTTTGGATTGTGTGTAATGTGGTCAAAGGCATTTTCAAAGGCATTTGCACTTTTTTCAGATTCATTGTTTTGAAAGTATTGTACACTGAGACACTGAGTATCATGGATGCTTCAATATTAATAATTTGTGATATTTTTTTAATCAGTACCATTTTACCATTCAGACAATGTATATAAGAGTTACAAAATTATGACAAATGATTTCCTTGATTATGACAAATGATTTCCTCAGGAACAAATGGAACATATCAAAGATTTTTGTTGGTAAAACATTCCACAATGTTGCAAAACAAATATTTTTTTTACAGTTTGAATGTTTTATTTATTTTTTGTCTTGGTCAAATGCTGCCATATGAGCTATGCTCATGTATAAGCACACCACCCTTCATGCACATCATTTTGTGAAAAACTGATGATTAATTCTAGAGGATGGGCAGCTTTGCTGTACAGAATGTCTGTATTTTGTATTGTATTGTATTGTCTCTGTATCACATAATATTTCTTATAATAAAACAAAACATTATAATAAAAGATATATGAGTCAAAGATTAATTTTACATACATAGTTATAGTGGTGTTATTGTCGCACAAATTATACATGAAATATGTTTTTTATCTTCCACTCTATTACATTTTTAAGCTCAATTATTTGAATTTGTGATTACCCTTAACATAAAACATGTCATAGAATGTAACAGAGAGCAACCCCTTCTTAAAAACATTCCATTGCGACATTGCAACTTAGTGGCAAATCTTAGTGGAGCTATAGTAACTATAGTAACTATCAGACCAGTAGTCTTTTTTGCTTGGGAACGTTCCTAACTGGATGAGAAGACACACACACACACACACACACACACACACACACACACACACACAAACAGAACAGTCAGATAGTCTTTTCTTGCTTGGGAACGTTCCCTAGAGTACACTGGATCATCTTTAAGAAATAAAATGAGAAAATGATACCCCACAAACCCTTGCGATAGCAACACCAACCGATCAACATCACCAATGTCAATAATATGTATTATAATTACATAGCAGGAACTGCAAGTGTAGTTGCATTCTCTTAGCATCCGTCGTCTTTTAATATTTTGATAGCCAATTTATGTGATGCCAGTATAATTAAAACCTAAATGTAAAATGTCAGACCTTATACAGTATACAGTAACTTGACTACTTTTAAACAAAGGAGGCTTTATTGGAAAAATAATTATAATGTATAATCATGGACTAATCCTGTGCACTTTTGGGGTGTCCTAGGGCGTAAGCCCTGCAGGCTGTGGGGGCACCATGAGTTGGACACATGTTCTAAGCATTCTTTTACATAGCACCTGTCGTCTTTCCCAATTCTCCTCCATATGTTTCCTTGCCCTCATGACATTTTCTATTGTGGTCAAGGCAAAGTGGTTAGGAAAGGACAACGGCCCGATTTTTTTACCTTATTTTTTTACTCATAACCAGTGTTTTAGCAGAGTTTGGACCCTAGTATGTTTACATTTGTCTCATGCTTCAGTGGAGGAATCAAGCTCATTGTCTCTCAAGAGAGCCTGGCTGTCAATCATCACCTGTGTATGCCAAGGTCAGCCCTGATGTCTTAAAATGCCATCTTAAAGGACATACGCAGTCTGTGTCTCCCCCTGAACAACCTTGAGAATAATTATTTTATAGAAATTGCTCTTTCACTCTTGCCTTTCCCATATGCCATTCCCTGCTAAAATCACAGCCGCAGTTGAGTGAAAACCCTTTATTTATGCAGGCATTGTCTGTAAAAATCTCTCGAAATCCCATTTAGTACATTTTGTGCTGACAACCTTTACAGACATTATGCACAAGCCAAGAATACATTACATGGGGTGAAAATCCTGGATGTGACCAGGCTATATATTCTAAAAATTTGTCTTGGTGTGCTCACATATACCACACCATTGTGATCAATGCACAAACAGCATATATTGCACATTACATAAGAATGTGTGTGAATGGGTTGTGAACCAATCCACAAAGTGCTTGGTGCAGGAAGCCCAAGCCAGAGTGCAGTAGGAGCAGTCCATAGCGCAACGGCGAATGGCAAATGGGAATGTCCCTATAGTGCAGTGGGGCATCCATAGCGCAGGGGGGGCAGTCCACAAGTACATACTGTAATACCATAATAATAATGGTGGCATTCACAATATGACATGAATAATGTACAGATAGTAGAACATAAGTGGCCTCACATCTTGCTGCGGCAAAGCTGAGGATAGACAAAAGAGAGCGAGTGACGCCAAGAAAGAGAGGGAAGAAAGTGGAACTCAGGTCCGTCTTCCCCACATACTCACCACACACAGCAGCGCTGTCTCCCCATCACCTGCAGCTGTTTCCAGCCCAGAGCATGAAAGCTCTCTTCATCCTGCTGGAGCTGTGTGCAAGCGGCAGCGTCCACACCACATTTGGGTCCACATTCGCACGGGGTCAAGACCTGGGTTCGAATCTGACCTGTGGCCATTTTCCCATTAACACCCCCAATCCCTCTCTCCCATTCACTTCCCATCACTCATCACTGTCCTAACCCATTAAAAGGCAGAAATAGTCTTAGCCTATTTTAAAACAAGAAATCTCTTGTTTATCCCCATAGCTCTCTGTTTGATTGATCACAGGCTGCCTGGGAACGCCGGACAGAGCACGAGGTGAGGCCAAAGGGGGAAACCACCTCACTCACCTGGCCACCACTCTACCTCCAGGAGCTTAATCACTGGAGGTTTTCACAGAGCGAGTGTGCAAAGAAGCATGCTTATACATCCATTATTTCAGGATGATCGCAGTTCTGTTTAATGGTATTTTGAGGTTAATGGGGTTCAGATTGGGATTTTCACTGAGGAATGTACAGTATGTACAGTATGTATGTATATTTGTCAGTTGGCACCCCAAGATAGGGAGGTCATTACAGTATGTGATGTGTGTGTATCTGCACACATTTTTCACATCAATACATGTTCAGATTCTGAGCCTCCAGTCTCATTTTACTGCTTGTGTGTGGCGTTGTGAGAGCGGCTACGCTAGGCGCACCGCTAACAGAGATGGATGAAAAGTGCTGAATCGTGTGCCTGGGGATTCGCTTCCTGTCCTGGCTGAAACGATGACCAGGCAGCTGCATCAGCTCCACTGCTGCCGGGCCGCAGGGGACCATGACAGAGGAGACCGTTTTTTTACTCCAGGGAGTCAGTAACCTTTCCGGAGGCTTCCCTGCAAGACAGTGGACTCTTCGGGAATCCATGGATGGAGGCCTCGTGTTATGTCCATCTTTTGTGTTCAGGGAAAACTGTGAGGTCTGAGCTTGAGGCTGTTCTTCATGGTGTGTGTGTGTTTTGAAATCCTATTCTGTTTGAAAGGATCAGTACTGTGTGTGTGTGTGTGTGTGTGTGTGTGTGTGTGTGTGTGTGTGTGTGTGTGTGTGTGTGTGTGTGTGTGTCTGTGTGTGTCTGTGTGTGTGTGCGTGCCTGTGTGTGTGTATGTGTGTGTGCATGCCTGGGTGTCTGTGTGTGGTGTGTGTGTGTGTGTGTGTGTGTGAGTGCATGTGCAAGCCTGGGTGTGTGTGTGTGTGTGTGGTGTGTGTCTCTGTGTGTGTGTGTGTGTGTGTGTGTGTGTGTGTGTGTGTGTGTGTGTGTGTGTGTGTGTGTGTGCGTGCCTGGGTGTGTGTGTGTGTGTGTGTGTGTGTGTGTGTGTGTGTGTGTGTGTGTGTGTGTGTGCCTGCCTGGGTGTGTGTTTGTATGTATTTCTGTGTGCACACAAGCTTTTCTGTGTGTCTCTGTGTATGTGTTTGGTTAAGTAGTGTCTACAACAGTTTTTTTTTTAGTACAACAAATCAACAGTTTTTTTTTCTCCCCACATGTCGGTGGACAAACAGACCTCTGAAATGTGATAAAACAATGTATGTGCAAAAAGGATCATAGACTCTCCCAGAATGTTGACATTGCAATTATTAGATATGGTCCATTGGATAAGCAATAAAATGACGCAGCTCATTCTCGCTCCAACATCTGAATCCAAATGGGATAAAAAGAAGGCATGAAGAGTAAGAGTGCCTCCTAGTGGCACAAAAATGCATTACATCCCATTAACACTGCAGTCAGCACTGAACCAAGATACGTTATGAGGGCCAAAGGAGAGAAAGCAGCACTTCAAATCAACAATGCTGGTGAAACAGAGTTGATGTGTTGAGCTTAGCCGCCAATCAGATTACAACTCTCCCTTCTGTGGCCCACTGGTTAGCACTCTTGTAACTTGTAACCGGAGGGTTGCCGGTTCGAGCCCCGACTAGTAGGCACGGCTGAAGTGCCCTTGAGCAAGGCACCTAACCCCTCACTGCTCCCCGAGTGCCGCTGTTGTAGCAGGCAGCTCACTGCGCCGGGATTAGTGTGTGCTTCGCCTCACTGTGTGCTGTTTGTGTTTCACTAATTCACCGATTGGGTTAAATGCAGAGACCAAATTTCCCTCACAGGATCAAAAAAGTATACATACTTATACCTTCTGTGATCCTTAAGCAATATGCTGATTTGCTGCAGTTGTTTATGGCTTGGTTCATCCAACTATGTTTGTTTACCACACAGAGCCAGCACTGTGTACAATTAGCTCTTGTTTAGTGCTAGAGGACAGTTAGAGGACTGTGAGAAGGCAATTTGCATAAAGATATGTGTGTCTTTGGAGAGGAGAATGTTAAAGTGGACAGGAGAACATTATAGTATGTCAAGAAAATGGAAATTGATTGTCGTTTAAAAAGTAAGTTTACTCACAACTGAACTCACAAGTAAGTTGTGAGTTCACAAGTTCATATCTAAATGAACTTGTGAACCTTTTGAAGTAAATCAAAGTTTTTATTGAACTATTTTTATGAACAGCTCTCCATGAAAAAATATACCGGCAATCACAAAAGCAGAGATAGACAGTATAAAAGACCTTCCTGTCCCATCTTATGCTCCTTCCTGTCTCTGGTCCGATGCGTTTTTCTTTCCTCCATCTGCTTACAAACCTTCAAGGTGTGCACTTTTCTCAGCCATTTTGAGTCGTGTGTCTCCTCCCTCTCCTGTGCCTAGTTCCTCAGATCTCTTCCTGATGTTGTCCACATCTGTTCATCAGAGTGGAAATTTTGTCAAAAAAAAAAGAATGTTTTTTTGTATTTCAATCAGCCAGTTCTACTGTAAATAATTCTCTGCTACGTACCGTCTTCTGCCATTTTGTCCACCACCACTTCACTTGCATGGTCAGCACATCCCAAGTTCAGTTCTAGAAGAAATTACACACACTGTCACATGAAGCACACTTTCTGTAAATGACGCACACAGATTTATTCTATTTTGCAGTGTTAAAACATCACTGATATTATATTTTACCCTGAGGAGGTTCCAGGACCTTCACGAGGATGTTCTTCATAGTCCCGTTCTCATTATGTTCAGTCTCTGCCTCCACTCTCACATAGCTCTGGGGGTTCTTGGTCTTAACAGTGTCATAATCTGTTTGGAGATTTATAATGTTAGAATTAGCAGCCTACTGAACAGTATGGTTGAATTTTGAAATGTTTTGTTTCTATTGATCTCACTGGCCTGTCTACACTTATACTCACTCAGAGAGCTTTCCAGGACATTCCAGGAGTCTAACGCATCCAGCTCCTTTAACATATGTGTGTGTGTGTGTGTGTGTGTGTGTGTGTGTGAATACACTGATGTTTACCAATCCACTTCTAAACAAAGGAGCAGGAAGTTAACACCTCTCTGTGTGTCTCTGAAGTATGTCCATGTGTCCTACTTCAGCCCTTTCACACTGGAAAGCTGTATTAACATGCAATCCACTTTTGCATACTGATGTTAGTCAACATGTGTAGATAATATGCTTTGTTGTGTCAAATAACATCTATAGAGCAATGCTTCCTGTTTTACCCTTTGGATTGTAGATATGACAAGCAAATAGCAATATTTGGCACTTTGCACATATAAATTAGGATTAAGTCATATCCAAAGGTTATTCAGGAATTAACCAACAGTTCCTATAGGGACTGGATATACTGTATATTTTTTTTTATTCAAAAGGAACATCCATGACATGACCATCAGTGATCTAATAAGATGATATTAATCTAGGCAAACACACTTGACCTTGATTTCGTAGCCAAAGAACATTCTGGAGAACGTGTATTTCTTTGACATCTAATTTCCAAAAGACAACACTCCTACAATTTCACAGATTCAATGGAATCACACACCCTTTATTAATTCAATTCAATTCAATTCAAATATATTAGTCACATACAATTATACAGAGTCTATGTAGTTAAATGTTTTGTCCACTGTCTCCATGGCTGTGCAATGTGTAAATAAATAAGGAAATAAATAGAAAAAGAAGAGAGGAAGGAGAAGAAACGTCTAAAGTACATGAGGTGTTTCCAACATACATGTGCTCCTGCTACAGTCCTCATTCAGTATCATGGCAACAGACTCATTTGTCCTCCCCCTATATTCTATAAATGTTTAAATATATTCCCACCTTTGCAAATGTTGTCTTTTGCATTTCACAAGAAAAATTACGTAGGCTATATTCAAAACAAGGACTGGTCCAATCAATGCAGTCTTACTGCCAGTGACCATATTACTCACCACTGAAAAGAGCATTGATTGACCAGAGAAGATTTAATTATGAAGGGAGGAGCTGAAACATTACCGGTACTGTCATTTCTATAATTTTACACACATGGTACAGCACAGACATACTATTGTCAAAAGAGAAGCCATTCAGTTAGCCTGGGTGTTCCCATGCAGCCTTGCGCGCGATTTGATTCACGCTGCTAAGGCAGCCTGGAGACCATGGAGCAAATTTTCGCCTGAGATAGGGAACCAATCACAGAACAGGTGGGAAAGCAAGACGATGATGAGCTATGCACAGACGCATTTGATAGACATCCGTGGCACCCACTAAACGGATCTGGGCATTTTTTTCAAATACGAGAAAATGAACGTTTGGTTCCCAGACCACGTCTCATTGAGAAGTGGTGGCGCTAGCCAGGCTACCATTCAGTGGGATTAGAAGCAGAAATGCTAAAACGTGTTTATTTTGAAGGAGCCTTTTTCTGGTGGACATTATTACAATATTATGAAGGATTACACAAGTGTTGGTAAAGGAGCATTAGTTTTGACAACAAAAAGAAGTTGCTTAGTGCAAGGCACTATGGGCAAGTTCAAACTTGTCAAGAGAGCTATGGTGTGTGTGTGTGTGTGTGTGTGTCGGGGGAGGGTGCTCTCCCTCCCTTCATCAGTTAGGACAATAGATGTGCCGCCAAAATATCAGGTGCCTGAGCGTTACCCCCTCTGACCACTAAGGCTTCCCCCACACAAGTCCCAACGCCTGTCACAGATGGCCACTATAAACCTCCTCATTAAATACACCACAGACTTTTAATAAGGCCTAAATTAATCTGCACATTTAGATCTAAAGAATTCAGTGTTAGGTGAAACCTACATATGTAGGAATGAAAAAGACATTGAAGCAAAGGTGAGAAATAATTTACAGCAAAATAAAGTAAAATCCCAAATACTAAAATCTTAAGTATTTAGATTGATGGGATTACAGAATCATGATTTTCCTGGGATGCTGACATACAAAGCTAAGGCTATATGACATGATTGTTAGTGACACACAGGACGTTGGATCCATGATTCCAATGGGGATCTTTTTTCTATATATATATGTATATTTTTGGGGGCTTTGTATGCCTTTAATGTGATAGCATAACTGAGAATGACAGAAAGCGAGTTGGAGAGAGAGTCGGGGTGGGATCCGGAAAGGACCACGGGGCGGGAATCGAACCGCAGAACGGCAGCAGAACACCTTTCATTGCAACAAAGTCAAGAATCACCATTCCATTGAACTCAAACAGCAGATCTCCAACCGAAAATTTATCTCAAACACAAAAGGGCGATAAAATCTATTCAAATGTGTCCAAAGACCAGGCAGAAGAATTTGATTAGCAGAGTAGAGGGTTTTGCACGAGTCTTGCATTAAGCCTTTACCAACATGTATTTGATTTTATTTGTGATCCATATTGGATGTTAATACCTATACAGAATCAGTGATAGTTATGATTCATCACCCTCAGTCTCTTCAGTCTACACACAAAGTCCAGTTTGTTTGACTAGTGTGATTCTGTACTGTACCCACTGTGACGCGTTATAGGGTACAATACCACAGCGGGAGTGCACAGGAACACTCTGCTGCTGGATATGTTCAATATTACATACAGTATGTGAATGCTTTCACTCTATGGTGTATGATTGTTCAACAAGCGTGCTCCCTGCACCTTGTTTGACTATGCAGTGGTGAGGGATGTGGTATGTTTTCTCAGTGGTTATTGTCAACTGAAAGAGAACGTATGGTTATGTATAACCTCGGCTCTTTGACGGAGAACACGAGACGTTAAATCTTTCTGCCTCATTGACTCCTGATTCTGAGGCATACAAAAAAGAAGAGTGATTAGATATTTGTTCAGATCGATGACATCACCTGAGGTGCGCTTTGTCCACAAGTCCACATTGGTAAATGTCTCGTGTTCTCCTTTAGGGAACCAAGATATTTTTTGTATTGAGAGAATGTGCACTCATTTTACCAAACAATTGCGGTTGTTTTACTAAATCATGCTCTCATTTTACTAGATTGTGCACTCAGTTTATTAAATTGTGTGCTTGTTTTACTAAATAGTATACAGTCCAGTAATTTGTGAGCTCATTTGCTAAAATGTGTAGTCATTTTACTAAATTGTGCTCTCATGTTAATTTTGGGAGCATTATTGTTATCTTCTGATCAAATGGGATTTACAGAGATAATAAAACACTTAGATTAGTTAAATTAATACCACAAGCCAGCAAACATTTTGTGAAACAGACCTTCTCTGAATTTACAGACTAACTAAAAAATAATATGCACAACACATTTCAGTGACACAAGTTAAACAATCATGTAAAAATATCAGTTGTCTATAAATTGCTAACATGAGATCTCTTACAGAAAATTGGGATTAGGTTTCAAGTACTTGCACTGCAGGGCTATGAAACCTATTCAGAATGTGTCCAAAAACTGGACTGAATGATTTGATTTACAGAAGAGGATGCTTTGCATTGGCATTGTTCCTTCACCAGCATCCACAATAAAACACAGGCTGAGTGATTTGATTTGCAGGCGAGGGTGTTTTGCATTGGCACGGTCAACAGTGTTGCTTTGCCAGCATTCACTGCATTTTATTCAAGTTTTGATTCATTAGTTCATTTTCAGTCGAGTTAGCTCGACGTTAACCAATGGGAAATCGTCATGGATCTTGCGTACCTTACAATATATAAGGCAATGATCTACTAATTTTTCAGTGCATCAAACCTGTGAAGAAAGAATTCCCTACAACCTGCTCAGTAGTAAACCTGCCCAATGCCAGACAGAGTGTCCCCCTAGAGCCTCGCAGCGACATCCGTGGATAATAGCCTTTTTCAAGGCGGCATTATTCCAGGAAGATGGAAGAGTTCCAACAACACAACATTTCACCTGTTAAATGATCTAAACAAACAATCTCTAATATGCACTTCCAAGCGATTATCTTTCTGTCAAAGGTTCATCTGAAATCATAAAAGGCCCAAAGCAGTGCCCTAAGCAGTAACTTCTCAGGTCAGGGACTATCAAGGTAGAGTGTGAAAAGGACATGTTACATTACATAGCATAATATAACATGGTTATGGTTATGGGATTTGGCAGATGCTTTTGTCCAAAGCGACATACAAATAACAATAATACAATAGTTAAATGTAGCAGTAAACTATTTAAAAAGTTGGTACAGTGATTAAGGAGAATAACAATAATAAACAACAATGTCAATTAAATCAATAGCCTAATAAAAATAAACATATACTATACAAACCATAACGCATAAAAACGCTTAATGAACTAAGTGCATGTATGTTTTAGTATTTGAATAAAACTGTCATGCCGTAAGTGCAGATGGCCAAAGGCAAGCAGGGCTGTAAGTGATCACATTATTTCTGAAGGACCTCTGTTGCATCCAATTATTTTCTGTGGGTGAGTGCTTGAATTGTTAATATACAGTCGCTCATTGTACACAAACAAAGCATTTTTGGATCAAATAATGTTCAAATTCTTAGAAAATGGCCCTGTTCTGAGCCAGGTAGAACATCTTGTCCTAAATTGAACTAAAGCCATGTTTTTGTGACAAGAGAGAATATAGAATTTGACAACATTCTATTGAATGATGTATTTAACCATGCTGTGTAGGTCATAAAGACACCTAGGGAACATCATGATGTCATAGAACTCAACATAGTCGGAATTCTTGTTTAGTCTTACTTTAGTTTGTGCAGGAGCTATTGATTTTGTTTGGTTTGTTTGGTATTTTGATGTGGTTGTTCTTTTTTTTCACCTGCTGCCTAGCAGTGCGGCAGGATGAGGATGGTGACATGCTTAGACTTATTAAGAAGAGGGTAAAAAAATATAGTCTAGAACAACTGACCATAGAATTGGAGGCTCTAGATGTTCCGCTCAACAACAGAGATAATGAAAGTAAAAGCAGGAGGAAGGTCAAAAAGGAGCTACAAAAGCTCCTCATTACAGAGGAATTGAGGAGAGCTACGTACGCTGGACCAGAGATAGTTGAGGAGAAAAGACAAAGACCACCCCTGCCTTTCCCAATTCCAGATGACACACTGAATGTGTTGAAGGAGCTGGATGCGTTAGACTCAAAAAATAACGTCCTGGACAGCACTCTGAGTGAGTATAAGTGTATACAGGTCAGTGAGAACAATATAAACAACCATACTGTTCAGTAGGCTGCTAATTATAACATTATGAACCTCCCAACAGATTATGACACTGTTAAGACCAAGAACCCCCAGAGCTATGTGAGAGTGGAGGCAGAGACTGAACATAATGAGAACGGGACTATGAAGAACATCCTCGTGAAGGTCCTGGAACCTCCTCAGGGTAAAATATAATATCAGTGATGTTTTAACACTGCAAAATAGAATAAATACCAGGGAAGGATGCTACACTTCCGTGTGTGTCCTTTACAGGAGAGTGCGCTTCATGTGTGTACGTGTACGTAATTTCTTCCAGGACTGAACTTGGGATGTGCTGACCATGCAAATAAAGTGGTGGTGGACAAAATGGCAAAGGACGGTACGTAGAAGAGAATTATTTACAGTAGAACTGGGTTGTTTTGTCTTCTGACAAAATGTCCACTGTGATGTACAGATGTGGATAACATCAGGAAGATATCAAAGGAACTAGGCACAGGAGAGGGAAAACAACTGTCACAACTCAAAATGGCTGACGAAAGGGCACACCCAGAAGGTTTGCAAGCAGACGGAGAAAAGAAAACCTCATCAGACCGGACATAGGAAAGAGGGAGAAAAAGGACAGGAAGGCCTTTCACTGTCTTGTGATTGCTGGTACATTTTTGTGGAAAGCTGTTCACAAAAACAGTTCAATAAAAACTTTGATTCACTTCAAAATGTTGACTTTTTTTTCAGTTGCAAGTCAAGAGTAAGTTCACTTTGATGCACAGTGAATATACAACAACTTACTTTTCATGACAATCAGTTTTCATTTTCAATGTATTATAATATGTATTTCACCCCCCCCCCCCCCCCACACACACACACACACACTATTTCACCCCCCCCCCCCCCACACACACACACGTATACACACACACCATTTCATTATCCCTTATTTCATCATCCCCCTCCTACACACCCCATTAACCCCCCCACACCCCCCGACACACACACATACACCTACCATACCCTCCCATTAACCCCCCCACACCCCCCGACACACACACATACACCTACCATACCCTCCCATTCACACACACAATATACCTTTTTAATTACTACTTTTAATTTATCTCTAATTTATCATTTCTTTTTTGAATACATGCAATAAACTACTAGCCTGGGTGCCATTCCGAACTTAGTCCCGCCCCACGGGAAGTTCGGTCTGGCATTGCTCCATTGTGGAGTCCTTGTGAATACATACCTGGTAAACTAGTTTGAGTTGTAGACATTTGGCTGTGAAACCTTTTTTTATATTTCATACAACTAGATAGTACTTAACCTGGACATCTAGTTCTGTGTGTTCGTCTGAAAGAAAAAAATTCTAAATATTGTTGCTTTAAGGATGTACCTCTTGTACATTTATCTAAAACTATCTCTAAACTCATTCAGTGTTCAGACTGTACATCGATTTGAACAAAACCTTAACCATAACCATAATATTTACATTTATCCATTTAAATATTGTATATAGATTTACTCTTCTGTTTACTCGCATTGAGGCAATGAACATGAAACCAAACATGAATAGTGTTGAGAAATACATTTAAAATTTCAACCTTCAAGGTGAATGTAGATGAGTCCTCGTGGATCTATGAGAGAAGAAAAAGTCAAGGGACAGTAAATATATACATAAACAAAATAATAATAATACGTTTATTTTATATAGCGCCTTTCTCAAACCCAAGGTCGCTTTACATAGTAGGAGGACAATACAACAGATAAACAAGAACAATTACAACAAAGACTAGATGTACTGCATAGCGGTACAAAATATGACCGCCGCTCAGTCCTGTACATCCGTTCCGCAAAAATAAATCACACTTCAATTTGTCTCCATATTTTACTCCATCCCCCACTCTTGAAACTTTTGCTTATGCTTGTTTGACATGCCTGAGTGTGTGTGTGCGGCTGCACAGAAAGTAGCCTACTGGTGCTGAAAAGGTGAATAGATTGTAGAATAGCCAAAGAAGATGTAGCATTGTTATAAAACCTTTAAAATCTCTAAAGAATCACAAGTAGGGCAGTTCATCACAGTTCATCCATTGCAACAGGATTGATGAAAGGTCACTTACACCTGTAGGCTACATTATATTTGGGAAAAGCAAAAGGTATCAGCATAATGTTATTTATTTATTTATTTATTTATAAACAAAAACATCTCTGTCAGTTCCATGCCCTTTTCAACAGCTATCAAAAACAAAGGTCATTTTTGGATAGATGGATTTTTTGTGAATGTTTCTTCTTCTACATAAGATTTTAGTCATCTTTAGTTCATGTAATACTTTATTGTCAATGCACAAATTAAGCAACAGTAGTCTGAAACGTTATTGTTAATGCACAAATTAAGTAACAGTAGTCTGAAACGAAATGCTGTTTTACATCTAACCAGTGGTGCAAATAACTGACATGTCCAAATGGGCCTTGATGAAATGCGTCGCTAGACTGTTCATACACATTTTAACGGGACAAAGTTGAAGAGCTGTTGTCCGTTATTGTTCGTGCAAATATAGGCTGATTCATGTTCCCTTGCATTGTGTAACTGAGGTCCATGGCTAGTCTGGCTTTCACCAGACCAAGCTCAATCTTTTAAGAAATCAAAAAATAAATAGCGGGCAGATCAGGCTGGGTTCGTTCACCCAGCCTAATTTTCCGATTGAGATATCCACGCTCTGGCTATTCTAAATGCAAAAATGCATCAGGGAGTTATGACAAAACTGTAACTAACAAACTAGATCCTAATAGAAAGCTGTTAGCTTCCCTAAGCTACAGGTAGGCTTATAAGGTAGGCCTATTTACAACATAAATTGTCAATAGGCTATGCTGGCTGGCGACACAAATAAAATCTCCTTTGGAAACCAATGGCTTACACCTTACAGTATCAAGCGGACTTAAACTGCCATATCGTGGCGAAAAGTTGTAATAAAATTCACGCAGCTCCATGAGTCAAGGAAAGCGTGAATGAAGTAGCCACTTCTAAATGGGACCCACTACACCAGTGGTCCCCAAACTTTTTCTTCAGAGGGCCAGCTTACTATGCCTGGCTCTAACAGAGGGCCAGAGACTCGGAGTATATCAGTAACCATAAATAGCTTAGTGCTGTGAACAACAGCAGTCTACCTTAGTTGAATATTCCATTACATTTAATCTATAGGCTATTGCAATTTAATACCATTGTTAGCTGTGTTTATATTGCCATCATGCCATATCAGTCTAAAACGTAACTCAAATTAAATAATACTAATAAAAATACTTTTGTATTCCCAAAAGTATATTTTATTACAAATGTGTGAACTCTGAAAATGTAAAGTTCTCAAACTATGATAATTTTATGAAGCGCTGAAGTGGTCTGAAATGACCACCATTCTAACTTTCACTCACCTGAACTTGTGACCTCTTTGTAGGCCTATGAACATTTGAACGAGTGAATACAAAATAGAAATAATTCCCAGAAAGTCCCAGAAATATGACTTGAATAGAAGTTAGTTAGTTATTAACAATTAATTGATAAACTTGTACAATACTTTGAGCACTGATGCAGTCAGCATAGGCCTCTTACATTGTTTGCAGGTAGGCCTACATTTCATTCTGTTTTTGATGGCAAATGCGAAACAGCGCCAAAATAACCACCAGTGGATAAAAAGAGTACTGTTGACCTAAACTATTGACCTAAAGTGTGTTGAAACATGATACCAAGTGTGAACGTATGTCTCATAGCTCATCTCGGCTTGTCCCCTGCATTCAGAAATCTGGCGCTAGTTAGCCGATGCTACCAACAGGTTTTCAAAGGGGGGTCCTCGGGCATCAGCCTAGCCATGCAAATAAATCACTGTTTTACACCATTTACGAGGCTCAAAGTAGCTCCACACTTCATTGGTAGACTTCCGAGGGCCCTGACATTTAAAACGAGACATTGAGAACTTTGAAAAAGCACTGGTAGTTTATTTACAAGACGATTTATACAGACAGTACCTTCAGTAAGTTTACCGTTCACCGCCATCTTGAATTTAGTCACGATAAGTTGAGTGACGAGTATGAATGAACAGGTATGGATCAGATTCAAAAGTAACTTCCAGTAGCAGCAACTGGAATCCATGCATTTCCACGGAATTACTTTCGGAGTGCAGGGGACAAGCCGAGATGAGCTATGAGACATACGTTCACACTCGGTATCTTGTTTCAATACACTTTAGGTCAATATCACACCGGAATTCTCCTTTAACATGTTCAGCATAGTAAGGCCCCGTAGCTTGCGGCCTACATGTACTGTGTATGTGAGTAAATACCATCTGGTTTTGGAGACTGCTCACCACTCCATCATTCATCTTTTAGCATATTTTATCTACTTGTCCAACCCTCTCACCACCACTCTTCCCCCCTCTCTCCCCCCTCCCCTTTTTTTTTTGAAGGTGCTTTGTGGGAATCAACCCAGACACCGGCCCCAAGGCTTCAAGTGGAAAGAAAAAACGTCACACATGTAAATGTCTGCACTCTTTTACGCAAGCTCATGGACTTTGACTGGCTTGGTTTTTAGGCATTCGCAAAGCCATTCTCTCATTTTCTAAATGTTTTTTCAATGTCTTTCAATTTCCAGGCGTTTATTGCTTTTGGTAACATTTAGTATTCTTGTTTTAAAAATCCACTCATGGACTTTGACTGGCTTGGTTTTTAGGCACTCACAATGTTTTTCAATGTCTTTCCATTTCCAGATGTTTATTGCTTTTGCTAACATTCATATTCTTGTTTTAAAAATCCACGCAATGTTTTGTTATTGTAAGTGCGTGCTACCAACCCCAGAATGTTTGTGTCCGGTTTGTGGTGTATTGGCTGCGTTAAAAACCCTATTGGCAGCAGGAAAAACAATTTGGTGCAACATAGACCGAATTAGTGGCCCGCCAGCTAAAGCTAGGGCACTTTCCTTAAGTTTCACTCAAAGTGCCCTATCAGGTTAGCCTTAGCTACCAGGCCATTATTTCGGTCTATGTTGTCCTAAATGTTGTTTTTTCTACAGATAGCACTAAGTGACGTTAAACAGCAGTGAAATTATGCTGAGTTTGAGTTGAATGAATGGCATTCTTTTGCTACATTCGAAATAAAGTTAAAGTTTAACTCTGAACCTTCTCAGTCATCATTATGGATTAGCCTAACTCCAGGGGATTAGTGTAGTTGAAAAGCATTTAATGAGAAACAAGATTAGGCATGTTAGCATTCATTTTACAGTAATTTTACAGTACTTTTAACATGCAGTTTTTTTACAGTAACTTACAATAAAGTATTGTAAAGCAAATCAGTCACAGGTTGTTGCTGTAAATAATAAACAGTATTATACATTATTTATTCAGTTAACTGAATAAATAATGTATAATACTGTTTATTATTTACAATAAATCGCAACACAACTACAGTATTATACATTATTTATTCAGTTAAACACTGTAAAATAACGTCAATAAATCGCAACACAACTACAGTAAGGTACTGTTTTTATTTTACAGTAATGTATTGTAATACTTTATTGCCAGTAATTTACCGTAAATTTCACAAAAAATGTTTTACAGTGAGGGAAAAAACTAGGTTTCATGGTGTAAGAGGATCTGAAGATGCCACTGGAAAAGTGAAAACGTAGAAAGTCATGATTTAATATTAAAACATTTTTAGTCATATAATTGTTTAATTCCTGTTTGCTCTAAAATAAATAAAAACGTGTGAATGCTATTACTAAAAATAATTAAAAAAAAACAATCTTTTGGACATTGATCTTATTGCCTTTAAGCCTTTAAGGACACCGGTTTTCTTTGTGAATTAATAATGTATCGTCAATAAATAAATGTTCTTCCTCAAAATACAGGGTGCATAAGTATGGGCACCCCTATATGTTAAATTCCCATAGAGGCATGCAGCAGATTTTTATTTTTAAAGGCCAGTTATTTCATGGATCCAGGACACTATGCACCCTGATAATGTTCCCTTGGCCTTTGGAATTAAAAATAGCCCCACATCATCACATATCACTATACCTAGAGATTTGGCATGGTTGTATTTCAGTTAGCTTAATAGCTGGTTTGATTCGCATTGAGAGATGATCCCATCCCATGAGAGATGAAAAGTATCCCATGCCAATCTCTGAATAATGTATTTACGATACATTATTCATTCACAAAGAAAATTGGTGTCATTAAAGGTTGGACTTTTACTCATTTTTTAATTAAAGCATTAAGAAAAATTTCCAAAAGATTATTTTTTAAAATGTATCTTTTCAGTCAACTTTAGCATGGGTGCACAACCCTTTTCATACAGTACGACTGTAGGCTTGGTTGCTGATTGGGCGCTGTGTGAAATCACCTATCTATAGCACTAGGAATTATACTGTATATGGTTATGGTTATGGATTTAGCAGACGCCTTTGTCCAAAGCGACACATAAATACAAAACAACATAATAATATTTAAAATTGAACAGGGAACAGATTAAAATGTAGGTCAAATATAGTAAGGAGAATAGTTGTAGTACACAATAATATCAATTCAAGCAATAGCCTAATAAAAAGCAATGTAAAAAAGGGGAAAGGCCTACCCGTTATTACTACATTAAGGAGAATATCAATAATAAACAATAATGTCAAATTAATTAACAGCCCAATTAAAATAAAACAACATTATATAAACCATAACACATAAGCGCTTAAACAACTAAGTATATGTTGAATAGGAATGTCTTTAGACCCCTCTTAAACGAACCAAAACTACCACAGGAACGGAGAGCACTGGGCAGTTCATTCCACCAACATGGAACCACTGAAGAAAAGAGTCTGGAATTAGACCCAGTTTTCATGACTGGTCGACACAACATACGCTCACCAGAAGACCGCAGTGGGCGGTTGGGGATGTAAGGCTTGATTATTGAATTAAAATAACTAGGAGCAGATCTAGTTAGTGTCCTATAGGCCAAAGTGAGAGATTTAAATTTAATTCTGGCTACTATAGGGAGCCAATGGAGAGTAACTAGGAGAGGAGTTACATGTGTCCTCTTTGGCTGATTGAAGACCAGGCGTGCTCCAGCATTTTGAATCAGCTGTAATGATCTTGTTACACAAGCGGGTAAGCCAGCTAATAGTGAATTACAATAGTCCAGCTTAGAGATGACCATGGTCTGAACAAGAAGTTGTGTGGAATCTTGTGTCAGATAAGGTCTGATCTTCCTAATGTTGTAAAGCATAAACCGACATGATTTTGCAATAGAAGCTATATGCTCAGAGAAGTTAAGTCGGTCATCAATTACAACGCCCAAGTTTCGTGCCCATCTAGTTGGGGTCAGTGAAGTTGAGTCAAGCTGGATGTTAATCTGTTGGGGAATAGCTGTTTTAGCTGGAAACACCAAAAACTGTTTTTGAGAGATTAAGCTGAAGGTGCCGATTTTTCATCCAGGCTGAAATATCCTTAAGGCATGCAGAAATCCGGTGGGAAACACTAGAGTCATCAGGTGGGAAAGACAGGTAAAGCTGAGTGTCGTCTGCATAACAGTGATAGTCAAATCCATGGGAGCGAATGGTATCACCTAAGGAAGTGGTGTAAATAGAGAAAAGCAAGGGTCCTAATACTGATCCCTGAGGCACACCTGTGGTGAGGTCATGAGACTTAGATACCTGTCCCTGCCAAGACACGTTGAAAGAACGCCCTTTAAGGTAAGATTCAAACCAGTCAAGAGCTTTTCCTGAAATTCCCAGTTCAGATAGTATAGATAGGAGAATGTCATGGTTAACAGTATCAAAGGCTGCAGATAAATCTAGTAGAATTAATACTGATGATTGAGCAGAGGACTTAGCTACTCTCAATGCTTCAGTCACAGACAGAAGAGCAGTTTCAGTAGAATGACCACTCTTGAAACCAGACTGCATAGGGTCTAGTAGATTATTCTGATGAAGAAAGTCACAAACTTGCTTGAAGACCACTTTCTCCAAAACCTTTGACAAGAAAGGAAGAAGGGAGACAGGTCTGTAGTTCTTCACCTCAGTTGGATTAAGTGTACTTTTCTTTAGCAGAGGTGTAACCCTAGCCTGTTTAAAAGAATAAGGAACTATTCCAGAACTGAGTGAAGCATTAAATACATGTGTGACTGCTGGTAGAACAGCGGGTGAGATAGACTGTAGAAGAGTGGACGGGACAGGATCTAATGGGCATGTTGTTGGACGACATCGCTGAAGCAATTGAGAGACTGCTTCCTCATCAAGAGGAGAGAAAGAGTCAAATGATGCGGTCATACTAACACAAGGCAAAGCCCTCCTTATAGGAGCATCAAACTGAGCACTTATTTTAGCAACTTTTTCAGTGAAAAATGTTGCAAAGTCATTTGCTGACAGTGAAGTAGTTGATGGTGGTGGTGAAGGATTGAGAAGAGATTTGAAAGTAGAAAAAAGTTTTCTACTGTCAGTGGCGCTCTCAATCTTGCTTTGATAGAATGCCTTTTTTGCAAGTGTAACAGTGGATGAAAAGGATGACAGCAAAGACTGGTAGTTACTAAGATCATTTCCATCTCTGGATTTACGCCATTTCCTCTCAGCAGCTCTAAGTTCCTTTCGTACTGAGACTATACTGTTCGTCAGCCATGGATGGCGAGGTTTAGAACGAGTAGGTCTTGAGGAAAGAGGACATGCTGCATTCAGACAAGATGCCAGTGTAGAGCAGAGAGTCTCTGTAGCATCATTAACCTCAAGTGCCAAGAATGAGCTAGGAGTAGGTAAAGCAGATGTTACTAATGTTGCAAAATGGTCGCTTGAGAGGCTTCTGAGATATATATGACATATATATAACAATATATACGAAATCTTATGGCTATATTTATTATATATATTTTGGTTTTCTTAAATTCTGGTCTATATGTAGCATTGTTTTAAGATAATTTTTCCCAAACTAAATATTAATATTAATATTAAATAAATATTAAGTATAGTTACAATGAAGCTCAAGTTGTCGCTTATTTATGTGTTTATATTTTATAAAAATACACACATTTATCACAATAACGGGTAGGCCTTTATCCCAATCCGTGAATTAGTGAAACACACTCAGCACACAGTGAGCACACAGTGAGGTGAAGCACACACTAATCCCGACGCAGTGAGCTGCCTGCTACAGCGGCACTCGGGGAGCAGTGAGGGGTTGGGTGCCTTGCTAAAAAAACAGTAGCCCCCACCCCCAACAGAAATGAGACTTCCTGAGAATTGCACACACCTTTTTGTCTTCTTCCCTGTAGTTCCACTGCTCCAAAGATGAAAGGGCTGCAATACAACAAGTGTCCAAGGACCACACTGAATAATTTGATTTGCTGAGGAGGGTGTTTTGCATCCTCTCTGTAAACAGTGTCTTTATGGCCTTGCCACCATCCACTGCATTTGACTTGGCTGTAAGCTATAATTCGCCTTGTGATACAATAAAATTGTGTTCTGTTTATGCAGTGTCCGTTGATTCACCAAATCTTTGATTCTAAACAGCTATCGCATACATTTCGGTGATAACTTTACTTTTCTAAGACCCATTATTCAAACGCTGAATGTTTCATTTTATTATTATTTTTAAGCTTTGTAAGCTTGGTTACTGTAACCATAGATCTCTGAGATTCTATTGGTTGTAATACAATATGGTAGTCTACTAATGTCTTATTGGCCTTAATTGTTATGCTTTAGATAATAGAGGACAATTTAGAGCGACAATGTGCCACAATGTCAACGATTCCCGGGACACTGAAAGACCAGGCTGCATGAAACTTGGTGGGCATGTAGCCCCACCACAAGTATGACACGGAACCATTGACCATTGATGACGGTCGGGCGGACACAGTTTTCTGTGAATATCTTGAGAACCGTAGGGCCTAGGATGACCAAGGTTTTTTGTATGGTCTCAAAGGGCCATCTCAACCCATCCCATAACCACTCATTTGTGATATAGCGCCATCTAGTTAAAAATGAAAAACCAAAAATAAGGTGTAAACATGAGTTGTAATCGCAGATATCTGCACAAAATCTGAAGTGTATGATCATTATGACACTCTCTGAATGCATGCAAGTTTTGTGAAATTCCGTTCTTGGGGACCCATACAATAAATGAATTTATGTTTACACACATATTCACAAGCGAACACACACACACATGCATTAAGTAAGGGATAAAGGCCGCCGAGGTGTCCTGTTATATGGAATTAATGGACGAGGGCGAGGGGCAAAGAACTCCCCGACGCGCAGCGGAGAGTTGCCTCCGCCCGAGTCCATTAATTCCATATAACAGGACACACCTTGAAGGCTGTTATCCCGCTTATCACCCAGTTGCCACTGTAAAGCCATGTCTTTATAGCACCCAAAGGAAACACGCGGTTCTCTTTAAAAAGAAGCCCACTAGTTTAACTTGTTGTAGGCTACAACTTTCGTTGGCCCTATAACAGCGATAGCATGGACAGCTAGCTTGTTTACAGTTGATTCCATTGTTGCGAAGCCTGCCTCCAGGCTCAACCATCGTCCTACTATGGTTGTTATAGTTACCATTCATAAGCATTGATATGGAACAGCAATTAAACTTTTTTTACCAGATCTACTTCATAGGTGTCTTAATTAAAAGCCACCCCGCCAACCAATCAGAAAAGAGTATTATTCTCTCCGGTTGATAAAAGGAAGTATTATTCTTCCAAAGATAACCACTTTGTTGCGTGTTGATTCTTGAGGGTTCACCTGACTTCACCTGCAGTTGACCCTGATCATGTCTGACTTTCCTGGCCTATTCATCACCCACACATAAAAATATTTCATAATGTCATAACGACATTTTAAGTCCCTCATTTAAAGAGGGTTACAATGACCCTTTTTTGAGTGCACACACAGTAAGGACATATAGGACCATCAGGAGCAGTTTGCTTAAAGAATAATTCAGGTATTTAGCACTTTGATTCCCTTTTCTGGTTTGTTTTGGATGAACTAGAGTGGTGGACACCGACATTTTGACGTTTGGTCCTGTCTCGACTTTTCTGACACGTTTTGAATAGCTTTACTGCTTCAGAGTGGCTGCCTATGGGCATGCACAAACATGTCCTTAAAACAACCCTTAATTCGTTTTCAAAGCTGTGCAACTCACCGAGTGGTTAGTAGTGTTCGTTGATTATTTAAAACAAATATATCAGCGCAATGTATGATGTCCTGCCGTGTTATTTGCTATTGTGGAACTATTTTTTCAGATACCTCACAACCGCATATAAACTTCCGCTCAATATTTGAGCCTACTACTTATACACAAATACCGAAATCATCCTTTTTATTTTAGAAGAAGTGAATTAGATTAACTGGATTAGATTTGCAGATGGCACCTTTTATCAAACATGATTTACATATTTAATTCTTATTTTTCTTTAATTTACCTCAATCCCACAATCTGTTTATACAATTTATAGCCTACATAAATTCTACTGGCTTTTATTTAGGCTTGTTTCCTGAATTTCTCACTTATTTTCCTTAGAGAACCTGAACACACTATAACTTTGTCTTTGTCCCAAACTTTAGGTATATTGTGAACAGACGTTCACAATATGAAAAATTAACACTGCATACCCTTTTAGATGCGATATTTGTATATGCTCAGCTCTATATATTATCAGTATTATTTTGCAATTGTTTTTCCTATATTCTCTGTACAATGTTATAGATTGAAGAAAATGTGACCCCAGCCTTTTAGGACTCCATTCCTATCCCATGCATTCAAATGAAAATGTGTTTATACTGTATAAATGAGCCGTTGGTTTTGAAAAATAGGATGCAAAATACTTTGTTACTTTGTATGCAAAACAGACAGCCAAGTCCGTGCTGTCAGTGCAGCTAATGAACAACTTACAAAGCACTAGCAGTAAATAGACTTTTTGCCCACAATGATGCTTGTTATCAACTGATCTACTGAAGTTGTGGATTAGACAGTCACACGGATAATTTCATTACGACGCATGCATGGATTTTCATCTTTGATTTCTTCTGACGAAATGAATGGTCATTCTTAGTCTTAAATAGCCTGTATTTGTGCTGATTCAGCATTTGGTCACACGGTCACACGGATAATTTCATTACGACGCATGCATGGATTTTCATCTTTGATTTCTTCTGACGAAATGAATGGTCATTCTTAGTCTTAAATAGCCTGTATTTGTGCTGATTCAGCATTTGGTCACACGGTCACACGGATAATTTCATTACGACGCATGCATGGATTTTCATCTTTTATTTCTTCTGACAGGTAGAGTGGGGTGTCAGTGCTTTAATTTTTCAACTTTTCTGAGGCAGACACTTTTAAAAATTATCTTCTGAATTACAAACTCGCTCTGTGGGAACATAACTTCTTATAGCTGTAAATCCACACTGAGGGAAGGATGATGTATTGCTATAATGATGAAATGTAACATCAAATATTATTTATTTAATATATATATATATTATTCATAAAATGCCCCTTGTGCTATTTATAGCCTAACAAATTATCTTACGGGTACATCTGAGAAAAATCATGAGAATGTGTCCAAATCAGCAAAATATTAAATGTCATGCTACTGTTGCCGGTTTCTGGGCATTTGATTGTATCACTATGTCAATCCTGGCCTGGGTTAATGCCAAGTCTTACTGCCAGTCAAACTACTCAGACTTGGCCTTAGTGAATGATGATGAAGAATTGAAATTCCTCCACCAAGCTGCAGGAAGCCCCATTAGAGAAGGCTGGATTGGGCTACATCATATTAAATTTAACTGGTCGTGGACCTTGGAAGCCAATGGAATAGAGTGGATTGATCCACCACCAGGAGGTAGACATCAGTGTGTTGAATTTGAGAGTGGTATTAATGGTTGGATCCAGAGAAACTGCGGTCTGAATCGGTCCTTTGTGTGCCAAAATAATGGTATGTTCACAAAATGACATCAAGCCCATGATTACTACTGTAATTTAAGGAAACTCACGTTAATTAAAATAATGCCATTTAACTGATTGTATAATGGATTTACAGGAAATTAGTGCAAAGTTACCCATGCCCTAAATCTTTCTATTTGAGCAGGAAATTATGTTACGCTAGAAAATGAATGGTCATTCTTAGTCTTAAATAGCCTGTATTTGTGCTGATTCAGCATTTGGTTACTGTTTTCTTTTGTCAGGATTCAAATACTTCTTAATTGAGATAATGATGGATTGGACCAAAGCCCTGCAATACTGCAGAGAAAACTACCTAGACCTGGCAAATATCAGGAGTGAAAGCGACAAGACTAAATTGGCTGAGCTGGTTGATAACAAAACTGTGTGGATTGGATTTCACAACAGATGGCGAGGGTCAGACAGCAGTATATCTACCTAACAGATTGATACATGGGGTCAAGGGGTCAGTAATGGGCAGGATACATGCTTATTTCTGGATGTTGCTGAAAGTCTCCTGTATGACGAATGTGGTGTTCAACGGCCTTTTTACTGTCACAAAGGGGAGTGGATAGCCTACTATAACTCACAACATCTCAACCCATATCTTTCAGCAATGAAAGAACAAAAACATTAAAATATGTCATGTCTTCTCTAGTGTTGAAGCAAACAAGAAAACTGAGGGTCAAATTCAAGATTGGGATGAGTAATCCTTACCATTTGAAAGACAACGCTAATCTTAATCAGGTCATCCTGAACCAAGTAGGTGTAGAATCAGGCATGAAATCATGGTTGGTTTAAGAACTATGCTCTCTTCTGATTGCTGTGTTTGTTTTTCTCAGATTCATCAGGAGCTCTCGAAAGCCCGGGCAGAATTTCACCCTTACATGGAAAAAGCAACTAACAGAAAAGTAAGATGGTAGTAAAATATTGGACAATGTGACAAAATCCTTTTATGGATGGGTTAGTAAATATTGTTCACCGTTAGCATGGTCTTACCTTATTCAACTAAATGCCTGCAGCTGGTTTGTCTTGCATAACTTTAGTAAAATTGTCTTATTTGAATAAGAATTGTGTGTGTCTCTTTTAATCAGTCATTTCAGACTGTAGGACTATATTTACATTTACCTAGTTGCATTGTGTTCATTGTCTTCATCTGACCATATACATGGCCTGTGAAATGTATCTGCATTGAACCAGTCTGGTTAATAACTTTGTCTAATAACTAACATTGTTATGCCTGGAAAATGGCATCTGAGAATTTGACCGAAGCTCAACAGAAAATGAAAATAATTTATGATCGCAAGGCAGAGGCTAGAGTGTTTGACCCAGGTGATCAAGTGGTAGCATTACTGCCCGTACCAGGTTCGCCTTTTGGGGCCAAGTACTCTGGTCCTTATTCTGTTGTGCGGTGAGTTTCGGAACTCAATTATTTGGTGTCTACTCCTGAGCATAGGAGATCGACTCAACTATGTCACATCAATCTGCTCAAGCCTTATTATTCCCCAACATCTCCAGTAGGGGGTGATAAGGCTGAGATGAAACCTGTGGGGCTAGCGGTTATCGGGGAGGCAGCGGACACATCTCAGGTGGCAGCTGAGGATGGGGTTCAGGGTCCTGACGACGCAGTCCTACAGGTGCGTTTAAATAATACAGAGACGCTGGCCGAGTTGGACAGCATTTTGGGTCATTTGGAGGGGGGACAGCGTGAACAGTTGAAGTGTTTAATTTTTGAGTTTTCTTCTTTATTTTCAGACACACCAACCTGTACTAGTCTAATAGAGCACGACATAGACGTCGGAGATGCACAGTGTTCAGTACCTTCTAGATAATGGGTTGGCTAGACCATCTTACTCAAGATGGGCCTCACCATGCTTGCTGGTCAAAAAACCTGATAACAGGTTAGAGATTAGGTTTTGTATTGATTACAGGAAAGTGAACATGGTGACAAAACCAGACTCCTTCCCATTACCCCGAATAGAAGACTGTGTGGACCAGGTTGGTGCTGCACGTTTTGTTAGTAAATTTGATTTGTTGAAAGGTTACTATCAAGTACCACTTACACCTCGAGCGCAAGGGATCTCCTCTTTTATTACTCCGTCTGGACTTTATTCATATAGCAGGATGAACTTTGGACTTCGGAACGCTCCCTCCACTTTTCAGCGACTCATGAATAGAGTCGTTGCTGGGTTGGAGAGGTGCGCAGTTTATCTTGATAATGTGGTGTCATATGCCGACACCTGGCAGCAACATCTGGCTCGCATTCGTGCACTGTTTGAGAGGTTGGTGGCAGCGAATCTCACAGTGAACCTTGCAAAATGCGAGTTTGCCCAAGCCACTGTGGTTTACTTGGGCAAGGTGGTCGGGCAAGGTCAGGTGCGACTGGTGAGAGCCAAAGTTTTGGCTATAGATAAGTTTCCTCCTCCGACTACAAAGAAGGAGTTGATGCGCTTCTTGGGGATGATTGGTTACAATAGAAATTTCTGTTGTAATTTTTCTACTGTTGTCTCCCCACTTACAAATTTGCTTAAGAGTTCTGTTAAGTTCGACTGGTCTTTTGAATGTCAGCAGGCATTTGAAAATGCAAAGCTGCTGCTGAGTTCTGCGCCTGTTCTGGCTGCGCCAAAGTTAGATCAGCCCTTTCAGCTACAGGTCGACGCAAGCCAGGTAGGGGCGGGTGCAGTTCTCTTGCAGAGAGACGAAAATGGGGAGGATAAACCCGTTTGTTATTTTTTGCGCAAGTTTAATCGACACCAAATTAATTACTCAACAATTGAGAAGGAGGCCTTGGCTTTGATCTGGGCTCTCCAAAATGTTGATGTGTATGTGGGGGGTGGCCTGCATCCTGTGGTGGTCTATTCTGACCACAACCCCCTCACTTTCCTGCACTAATTGCAAAATGCCAACCAACGCCTTATGCGGTGGGCACATTTCTTACAGCCATACAGATTGTCTATTCGTCACATCCGGGGTGTTGAGAACGTGATGGCTGATGCACTTTCTCGGGCCCCGGATGAGTCATTGTGATTGTGTCTATGTCTTAACCCTTGTTGTCTGGGTCTCTACTGTCCTTAATTTGCTTTCCAGGTGCCAGGATTGCTGGATAATGAGACATTAAGGAGGCTGGGGGTGAGAGTGGTCAATCTGGTGGTTTAAGGTTGTGTTTCACGTGTGAGTGCCCACGAATGAATGAGTGTATGATTGAGTCTTCCAGAGTGAATGTTTTTATTTGTTTTGCATTTGTTCTTTATTATTGATGTAGGAGAATGGTGATCCAGAGTCCTATATACATGGGCCTCTGTCTTTGTAGGGGGGAGGTGTGACGCCCCAGCTCTACCGTGCTGGGTCTTCCTCTGTCTCCCTGATATTGTGTGTGGCTTGATCTTGTCTGTTCCTGTCTTGGCCTGTAGGAGGAGCTGTGAAGGTTCTATCGAGGTGGCTAATTGATGGCCTAATTGGAGGGTGTATAAAATCAGTGTTCTCCAGTTGGTTCCCTCTCTGACACTGCACTCACGAGCACACTCCTGGCAGGGCTGGCGGCAGAGCTGATCCTTTACTTTTGCACTACACATTCACATGCTGACCTACACGACAGTTTTGCTTTTTCCTTACACATACTGACTTATCAGTTTATATAAATATATCAGTTAATAAATATACTTTCGTTTAAAATATACTTTGGTGTGGTCTCCCCTTCATGTCGTGCTCACTCCGAGCCAAGTGGTCGCGACAATACCATGTCCATATTAATAGTTCTTGTGCGTACAAAAATCATACAATATTCTTAGCATACAATTAATTGTCTGGAAATAGGCTTTGCTTTCATCATGGGGAGGTATGACTACCTTTGAATAAGTCCATGTAATCATCACAAATAAATAGAAATGACCAAATTTAGCTTTCTGTGTTATTTCCAAATTACCCAATGTGATAAACACACAGACACAAACAAATCACACACACACACACACTTGCTGCATTTTGTCTGGCAGTGCTTATGTTTATTTATTAAGACCACTCCACAACAAATTCATTTCTTCACTAATTTTGTGTCATGATTCCCGGGACACTGAAAGACTGCACAAAACTTGGTGGGAATGTAGCCCCACAAGGATGACACGGAACAATTGTTTTTTGTTTTGATCCGTTAAAGGACAGAAAAGGAAAGGAAATAATGGAAAATAAACAGTAACCATTCCAAAAATGATCACCATGTTGTCAGAGAGTAAGGAAACACGATGAATTGAAGTAATGGCATATTTGACAACATTACTATAACCCGTAAAACCCCATAAAACCCATGAAAAAAAATGAGTTACGGGGCGGAATCCCTTGGAATTTTCGTCTATGTTTTGAACGATTAATTCTAGAATAGCGTATTAATAATGGGCTAGCGCGTCCTCCTGTTTGGGTTGCCAAATTAGCAAAGGCCAACTGTCAACAGCTGCAATTGTAGTCATGAACGAATTTCCAAAATTAAAACAAGAAACAAATTAAGTGGACATCGGAGGAGCTTCCTGAGATGGTGACGTCTTTGTCAAACGAAGAATATGAAGTCTGATGCAGAGCTGGCCATATTTCTCCACAACAGGTAGCCTAGGCTAAACTTCATCTGCGTCACTAACTTCAGCTAAATATGTTACGTTGGTTAGAGAGGTATGTTTTGTTTTCACTGTTTCCGTAATACATACATAGCTGGGTCATGGTTCGAGAAACGTTAAAGCAGCTGCAGGTCAACTAACGTTAGCTAAGTCTTCATTAGGCCTACATCTGGCAACCCAGAAGAGGCTCACGTCTGGTAGTCTCGAGAACGTTCACCAGTGTTTTGATTTTGGCCTACAGAACGTTCGGTAACAATCCTACAAATCGCACCTTTGACACCCTCTAAATGCATGCCAAGTTTTGTGGAATTCCATTCATGGGGGGCCATACAATAAATTAATTTATGTGTACATTTAGTGACTGTACACCAACTGGCCTGTATGGCCGGACACAGTTTTCTGTGAATATCTGAAGAACCGTAGGGCCTAGGATGACCAATTCTTTTTTGTATGTTGGTCTCCAGGTGCTATGGCAACCCATCCCATATCCACTCATTTGATAGCGCCACATAGTTAAAAATGAAAAAGCAAAAATGAGGCATTGTAATTGTAGATATCTTTGGCTGACAGGTTCAAAACTGCAAGGAATTTGAAGTGTAGGATCATTATGACATCCTCTGAATGCATGGCAAGTTTTGTGGAATTCCATTCATGGGGGACCACACAATCACTGGCGCCTTAATGCAGGGGCTTACCTGGGCTGAAGCCCAGGGGCCTCGACCAATGAGGGGCCTCCTAATAATAATAATGATAATCAATAATAATAAACGGCCATGTCCGTATTCGCGGCGTCAGTCATTAGCCTACTCTGGAGCTAGCCTACATAATTGAGCACATTGCACTGCTCTACAATGACATCGATGCAGAGGCCCCCTTTGTCTTTTCTTCTGACGAATGACGTGGATTCCTGTAACTGTCCATGAAAACAGAAGGCATAGCAGGTAAATATCGTAGCAAATAGCCTGGCAATGAAACGGCTTTAAAAACATGTAGGCCTATTTCACTTGTCTCACTGGAGTGAATGCAGAACATGGGCTGTTGCGCAAAGAAATGAATTAGTGATCTGCATCTCCGTTCACCAAAAGCTTGTTTGTGCTAACCCATATTCGCACAAATAATATCCTATGTTATGTTTTCTGATTGTTAACGTGAGATATGTCTCCATGTTGGGAAGTGTAGTGATAATGCATAAGGTAGCCAATGTTCACGTCACATGAGCCAGCTGCTTGTTCTGTAGGCTAAAAGTATTTCTGTCCCTCCCAATCTGTGTTAGAATGGTGTGTTAAGTAGACAGAATTTCAAAAAACCTCCTGGGGAACTAACCTGACAATAGCCAGATGAATTTCGCTCCGCCTAGCTCCACTCATCCATCTGGAACCGATCCATTGAAGTGTTGCTTCAGAAGGCTGGGCCTAATCAAAAAATGCTTGCATATGATTGAATAAGCCACTTGTCCGTCATCTATTGACGTGCTACTTCAACCACTCACATCGAAGCCAACCCGTGACGCTGATAACAGTCTCACAGTCACTTCTACGCTATGTCACATCTATGAAACTCCCGCCCTGCGTCCTGATTGGCTGAACCATAAAGTCGGTTGCAGAAATCACTCTCAATGGAAGAGGTCCCAGATGGATGTGAGTGAAGCTAGGCGGAGCTAAGCGGAACGACATTCATCTGGCTATTGTCAGGTTACTGGGGAACCCCCCGACACGACAAACACATGCACTTTTGAAAAGCTTGAAACGTCCATATGTGTAAGCCATCTTTTAACTTAGCCTATAGTGTTGTAAAAGTTCAACGCTGTTGTTTTCGTGCAGTAGGCTAACCTTTTTGATAAGCGATGTCATGGGTAGGCTGACGTGATTAAGGGCTTTCTGTTCCTGTTTATGTAAATGTTTTACATAGGCTCAATAATGATAGGCTACACTGCATGTTAGGCTATATCAACCAAAAGCGCACGTTATGTAAATAGGCGGGTCAGATCGCGGGCCGGGTATCATAATTAGTATTTGCGGTTGGGGGGGGGGGCCTCAAAAACATATAGCCCAGGGGCCTCAGGTGGTATTAAGGCGCCCCTGCACACAATAAATGAATATTTGTGTACACACACACTCACAAGCGAAAACACACACACGCACACAGAAGCACACATATACACAAAAACAAACGCACACATACACTAATTTACCTGCGCAAAAGTTGCAAGAGACAAACTGACAAATTGACAAGTGTGATTTATTTTTGCGGAGAGAATGTGTAGGACTGGGTGGCGGTCACATTTTGTACCGGTCTGCAGTACATCTAGTTTGTTTTCATCTATCTACATCCAGAGAGACAATGCAAAATATCATTGTGCACAATGAAGATATCATTTGTTTATTCATTTAATAAGGGAAATGTCACAGGCATAGATATACACTGAGCTAGCATATAATGATGGTGTGTTTTTTGTCAAGTTCAGCCAAATACGATATGCAATATGCCTTTACACACCATACACTATTACAGCTAAAGATCCAATCTTTCTCAATTGCATGTAGACTGATTTCCATTTAAGAAAAAAGGTGAATATGCTCCTTCCATCTAAAGTTCAACTTTTCCATTTACAAATCGTGTTTGCAGAAAAGATACGCAAATGGTGTCCTCTACACAACAGATTTTCACAACACACAAAGTAATTTGATTTGCAGAGAAGGGCATTTTGTATCCTCTCTATCAACAATGCCTTCAGTTTATTTAGCAGTATCTGCTGGATTTGACTTCATTGATGGTGTTGACCTTTTCCAAATGAATGAAATTTGGGCCTTGAAATATTAGTCCACACGTACCAAACCGATCTTTTTTTCCTCCGTCTTCCCTGGAACCGTATCAAGAATATTTGCGTCCAAACGGATCCATCTCAACACGACTCAACACGTTACTTCATACCCCAGGCCTATAGATGGCACTGTTTCTTTACAGAAATTGACCAAAACTTGCGCTTTACAAACAGACAGAATAGGCTACGACGAAATGGCTAGTGCAAGGAAACCAGAATTGTTTGTGTAGACTGATGGTGAACTGTCAACTGTAGTCAACTGTAAAACTAATAAACTTTATTTTACGGTTTGTGAAGGGTGCCGTCCCGTCCTTTATTTGGCTAACGCAGGTAGGCCTACTAATCACCTTTACTTTCTTTGGTTGTAGGATAGTCCGTGATTCACATTAGTTTTGGCTATCACCGCAATTAAACTACTAAACGCAAGGCTTACCCAAGTTCTAGGCTATTCTGTCGCCACATTTATAATATTGCTATAAAACCTTCGTTAGTAACAGTCAATACGTTTGCCTGCATCAAATCGCGCATTTGCATTCAGTGTGCTACCATCGGCTTAACCTGAGTTCTAAGCGTCTTTGTATGCTTATATCTGATTTCACTCGACTGTGAATGCATGTATATATGTTGTAAGACATGTAAAATAAATGAATGACACTGGCTCTTGCGTAGAATGCATAAAAAAACACTGGGAAAAACAGTGTTCAGTCCACCAAGTCATAAGCTATCGGCGCTACACAGCACCAGTTGTGATATTTATCTTACGGAGTGTAATCGTAGGTAATGTCATGTATGAAAACTAGTATTGTTAGGCAATACTATAAGTGCAAGTCCAGGGCAGCTGAGGTGTGGTGATGACATCATCGATACGCAAGCAGGATGTGCGGTTTCGCTGTCTAAACGAATTCAAACGGGCTACAGCTTCAGATTTTTCCACTCTGGGACCAGGTTTCAGAAAAGTGCGGTTTCGGGCAGTGCGTTTACAGGATTCGTTTGGACGCTCGGCCAAGATGAAGCAAAACCTTTGCGTTTAACTTAAAAAGCGTCTCCGTGTGGACAGGCCCTTAAAGTGGTGTGTGTGTGTGTGTGTGTGTGTGTGTCTGTGTGTCTGTGTGTGTGTGTGTGTGTGTGTGTGTGTGTATGTATGTGTGTGTTGCTTAATTGCTTCCTGCATTAAACTGCTTTGATAAGAACATGAAAATGTTTCCTCAACAATGCAAAATAGCCAAGCAGTCTCTTCGTTCTGATGACAACCACCAGGCATCGACATTTCGCTTCAGTCTGAGGACCTATGTGTTGTTCTTCCTTTTTTATGA
The DNA here is from genome assembly GCF_018492685.1 of Alosa sapidissima. Taxonomy (NCBI): domain Eukaryota; kingdom Metazoa; phylum Chordata; class Actinopteri; order Clupeiformes; family Clupeidae; genus Alosa; species Alosa sapidissima. The sequence goes on along the minus strand of NC_055978.1, from coordinate 14,487,348 downwards.
TGGGCTGATTTCAGTCTACAAGTGAGCAGACAACAGTGTAGGCCAATAGCTGATGTAGCCTATACATTTCTTTGATGTTGGATATCAGAGATTTATTTCTGGCACCTAATTGTACTGACAGGTAATGTCTGTGAAAAAACTCTAAGGAAATTAATATATCTTGTGGAATCATACTTTCGAGATGAGGAAGTACACATTATGTAATTTGGGAGTCTTATCTGCAAATACATGCAACCCCAAATCAGAAAAAAAGTTGAGATGTTTTGTAAAATGTGAATAAAAACAGAATGTGATAATATACAAGTCTTGTAAACCCATGTTTAGTTGCAAAAAGACATATCAAATGTTGAAAATTAACATTTTGACGATTTCATGGAAAATATGTTATTTTTTAACTTGATGCCAGCTACATGTTTCAAAAAAAGTTGACACAGGGGAATGTTCACTGCTGTTCTGCTTCATCTCTTCATTTAACAAAATTCTGTACTTAGGAACTGAGGTCGGAGATCAGTCACTATAGAGTTTTGAGAATGAAATGTTGCTCATAGACAATGCTCATCAGAAGTTTTTGTGAGCCCATAATGACTTTCTTTACAGAAACAGGTCTGGTTTTAATACAGTGCCATCTAAGGTTGAAAAGACCATGGCGATCAAATATTGTTTTTCAGCTCTATCCCTTGTTTGCAAAGATTTCTCTGAACATTTTAATGATATTATTTGCTGTTGATGAACTTGTTTAACAATGTTGTGTTAAAAAGCATTAAATTCCATTGTTTCATCATTTGTGCACACAGGTTTACACAGAGTGATGAATACCCCTACATCTTTACTTCTAAGAGACTCTCTGGGACGCTCTTTTTCATAATCATGTAGCCAGTTACCCTAATTAGTTGTGAAACATTCCTCCTTTTGTTTTCTTTATCATTACACAACTTTTCCAGCATTATGTTTTCCAACATTTTTTTAAACGTGTTGCTGGTATCAAATTCAAAATGAACATTATATTTTCCATGAAATAGTCAAATTTGTAATTTTAAACTTGTTGTTTGTGTCCTTTTTGCAGCTAAATATGAGTTTACAAGATTTGCAGATTATTACATTCTATTTTTATTCACATTTTACACAACGTCCCAACTTTTTTGGGGGGTTGTAAATAACTTCAATGTCAATATCTTAATTGCAAATATCTTACAGATAATTCTTCGATTTCGCAAAAAATAATGTTAACAGGTTTGTGCACACTCGACTGCAGTGTCATTTGTGAGTACCACTATGTGAATCTTCCACTGACATGGGATGAAGCCCTATCTACAAAATGTGTCCTTTTGTAAAATGTTGATAACATGCGATAAAATGCGAGAGAGAGTGAACACATTTCTACACCTAAAGTAAACAGTGAACAGTTAATGGTTGTGTAACTAACTCTTTAGAAAATTATATCTTTACTCTTGCCTGGATGGAGTGACTCAAATCTGCCTGAACACATGTAAACTGATGTGTATTACAGCAAGGGTTATGTAAATCCATTATGTCCTTCACATATCGAGGGAAATCTTGTAGAAATCAATTACAAATTTAGGGCTGGGGTGCAAGGGGCAGCCGTGGCCTGGTTAGCGCTTTGGACTTGTAACCAGAGGGTTGGCGGTTCGAACTCCGACCAGTAGGCACGGCTGAAGTGCCCTTGAGCAAGGCACCTAACCCCTCACTGCTCCCCGAGCGCCTCTGTTGTTGCAGGCAGCTCACTGCGCCGGGATTAGTGTTTGCTTCACCTCACTGTGTGTTCACTGTGTGCTGAGTGTGTTTCACTAATTCACGGATTGGGATAAATGCAGAGACCAAATTTCCCTCACGGGATCAAAAGAGTTTATACTTATACTTATAAGTTTGGCTTGGGCTGCAACATTATTGGGATATTATCACCAAGAGGGAAATATCGAAATAGACTGCATCTTTTTCACATAGCCATTGTCATTTGGCTAATATAACTTTTGGGAAACTTTGCTGCAAGACATAATTGGTTTCACTGACCAAAATTGGAAGGATTTGATGTGTGGTTTCAAGCAACTTATGATATGAGATGGCATATAGTGATTATAAAAATCATTCACAGCTGTTCTGATCTGTAAAGCACAATTTAAAAATATTAATCTCTATATTCTGCAATCTCTCAATTCAATTGCCAATGCCATCTTATTTTAATAGGGTCTCTTTTGATCAGTCATTTCAGACTGTGGGTATAAATTTACCAAGTAGTTGCATTGTGTTGTCTTCATCTGCATTTACACGGCATGTGAAATGTGACTGCACTGTACCTTTCTTGTTATACCTTTGTGTAATAATTAACATCTTGTACCATATCTATACAAATAGTTTTGTACACTTACAAAAATCATCAAATATTCTTAGCATGTAACAAATTGTCTTGAAATAGGCTATACTTTAATCATGGGGAGTCTATGATTACCTTTGAATATGCATCATCATAGAAGAGGCCACGTTTTGTTTGAGTTTTTCCACCATATCACTACCACATGAAAAAGTGTGACAGGCACACAGACACATGAAAACACACACACACACACACACACACACACACACACAAACGTCGACCCTCAGTGACACTGCCATCACAGACACAAATTAATTTTATAGGCAAGATTTAGCATATTCTTAAGTGTGCAAATGACTGTGTCTTGTCTGGCACTGTCTATGTTTCTTTACTTGTTTTAATCTGTCCAGGGAGGCAATACAAAATATCATTGTGTGTGTATAACAAAGATAGATCATTCATTCAGTCATTTAATTATGAAAATGTCAAAAGTTAGGCTATGGGCTATTCTACAATGATGAATACTTTTTTATGTTTTTTGTCAAGTTCAGCCAAATACAATATGCCTGTACACACTATACACTATTAAAACAAAAGGTCCAATCTTACTCAATTGCTTGTGATTTTCCTTTTAAGAAAAAAAGTGCTCCTTCCATCCCATGTCCATTTTTTAGAAGTACAAATCCAAGTGTGGAAAATATATGCAAATGGTGTCGTCTATACAAAGGATTTCACAACACAGAAAGTAATCTGATTTGCAATGAAGGGCATTTTGCATCCTCTCTATCAACAATGTCTTCAGTTTATTTAGCAGTATCTGCTGGATTTGACTTCTTTGATGGTGCCGACCTTTTCCAAATGAATAAAATTTGGGCAGTGTGTGTGTGTTGCTTCCTGCATTAAACTGGACCTCTGAGATTCAAACAAGTTTTTGCTTTGATAAGAACATGAAAATGTTTCCTCAAAAATGCAAAATACCCAAGCAGTCTCTTCTACCCAGGCCCGATGATGACTTGAAATAAATGAAGCGACAGGGCATCGATATTTCACTTCAGTCTGAGGACTTATGTGATGTTCGTGTTTTTTTATGAGGGGCCTATTTCAGTCAAACAAGCAGACAGCCGGTCGTACATATATCTATATGTTGCATACCAGAAATGGATTTATGGCACATAATTCTTCTGACAGGTAAGATCTTTAAACAACTCTAAGGAAATAAATATATATTGTGGAATCATGCTTTTGTGATGAGGAAGTACTTGATGTAATTTGGGAGTCTTATGTGCAACTCCATAACTCACTTCAATATCAATATCTTAATTACAAATATCTCACAGATAATTCTTCAATTTCACAAAAAACAAATGTTTACAGGTTTCTGCGCACTTGACTGCATTCGTGAGTACCACTATGTGAATCTTCCGCTGACCTGGGATGGAGCCAAAGCTTATTGCCGATCCAACTACTCAGATTTGGCTTCTGTGCACAATAATGAACAAGAGAAACTCTTCCATGAAGTCACAGGAACCCCTGTTAGAAAAGGCTGGATTGGGCTGCACCATGTAAAATTCAATTGGTCCTGGACCATGGAAGACAGCTATGAAAATGGCACATTTGAGAAATGGACAAGTAGACCAGGAGGCACGAAAAATCAGTGTGCTATATTTGGAAGTGGCAAGTGGATACAAACAATATGCAGCTATGAATTTTACTTTGTTTGCCAAAATGCAGGTAAGTTAAAAACTTGGCTAACATGGGAAAGACATAGACCTATACTGATACTGTATTGAAAAGAACGATTGCACGTCCATATACAGTGCATCACTGATTATTCTGTACCAACAATCAAACAGATTCTCTAGTGCATTCAAATGGCATTGTCTTTTCTCAGAATTTAGCTACTTCTTAATTCAGAGGGTGATGGTTTGGACCAAAGCCCTGAAATACTGCAGAGAAAACTACCTATACCTGGCAAATATCAGGAGTGAAACTGACATAACTAAGTTGGCTGATCTGGCCGGTAACCAAACAGTGTGGATTGGACTTCACAACAGATGGCGGTGGTCAGACAGCAGTATATTCACCTTAACAAATGACACAATCACAGGGGACTCCACAAATTATCATAAATGCGTATTTCTAAATGAGAGTTTGGAAAATCTGGTGTATGGCGATTGCAATGGTCATAAACCTTTCTACTGTCACAAAGGTGAGTGAAGTTCAATAACTCTACAGACAACATTCCACTTCTTCATCCATTCTACTATTTTGCTCATTTCAAGTTTAAAAACACACTTTATCCCTTTCCCCACAGACATTGTGAAGAAAAAACTTGCAGTCAAGATCACAGTGAAAAGTCTTTACAACCTTGAAGATAATCCCTATCTTCAACAAGCCATCCTGCAGCAGGTATAGTCTTCCAACATTTCAGAATTTCCATGGTGGAAAAAATCTGCATTTATGAATAATATGATTATTTTGATTTGTGTTTTAGATTCATCATGAGCTATCCAAGCAGACCCCCGAGCAGAATGTTACCGTGACATGGAACCAACAGAATAACCAGGTGTTCCAAATGAAGAGAGAAGAGAGGGTGGTGGGGGAAAGGCAGCCATGAGTTTACAACTTTTGTGACCTTAATAGTTGATTGGGTGTGTCCAGCAATGAAGCTCCAACAACCTTATTTTTTCAATTTTCTTATCTTGACAAGCCATTTTAGATATATTCAGATATATTTTAACTGCAGGTCTGAATGTAATAAAAGTCTAGTCCTTAACATGTCTAAGTTAGTTACAGTTTAAAGAGGAGGGATTGAAATTAAGTTACAGATTTAGGGCTACAGGACAGCATTTTTGACTGGGGCTGCAACATTGTTAGGATATGCAGTTCACTGGCTGAACTGATATCACGCTGTCCACTGAATCACTTTAAATCCCTCAGTAATTTGACCTGCTTTGTGATCAGGTGGGACGTGTCTGTGGACATCCTTCTCCATCTATTATATCAACAAGAGATGTAAAACAGGCACCTATGACAATGTTTTCCTGTTGTGTTGGTTTTCCATGTAGTGGAAACACTTTGAATCCTTTATAAACAACTGAATCTTTTCCATAGGCCTAGTCATTATTTTGAACCTTGCACCATCACATGGACATCAAGCATTTCAAAGAGATAGGCAAACAGACAATGACCAGGTTTTCCTTTTTGTTTGTTTCGTTTTTTAGAAAATGCAGACAAAATTCCACATCCATTATTTCATACAGTGACAGGCTGTTGAAGGATCAATGCCCATTAGGCCTAGGCTAGGCCTATATGTGTGTGTTGTGTTTCTGTAGAGTGACGTTGAGGTGCAGGACAACTACAGTAAAACCACACAGGCTTAGACTTCTTTTACTGTCTATGCTTAGAGCAGGCTATGCCACTGTGGGAGAGGGAGTTAAATAGCATAGCATAGGCCTAGTTTTATCAACTGCTGGGTCGTGAGCCATTGCTCTCTCTGTCCTACTTCAACCTTTCTTGCGAATGCATTTGAGAATTTATAAACGGTGGTAGTTTAAAAACAAACATCTTTTTTCTTCGACACATCTGACACACACTAGGCTAATTTCACTGAATGCGCGGCAATTTCTTCAAATAGCAGAGGCTACAGACTCTACAGGCGATTATGTAACAAGGTTTCGGGGATAGCCTTCGGGGCGGGTCCTAGACTCCCCGGTTACACCTCAAATTACAGTTTTTCCCGCGGTGTAAGCGCCAAAAAGAGCCCCTCTGTCATTTATCCTCGCACCTCCATCTGTGTTCCTTCTGCTCGGGTTAATTAGACAGAGTTGTAGTGGGTATGTGGTCTACCCCTGACAACAAAAGCTGTAGTGATTGGCTTTATTAATTAGGTTTCTAGGTGCGCGCCGCAGCTAGTCTACACCAGAGAACTCATCAGGGTGTGCAGCAGACCGCGCCGACTGCCGCGCCAACAAATCCCAGGAGGCGTGGTTAGAACGACATGCTGATTGGTCGAGAGGTAAGAAAGGGGAGCCTCAACACCAAAGCTTGATGGCGATTGGTCAGATTGAGGAACGAGATTCAGAGCGCCAGAAAACAAGCTTGAGCGGGTGTTCTGATCAGCAATGCAACTTCAAGAGTGGTCAGTCATACAGGAGTATCTGAGAGGAGTTTATTATAGAGGGAAAGTATGTCTTGTTGAGGAAGCACAGGGGTAACAGTAGTTATCGCGAATTTGCTAATCGTTGTCTATCGCGTAATTTATAATAAGGAAAATAAAAACGGCGAAGGTAAGTAACCTGAGTATTCTTGATGGCTAATGTATCCCGATATAACGTTAACGTTATAGCTGCTAGATATCTGCCTGTGGCTACTCGGGCGATAGGTCAGGTTAACCAGCTAGTGTTAACTTAAGTCAGTGCTTATTAGTTGAACACTGGCCACATAAGTACAGAGAAATTCTGATCTTTAAAGTTACATTGTTTTTCTGTTGTTTTGCCTATGTATGCGTGAAACATACCATTGCCTAATAATACTTGCTGACAATTGAAGTAATCTTTTTGGACATTAGCTGGGTACCTTGTTAGCTTCCTAGCCTGATTGCTAAAAAGTTACACGGCTAGTTACATTGTCATTTCTGAGCCATGTAATGATTCTTCGAGTGTTAACATTGAACCATTATACAAAACGATTCTTGTTTGATTATTCGTCTACGTTTATGGTGAAAAAGGAATTGACGTGGTTGCTCAGACAAGCACAGTTCCACAGCTAGCCAGCTAGGTAATGCAACCTCACCTAACATTATTTGCGCCAAAATTTACTTACCCCTTATGTTCGACAAGGGCGTAATCTTTGAGAAATAACATTATTTGAATCTAGACACGTTTCCTTGTTACAATGGCTGCACCACAAGTTTATTAAAACTGCATTTGTACAATTTTTCTAAAATCGTCAGTTTTGGCTCAACATTAATCTGAACCTCTCCATTGACTGCCGTTTAGTTCATTGAAAAACTAACACGATTTTTCTTATTGTTCTTGTTTATACAGATGGAAAGTGATTGTCTGACTTTAAGGGACCTGATAAGTCCGCGTAAAGTCAGAACAGCTATTGAGGACAACGTTGGCAAAAATGATCAGAAGGCAAGTACCTTCCTATTTACCCATAGGTGTGGACCATTAATGTTCTTTGACTGACAATGACCTGTTGATTTATCTGACGTACTCTTGTAACAATAGCTGTGAGGAATTTGCTCCTTATGAGAAAAAATACAACATTTGTCAATGTGTACTTCCCCCCTCACATCAATGTATCTTTTTAGGAGAATGTGAGGCTAGAAAGAAGGAAAGTGACTCCTCACAAAAGTGACGCCACATCCACATCTACTAACGGCAAGAAGGCACAAGCCTCTGAGTTCATTCACATCACCCCCATAAAGCATCCTGACAGAGTCCACCCAGACCCCTGGACCCCCACAGCCAACCTGAAGATGTTGATCAGTGCGGCTAGCCCAGACATCAGGGACCGAGAGATCAAGAAAATCCTCTTCCGACCCATTGAGAATGAAGAAAAACTGGTGGTAGTGGAGGAAGAGGAAGAAGATGCAGAATTGGATGACTCCTGCCAGGTACAGTAGTGACATCTTTGCATTCATAGACTCAAGTTTGTTGGACCTCAATCACAACTGAACCCCTCTGTAATCCTTAGTACCAGTTTTTAAGTCATCACTGTGAAGATGTTTTATTCAGACAAGGAATAATACATATTTGTTTCCCTGATGTATGAGACACATCAGTTAGTTTGATCAGGAAATAAGAGAATGTACAAAATGGTGGCAGTGTGTAGTTTAGAATTGTGTTGAAATGTTTTTGTATGTATGAAAAGCTCTCTCTCTCTCTCACTCTCACTCTCACTCACTCACTCACTCACTCACAAACACACATAGTTTGATGTGGTGGAAGACTGTGGGGATGAATTTGAGAAGCGGCCCAGCCGGAAGCAGAAGAGCTTGGGTCTGCTGTGCCAGAAGTTCCTGGCCCTCTACCCTGATTACCCAGCATCCTCTGAAACCATCAGTATCTCTCTGGACGAGGTGGCCACGAGCCTGGGTAAGACCATGCCACTGATTAATTAATCTGTGCAGCAACCCACCCCCACCCCAAACACACACCCCACTCCAGAAACATGGCCTGTGTCAGCTCAATTGGATCCTACAAATCCGTAATCAACCCTGAACACGGTAATAGAGCTGATGCTTGCTTCAGGGGACTTTTTCAATTTAATAGCATTAAAATAACATATACATGTAAATAACTGATATCCTTTGTGGGACAGGTGTTGAGCGCCGGCGCATCTACGACATCGTGAACGTGCTGGAGTCGCTAATGCTGGTGAGCCGCATGGCCAAGAACCAGTACGTGTGGCACGGACGGCCACGCCTCAGCCAGACCCTGCAGGAACTGCAGCAGCAAGGCCGACGCCAGCGCTACCACCTCCAGATGGAGCAGACGACTGCAGCCACGGCGACGCGTGGAGGGGCCACGCAGCGGAGCGAGGAGGGAGATGGCGCTTTCGGTAAGAGGAGGAAGAAGAGGAGGAGGAGGAGGGGGGAAAAAGGAGGAATGGTGGGGGTTTCTGCAAATGAAGGCAGAAAAGAGAGGGAGATAAGTGGAGATGGAGGGAGTCTGGGAAAGTTGAATGAGGCAAAATCAGTGTTTTTGATGGATAACTGTTTTGTCTATCAATTATTTCACCATGGGAACGGAAAGTGAGTCGTCAGTTATCGTTTGGTTAGTGTTCAGCGGTGTGTATTGTTACTGCTGCGTTACTGGGCTATTAATAGCGTCCCCACCAAAACCACTAATACATCACAGTTTAGTGTCCAGGGCCTCAACAAGACACTCCACACAGGTAACCATGTGTCCCTGGTGGTGGCCAGAATCAATACTTCCGGCTTAAGGTAAATAATCCCCACTGCACACAAGCAGTAGACCTAAACACAGAGCTAGTGCCTGCATTGTCGCCATGGTAGCAAGGTATGTGTATGTGTAGCCCAGCTGAGTGGCTAATTAGAAACGGCTAATACTGTGTGCTGTGGAGCAAAGAGTGCTTGGGTGGGTGGGGGGGGGTCCCGCAGCGTCCTAAAAGTCTTGACAGGATTTGACTGATTAACAGAGGATAATGAGGAAGCAGATTATGCAGTATTATCTGTTATTATAAGGTAATGGTTTAACAATAGTGGATATCATTTCTACTGTTTCAGTTGATGCTCTGTGTGCTGTGGAATGAGGAGTGGGGTGAGGGTTGAGGGGGTAGAAGCATCCCAAAAGACTTGATAGGATTTTAGTGATTAAATCAAACTACTTTAGCCGTTATCTTATTTTCTGTGTACCTACCTCTGCAGAGCAGAACGAGAGCATTCCGAATACACAGTTTTTACTTGTTAATGGCTATGGAGGAGCTACACAGCACTCATGATCAAAAAGGAGCCAGACAAACAAAAACTGAAAATCTCAAAATAAACTGTCTGCACACTTAAATCCTTTGCAAGTTTATTTGCCAAGCTTTTGGTCAGACAACCATCCTCAGGGCATACAAACAGCATACAAATGTGCTCAGACACATCAGGACAATCAACAGTTTTTACTGTTAATGGCTAGACAGCAATGGATATCATTTCCACTGTTTCAGTTGATGTTCTTTGGTGGAGTCTTGCCAACGTCTTGCTTAGATCCTGCTAGTCTGAAAAGACAGCTTTAGTTCACGTTTGGAAGTCTTATCGATGTGCTGTGAGGATGCCACTCCACTTAAGGTTTGTTGATAGTAGTCATGGTTTCTACATTTGCAAGCCCTGGCGCCCTGTTAGCATTAGGAGTGGAAAATTGGAGAATCTGTCAAGAGACGACATCTTGTGATTTGGGTGTGGATGATTTGTTGGACAAAACTGTCAAACTATGCATTGATCTCATTCTCTGACAAAAGTATCTAATGTCCTCCCTCCACCTGAGCATACTAAATATACCTAGTTAAAGGGATATTCCACCATTTGTTTAACTCAAGGGGAGGTGGAAAATGAGTGTAATTCCCCAAATGGTGGAGTATCCCTTTAATTGATTTATTAGATGATTAGTTACTCAATCAATTTTGTTTTAATATTACATTCTTTGCTCCTTTTGTTGTAACATCCATGGAGGAAGTACCCATTTTCTCTCTGTTAAAATGTTGTCGTAATTGAAAGTAAAGAGTCTTCTTGACGCGCAGTGTTTTCTTCTCTCGTCCCATCCCTCAGGCACGGCTTGCAGGAGGAAAGACAAGTCCCTGCGCATCATGAGCCAGAAGTTTGTCATGCTCTTCCTGGTGTCCAAAACCCTCACGGTGACCTTGGACATGGCTGCCAAGATCCTCATCGAGGAGAGCCAGGACGCTGCCAATCACAGCAAATACAAAAGTGAGCTCCTAGTTCGCACAATCACACACTGACAGAGACACACAGACACACACAGAAACTGACCCACTAAGTTACTGTTTTTGTTATTACACTACTTCTCTTAAACTGCAGCCATATTGATCCGCATTCTAGCAGAATACTACCATATACAGACAGACACGCACAATGGGAGGACCATCGCGTGGCACTATTGATGTTTAAGTTGACTCTCTCTGTCTGTCTGGTCTCGGCAGCTAAGGTACGACGTCTGTATGACATAGCCAACGTCCTGACGAGCCTGTCCCTCATCAAGAAGGTCCACGTGAGGGAGGAGAAGGGCAGGAAGCCCGCCTTCAAGTGGATCGGCCCCGCCGACTTCCACACCATCACCGGTAACACACGCACATCAGTTGACCTGAGATTTCTTTTGTGTTGATGCCATACTTCTCTTGTTGTTGAGTGCATGCATGATTAGTACCTAATTAATCGTGTAGCGCTGGTAGTCATGTCATGTAGTTTGGACTGACGTAATAATGGAGAAAGTAATAGTTTTAATGTGTCAACATAACTAGATACATTTATGTCGTATAATTTTAGTATATGTAAACATTTCCACTACTCCATTGCTTTGGGCCTTACTATTTCTCTCCAGGTTGATTGGTTCTTTTATTTTTGAGGAAGTGTGATTGGCTAACTGAGGTGTATCTCTGGTTGGTCTGCAGAGGATTCTGTGGCGGTCAGTGGCATCCCCTTGCCTCAGGTCAATGCTGAAGCCCATCTCACGGTGCCAGCGGGCAGAAGGGAGAAATTTACACGCCACGCCTCCTTCCAGGTGGTGCCCACCTCCGCTGCCAACCTCAGACTCACAAGCTCAGCGCCCAGCACACCAAACGGTGATAACTCAGGTATGACACACACACACACACACACACACACACACAGCACTGAACACACACAGACATAAGTATATAACTATGTAACACATACTACAAAAAACACACACGCTATACAAAAACATGAGTACAGGCCAGAAGCAGATATTGCTCATTCTCAACAGAATGGAAAATGTGGTTACTTTCTGACTCACACACACACACATGCACACACACACTTGGCAACAGCTTTGCAGGACATCAAAAACAACGTCGAGATGTTTAATAACTTTGACTTATGAGTTTAATTTGTCAGTGTGGTAGTATTCTATGTTTGGCCTCCACAGTTCCCACAGTCTGACTCCTCTGTGTCACCACACATTCCTGGCTCTTATCTCGTCCAGTGCTCCACATGGTTTAGATCACTTGAAATGATCGACTCTTGCGGTTCCCCTGTGCGCAGGTCATCGGGTCGAACCCCTGGATTTTTCCAGAAAGCTGGGGAGCAGCGCCGCGTGCCGTCTTCAGTTCGGAGAGGCCCCTGGGTGAGTGTGTGAGAGTGTGTGTGTGTGTGTGTGTGAGTCCCACAGACGGTTAGTTTGTGAAAACGTACAGTGTGCTGTCCTCTTCAGAAGGACAAGACCACACTGCATGACATACGGAAACATTGTTCCTAGATGCTTGTGCCTGCAGGAACTGGAAGTGCAAAGGCCAGCATATTACGCAAAAAGCCATGTAGCATTTTACCGCAACTGCAGCATGCTTCTGTTAGCCAATGGCCTATTTTCCACCAGTTACAAAGTGGAAGTATAATGGCCGCAGCTTCGAGCATACGAGCCTCCGTGGCCGTGTTATTGATTCACCTTTGAAGAAAATTCAAGATAACAATGACATTTTATCAGACGTTTGCCTGGAACGTTTGTCTCAATGCTCCACCATGAAAGTATTAACCAGTTGCCCAATTGAACAATGACACTGCGCCTCAGTTTGCAGGGTAAATAATCGATAGCAGTCCCGTTAGATTTGCGTGGAGAAAGTAATCACCCTCACATTGTCTCATCCTCCATGGGAAATTGAGATGGAAGCAGGGCCGTGCTGACGAGAGGAAACGGCTGTGGGAGAGAGGCTCTGGTCTCGCAAGGCCCGCTCCGGGACTTCACCGCTAAGAAGAAGGTCGCACACTAAGCGCTGCCCACATCCCACAAGGCCAAGTGTACTTTTAACGGGCCCCGGTTACGAAGAAGTGTGTAACCCAAACTGCCTCGGTTTTGGGCGATTTGCCCCTGGCGTATGCGAGTCATTTCAACGTTCAGCCAGAACGTAGTCATTTAGCTCTTAAGCGTTTATGTACCTTGGCGAGAGGGGTCTTGGGCAAAGTATTTACGCACGTTGGCAGGAAAGAGACCATGAATGGGTCGGGCAGTGGGTTGCTTATGTTTTACTCTCTACGAGCGTGTGCGTGCGTGCGCGTGTTGCAGTGGAGGCCAAACCACAGCATCTCCCCTCACTGCTGAGGTTGCTCTTGTGCACAGCGCTCACACAGCTCACGTTACTACGACTAGGAAAATCCGCTCTCCGGCCAAAAGCGCTTTCTAGTAAACATGAGAGAATGGTTTTCAGACTCCAAACAAAATGTCAGCTTGTCAGCATGTGTGCATCTACAGATACACTTTTAACGCACATATCATTTGATGCAGATGGGTTAAATGGTGGGTGTCTGTTATAAATTCAAAATCGAAATGGTTGGGTTATAATGCTGTACTATTGACCGTACACAAAGCTACATTTATGTCAGAAGGCAGAGGGATCCAAGGGTTTCATGTATCACTGCACAGATAAAGTGAAATGCTGAGTTAAGTCTGTTTTCATGTATTGGAAAATAATGTGTTCAGATATGTTTCTATTTTTCAAATTTGTGCTTTTTGATACAGGTCCCTTTTTAAACATGGGTATTTCTGTTGTTCGTTTATGTACGCTTTCCATTCATGTCGGCGTTTGAATAATGTCTGTTTGAACAATAAGTTTGTTTTTGTCTGTGCTTGTCGTGAGTGTTAGGTAAAGGGTTAATTTCCCCCCCCCCTCATCTCCTGCATGTCTCTGTGTCTCCCAGTCTGCAGACTCCAGTGGGTCAGCGCTCCCCAGTGGGTCCCCAGGTGGGGTCCCCAGGCCTCGCCCCGCTGGCCCTCCCCATCTCCATTCCCGAGGGGGCCTACAGTGTCCCCACGGCACCTCCCGGCGCCGCCTCCTTCCCCCAGCCCCACCTTGCCTACCTGCCCAGCCTCTCCCAGCCCTCCATCCTCATGCTGTACGGGGGCCCGGCCCCCGAGGGTCAGGGTCAGGGGTCGTCGCCCAGGGCGGCAGAGGTCAGAGAGAAGAGGAAGAGCGTGAATGAGGAGGATGCGGAGCCGAGGACGGCGGGCAAACGAGAGCGACGCGAGGAAGAACAGAAGGTGAGAGACGAGATCGGACCTGACGCATCAGGCTCATCCCACAGACAGAGACAAGCAGACAGACAGACAGACAGACACAGATAAGCAGACAGACAGACAGACACAGATAAGCAGACAGACAGACAGACAGACACAGATAAGCAGACAGACAGACAGACAGACACAGATAAGCAGACAGACAGACAGACACAGATCAGCAGACAGACAGACAGACACAGATCAGCAGACAGACAGACAGACAGACAGACACCGATAAGCAGACAGACAGACATACACAGATAAGCAGACAGACAGACAGGCAGACACAGATAAACAGACAGACTTGCATTTGCATTTCACTGTGCAGGGCGAGAAAGATTTCCCTGCCAGTGTCTTATAATCACAACAGAGCACATGTTTGTTGGTCTCCAAGGGGACCGTTCAGGTCATCGTGAGCCGTGTTATTAGCATGCCAGTGCCCTCTGCTCATTTATGCTCGCTCAGAAGCAACAGCAGTTGCCGGAAAGCTCCTCAGGTCCCCGTGGTAACGGCCATTACGATTCCCAAATTAGCACAAACTCCAGACGTTGTCAGTTAGGCCACACACAGGGTTGCTGCCCTTTATGGTGACCGCATGATTTCAACACACGTCTGAAGGACTCATGTGACCAGCGCTAGAATTTGGACCATTTCCCACTATGGGCGTCTTTTCCTGTAATGGCTGCCATCTCTGCTTGGCAAAGCCTATAAAACTTGAAGGTGAAAATAGCCATTCAAATGAGTGATGAGATTTCACGGTCTCAGTCATGCTAGACGAGGAAAATGAAAACGTTGGTCCTCCATAAAGTTGACAAGTCATAACAGTCATACATGAGTTCCCTCTCACGGTCACAGAGAAATCATGGTTTTAATGTTCTGTCCCCTCTGGTTCAAAATTAACCTACTTCATAACAAGAACCTTTCTTAAATAAATAAATGACACCTCCTACTTCTCTCAAATGAGACTATTAGCATAAAATATTAAGCACTGAATACTTGAATGAATAGAGGCTGTAGTTTAAACTCAATGGCAATATTCTCGAGAAATGGATACAGTTTAATCATTTCTAAAAAGGAGAAATCTACTCAATTAGAGATTATTGAGACATTCCCTCATAGCAATCTGTTTCAATTATGTTTAATGGCCAAGTGATGGAAGTGTGACTGCTGCTTCTCCACATCTTACTGAAGAGTAGGAAATATTGACTGTGAAATTTTTCCCTTTATGTTTTTTAATGAATACACAGTGATCTACATTAATTAAAAAATTATGAGGAGGAGAAAACGGTGGTGACCCTAACGAAAAAGAACTATAGGAATCTTATAGTACTTTGGGACATACTATAGTAGTTCTGTTAAACTGTCATAGGATATTATAGCGTTATTGCTAAATATCCTAGTTTATTAATGACATATCATAATGTGTTATGCACAGTGTTGTAATAGCTCTTTTTTGTAGGAGAAAAACATGAAGTTAATGTTTTGACAGAAGAGGTCTCCATTTGACCATACCAGGGCACTTTGAATCAACAAATAGTCCAGTTGTCTTCACTACTTTTCTCCTTCATCATCTGAAGGATATTTATTTCCTTCTCGTTGTGTTCCACAGGCTGAAGCAGAGGGTGCTCAGCAGGGCCCCAGAGTTTCTACCCACTGCCTGCAGCTCGGCGTGCCCGTCAGCGAGGCCCATTCCCGGGACGAGGGAGAGAGACGTAGCCCTGCGGTGGCCCAACCTGCATCACACTACCTCTACGTTCCCAACTCTGCAGGTAGGAGCATCCCCCCGCAAAATGATCACCTGTGGCTCTTTCAAACCAGCTGATATGGTCCCTGTCGAAATGTCCCAGAGACCATGTAGACAAAATGTTCTGGTGTTTGTAACTGTTGCAACAGTGTTGTCATGCAATGTTAAGCACCATACCTTTAGGATTTGTGGCATTTTATGTGTCAGTGGTGTATGTTTAACGAATAGAACACAAATACGGCTCTTCAAACCTAACCATGTGTAGTGTAATGGATCACAGTGAGTTTACTACCTCAACTATTGTTACTACTGCTATTAGTAAGTAATGAACTATGATGAATAATAGTAATAAAAATACAATTCTATTCGGAACATTTGTGTCTTTACTTATTTGTTCACTTGATTTTGTGAAATGAAAACAAATGAGTCACAATCCCCTTCCTCCCTCTCTCATGTGTCCAGGCCTGAACTTCCTCCTCTCCGCGGGTCACTCTGCAGGCGGCGTGGCCATGTCCCCCGGCGGTGTGGCGCTGTCCCCGGGCGCGATGTCCTCTCTGGCCGTGCCCTACGTGCTAGTGCCCTCCTCCGCCCTCTCCTCCTACCCGGCGGCACTGCTCACCAACGGCTCCGTGGACTCGCACGCCCACCCGCCGGGCATCGGTTTCAACGTGCCGACCATGATGTCGCCCGCGCACTTTGTGGTCAGCCCAGGTGCCTTCGCCTTGGCGTCCCCCTCCACTACGCTGTCCGCCCCGGAGCACTCCTTCCTGGGGGTCTCGGCTATCCCGGCGTCCCCTGCCACGGTACAGAGGCAGCATGACCGCTTGCCTCTCTCTGACCCTCACGTGAGTCAGCCGCCATCTCTCCATATGTTACTGAACTGAATTACTAACTCTAAAATAGACATTCCTATTCATAGCAACACTATGTTCCATGTCAAACCAGGAGATATATGTATTATTTTGTTATAAATCGGGGGGTATTGATGATGTGTTGTTCAATATGGATAGTTTCATAATATGCATTGTGCACTCATTAGAATCTATAATAACAATAAGCACCATCAAGGTCCCCAGCCCAGTACAATGTGGCTTACATCCACTTTACTTACAATGCTGTGCACCATGCAGAAGGCAAACACAAAAAGATACATTCATGTTCCCAGAAGAGTCATACAGTCCAGGAAAGGCCATTAGCGAAACTTGCTGACATCTCTCCGCTGCTAAATCATCCATCACTTTTTTGCGTCGCTGGCAAATGTCATCTTGTTGACTTCAATGGAGGATGATAGAATTGAAGCAATACACAGTCCTGCTTTGAATTCTTAAAGGCTTTTTCGTCTGGACAGCCTTTAGTAAATTGTAGTTGTGCTCATCCGTAGAGAGGGGGATTGCTGACTTGAGCCGATCATTAGCGCACATGAATCACCACAGACCTCCTCTTCCTCTCCCTCTCCCGAAGGCATCCTGCATCCCGCCTTCCATCGATCAGACCCGTCCACAGATTTCTGCTCTTTCTTTTTATGCTTTTGCAAAATGGAGTCATGAAGATTTAAGCATGACAATATGGATGTTAATCAGCTGCTGCTGCTTAGGGGTTTTGGGGCAGAGGGCTTGTAGAGGTTGTAGTGTCTGAGTGGAAATTAAAATGCAGTTAGATTGATATTAGACCTTTGTGTGTGTGTGTGTGTGTGTGAGAGAGAGAGTGAGTTGTGTGTGACAGAGCTGGCTAGAAAGTATGCGTTAGGATCTAATATCTCTCTCTCCCTCTCTACAGACCCCTCTGACCCCTAAGGAGGCCATGGTCCCCGGCTCTAAGTCCTTCTTCCAGACGCCAGGCACCCTGGGAAGCACGCCCGTCACCTTGGAGACACGCAAGCGAGGCTCTGCCCAGAGGAGACTGGACATCGGCAACCCAGTGGCCAACTGAAGGTCACGTGGAGGTTGTCCACCCCCCTACGCTACGCCCCCCCCCCCCCCCCCCCCACACACACACAGATGCCTCCACTCTGGCGGCCTCAGCTGCGGCGTGAAGTGGTGCTCTATGGGACTCCTGGCACTCCACCGCAGCTTCGGTGGTTACGCAGCAGGGTGGACGTGCTGAAAGGGCTTGAACAGCTGCAACGACTGATGCAGGGATTTCACTTGTTAAAGTCTTTTATAGATATCAGATGATCACACTGCCCTCTTGTGGTCACTGTAAAGCATATGAGTGGGGGGTAGGGGGTACATTTAAAATTCAATCCCTGCTTCTAAGCATGACCAAAAAAAAAAAAAGGCTACCTGACCCATTTCCTCTGTTTAAATTGTTACATTATTAATAATTATTCCCCAACATTATTTATATGTGATATTTTCTTAATGGGAAAAATTGAGCACTACTTTTTGAGTTCCAGTAAGGTCTAAAACAGTTCATTTAACCAAGCAAAGCATTATAGGCCAGAAGGTAAACAGTACCTTAGCGAACCTAAAAGCTATGTCTATCAGTGTTAGAATCTTATATTGAACAGGGTAATGTTTTAAAAATATATAGATATACAAAATGGCAGAAAGATTTGTTTTAGGGTTTCTAAAGAGTTTTCCAGGACTGTACTGGTTAGTTATAACGTGTTATATTAGACCTCAAGGTTTCATCAAAACCTCCCATTTCAGGAATGCAGTCCTATTTTTCTAAATATGCAAACACTAGAGTAAACAAAGTAATACAAAGCCTTGTTATTGTCCTGCGAAAGTCAATATTCAAAAGGTTTTTCAGAATGTGCCTTGATTTTATCCTGTGTTGTGTTGTGCATCTTTGTACATGCACCCATTGCTGTGTGATTGTAGGGTTATATCCCATGGGACATGGGTTCCATTGGCTTAGCTTGTGCCATATGTTATCACTTCTGACATTAAACACGTTCCAAGAAGCCTCAGAGGTTAGGAACGTTTAGAGAACCCAGGCATAACGTTTAGAAAACACTGCGTGGCGGTCTCTTCAAGCAGACCCCAGCCAGAGCCACACTAGTGAATGTCGGAACATACTTGAAATGAAGTGACAATGTTTTTCACCTGGCAAGCACCCAGGGTGGCTTATCACTTATCCTAGGTACTGTAAGAAAATGTGCCAAATATCTCTGTCCTGGTGCTTGTGCTTTTGAGTTGCAGGAGGTTTGGTGCATATAGGATGACTGTGTTCACAAAAAATGTGAAAAGATCATTAACTTGAACTGTGGATACTTTTTTTTTACCTAGCCTTATGTTTTGTAGTATTTGTAATTATTAATGTTTGTGTACTCTTGTCAATATGTTGATGCTTCAACATGGC
This sequence comes from Alosa sapidissima, assembly GCF_018492685.1. Taxonomy (NCBI): domain Eukaryota; kingdom Metazoa; phylum Chordata; class Actinopteri; order Clupeiformes; family Clupeidae; genus Alosa; species Alosa sapidissima. The sequence continues at coordinate 14,468,204 of NC_055978.1, read as the reverse complement.
TGTATGTTAATTTAATGCTGCTTTTTAAAACTTCCATTACACTGTTAGTTTATACCCCTCCATCTGCTCCTGCCTAGGTCATATGTACATCCATTCACCACAGTGTTCCTTTTAGAAGAGCCCTTATAACAGTCATGGACCAAACTGGTGTCATATTACAAAACAAACTTTTGAATAAAACTGTTAAATTACATGACTGGTCATTATGTGTCTTTTTTTATTTGATTTCAATTTTAATAAACAATGGTTAAACATATATACACGGCCGTTCAAAAGTTTGGGGTCACTTAGACATTTTTGACTGTAGAAAGAAATGGCTGATCTTTAATGCAATATCTACATTGCCCATTATCAGCAACCATTCATTCAATGTTCCAAAGGAACATTCTGTTTACTAATCTCTGATACCATTTTAAAAGGCTAACTGAGAAAACACTGGAGAACCCTTTTGCAATTATGTAAGTACATAATGTAATCTGAAAACTGCTGCCCTGATTAAAAAACAATGCAACTGAACTCAGCTGGTATTCTGTCTATAATTGAGTGGAATGGAAATATCTAAGTTAGATAGATATACTTTATTGATCCCTAGGGGAAATTCAAAGTCACAGTAGCATACAGACAACACACACACATTCAATAACAGCAGAAAAAGTAATTAAAAGTATATAATATAAAAAACACAACTAAGCAATAAGGACGGTAGAAGATAAAGAATATACTAAATATACAAAATACAAATTATACTAAATAAAACTTCAAAATCAATTCTAAAAAACAGTATCCACATAGTGGGTGAATAATCAATCAGGTGCGCTTGCAATGACTGAAGCAGGGGCTGAGCCTGTGGTTCTCAGTGCATAAGGTAAGGTGCTCTGTGTGAATGAGTGTCATGGTGATGGTGTAAATGAGTAAGTCAAACAGTGCAATAATAAAGTCTATATATCTATATATAAATAACTATATTAAGAAAGGTATGTGGCATGGAGGGAGGGGTTGTGCATATGTGCTAATACAGCACGCAGTGAGGCAGAAGACAAATGTAAAGTGACTAGAAGACAGACAGTTCAAGACATTGGAGGTGGTGAAGAGGCAGACAGACTATGCAGAGAAGTCTATTTCTCCTCTTCCCTTAAGTGATGCATTAAACAGTTCATTGGCCCTGGGGATGAATGACTTCCTCAGTCTGTCTGTTGTGCAAGGCAGTGAGCGAAGTCTCCAGCTAATCAGGCTCTTCTGCTTAATAATAGTGCTGTGGAGTGGATGACACTCATTGTCCAAGATGTTGATCAGTTTGTTCAGGGTCCTTTTGTCAGATATTGAAGTGATGCACTCCAGTTCAGCTCCCACTACAGAGCCAGCTTTCCTTACCAGCCTGTCAAGTCGCCCCGCATCCTTCTTCTTTGTGCTTCCTCCCCAACATACCACTGCATAGAAGAGGACGCTGGCAACAACAGACTGGTAGAACATCCTGAGGAGCTTGCGGCACACATTGAAGGAGCGCAGCCTCCTCAGGAAGTACAGCCTGCTCTGCCCTTTCTTGTAGAGTGCGTCAGTGTTGGCTGACCAGTCCAGTTTATTGTCCAGGTGGAGACCCAGGTACTTGTAGGTGCTTACCACCTCGACATTGACCCCATCAATGTAGACTGGTAGCAGAGTGGGCTTAGATCTGAGGAAATCCACCACCATCTCCTTGGTCTTTGAAGTGTTGAGTTGGAGATGATTGAGTTTGCACCATTGCACAAAGTCTTCCACCAGACTCCTATACTCCTCCTCCCTCCCGTTCCTGATACACCCCACAATTGCAGTGTCGTCAGAAAACTTCTGCATGTGGCATGACTCAGTGTTGTAGCGGAAGTCAGATGTGTACAGGTGAACAGAACTGGAGAAAGCACAGTTCCCTGTGGCGCAACCCAACCGGCGCTCCGGTGCTGCTGATCACAGTGTCAGAGACAGTTCTTCAGTCTGACGAACTGCGGTCGCTCCGTCAGGTAATCTGTGATCCAGGTTACCAGGTGAGCGTCCACACCCATCTGCAAGAGCTTGTCTCCCAGTCTGAGGGGTTGGATGGTGTTAAAAGCACTTGAGAAATCAAAGAACATAATTCTTACAGCACTTTTCCCCTTGTCCAGGTGAGAATGTGTCCTGTGTAGAAGATAAGTGATGGCATCGTCCACGCCCACTTTCTCCTGGTATGCAAACTGTAACGGGTCTAGTGCATGGCGTACCTGGGGTCTGAGCATACCTAAGACGAGTCGCTCCATTGTCTTCATCACATGTGATGTTGACTGAGGTAGTTGTCGCCTCATTGTTCGTGATCACTGTGTGGGGGAGGGGTGCAATATCCAGTGATGGTGGGGGTGAGTGTTGCACTGGTATTGAGGGGGTGTGGGGGGCTGGGGGATGACCACCTTCTTGATGTCCCTGTCAAGGCTGCCAGAGTCGTGGACACCTTCACAGGCACAGGCAATGAAGCGTCAGGCATTGGGTGTCACCGGGATGCAGAGCTGGAGAGACTGGGAGGCTGGAAGTTGGGGGTAGGGCAGGCACGCAAACAAGAGCAGTGCCTGAGTCTGCAGGGGGTGGTGGACAGACCACTCCCATTGGAGATGGAGCAGGGCAGTCAAACCTGTTGTAGAAGTGGTTCAACTGGTTCGCCCTGTCCAGGTCCCCCCTCCACAGAGTTGCTGCTCTTCTTCAGGCCAGTTATAATTTTCATGCCGTTCCATGCCTCCTTCATGTTGTTTTCCTGCAACTTCTGTTCCACCTTCCTTCTGTAGTCCTCCTTAGCCTCCTTCAGCTTGACTTTGAGTTCCACTTGCACGTGCCTCAGCTCTGCCATGTCCCCCTCTCTGTACGTCATCTTTTTCCTATTAAGAAGGGTCTTGGCTGGTTATCCAAGGCTTGTTATTGGGAAAGCAGCGTACAATTCTGGTGGGAACAACAGTGTCCATACAGAAATTCAGGTAGTCAGTTGTGCACTGTGTGACCTCCTCTAAGTCCTCTCCATTCTGTAACACACTCCAGTCAGTGCACTCAAAGCAGTCAAAGCAGTGACAGCAAACTTTTGAATGGTAGTGTATAAGTATGCAAATATGATGGTATAATTAAGCTAACTAATCAATTCATACATTTTGCATACAGTATCGGCCTATATGTACAATGTGAGTGAATTAGCACATTTCAATTCTAAAGTTTCAAATTGGGCTTCTGCATTGCTAAACAATGTCCAGTAGGTGTCAGTACTTAAGAGCAAAGCAAAGGAAATGGACCCAGATAGCTATGGGCAGTCACACCAATATACTGTCACTGCTCTTGATGACTAACCTACAATTTATTAATAATAAAACTTATGAGCTGTTTTTCTGTACTACATTGAAAAAGTAGGTGTATAAGTAAGATACTTTGTCCAATGAAATTGTCCTAGTTATTTAATTCCTATGAAGATAGGAAATTAACAATGTCCATACAATTTCACTTTGGTTTGGGATCATTTGTACTGAAAAAGATAAAGCATTTCTTTAAAAAAAAAAATTTCTCTTTGATTCCAAACCTTTGGGAACAGTAGTGTAGTTAAAGTCTACCAATGCGTTGATAAACACTAGTAAATAATGGATAATCAAGAGAGACTGTACAATTAGACATTCCATTGAATTATTTAACAATTTTGTGTATGTCATAAAGGCACCTTGGAAACATTATGTCATATAGAACACAACATGGTCTAAACATGATGTGAACAAGAACATGGTGTTCTTGTTCACTCTTACTTTAGTTTGTGCAGGAGATAGTTGATTTTGAATTGTTTGGTATTTTTGTGCTTGTGTATGTGGTTGCTTTGTTTTTTGACCTGCTGCCTAGCAGCGCGGCAGGTTGAGGATGGCGACATGTGCAAAATGATTAAGAAGAGAAAATATAGTCTAGAACAACTGACCATAGAATTGGAGGCTTTGGGTGTTCCGCTCAAGACAGAGATAATGAAAATAAAAGCAGGAGGAAGGTCAAAAAGGAGCTATAAAAGCTCCTCATTACAGAGGAATTGAGGAGAGCTACGTACGCTGGACCAGAGATACTTGAGGAAAGAAGACAAAGGCCGACCCTGCCTTTCCCAATTCCAGATGACATAATGAATGTGTTGAAAGAGCTGATGCGTTACACTCAAAAAATAATGTCCTGGACAGCACTCTGAGTGAGTAAGTGTAGACAGGCCATGCAGTGAGAACAATAGAAACAAAAACATCTCAAAATGTTCAGTTGGCTGCTGATTTTAACATTATGAACCTCCCGACAGATTCTGACACTGTGAAGAGCTATGTGAGAGTGGAGAGAGAACATGAACTTAATGAAAATGTGGTTTTGGTGAACATCCTGAAGGCCCTGGAACCTCCTCAGGGTAAGATGTGATGTTTAAGCATCAATACATTACTGTAACAGCATACATAACAAGAACGCATTCTTCATGACTGTAATTTCTTCTAGGTCTAACACTGGTATGTCCTGAGGACCTAAAAAAAGATAAGATGGACAAAATGGCAAAGGATGGTACGTAACAGCAAAAATGATTTACAGTAGCTAGTTGATTAGAAAAAGTAGAAAAACAAAAATCTTGTTTCTGACTGAATTTCCACCAGAACATATTTCCACCATATGCATATAGATGTGAATATAGCAAGTGTGAATATAGGAAGGAACTTAACACTTAAAATGGCCCCTGGTTTGCAAATGGATGGAGGAAAGAAAAAAATGTGTTGAGGCATTCGACCAGAGACAAGCAGAAGGAAAAAAGACATGAAGTCTGTTTCTGGTGTCACTATAAACTAACTCTTCATACTTCTGTTTTTGTGATTGCTGGTTTATTTTTGTTGGTCCTGTTCACAAAACACATCAATAGAAACGTAAATTCTAATCAGTATGTTCACAATTATTTCAATTAAACCTGCAAGTTCTCTTTGATTTACCATCACAGTTCTGAAACATTTATTAGCATCAAGCACTATCAGGCTTTGCAGGCCAATTTTGTCCAGAAACCCATGAAACTGAAGGCCGCACACAATAACAGATGTGTTACTACTTTATTTTGCAGGGCTATAACTTAATTTTTGACAAAAAGTGTAGACTAACACATGTATAAAGATAGCTCCTTCTTTCTGACTGTTTTAGACCTCAAGTAGCTAAAATTACCTTTTTATTTCTCTTCTCCCTCAAATAGTACAGCAGTTTGCAGCCATACAAGCATAATTGTAAAAACATTCTGTGATGGTGACTTAATCGTGACTATCATTCAGGGTGGGTAAGCTAATAATGTGCCACTGAAACAGTGGTGGCGGCAGCAGAAAGGGCCTTAAATTGTAACTAAACCCTGAGAATATTAGTTTCATGTCATATGCATTAATCATCAGTGTGGGAGTGCACGGAGTCATTGATGCTAAAGGGTAATAACATTTATGGGTTTTATGGTGAGTAGTGATCTGGATAATTACAGATGTGGCTTTGGAAAGCTGTAGAATAATTAGGTGACAGTAATCATGTTAACTGGAGCTTGTGATGACTTTATTCATTGTTTCTATGGTAGGTTTGGCTGCAAAGATAGGACATCAAAAAATGTTCCTTTCTCACATGAAAAAAAATCTTGTTTATTTCTCTTATACATGTGGATGGAATAAGCTCTATTGTTTTGTCCATTCACACCTGCATACCCCTTACCATGCATTCCGAAGTCAAGTCAAATAAATTCCTAATTGAAGCTGCTTCAGAACCTCTGCATCTGTATTTGGACTCTGGCACGCTGAGTTCATTAGTGAGAAGATAGCACTATCTACCACCCAAAACTGCAGTCGTAACAGTCTGTGGTGGAAACCTGTAGCATTTGATGTAGTGAGAAATGACAATGGAAGAAATAAGTCACACATTTCTGGAACAGCTTGACTCAGACGGAATAATGACCCTATTTTGCCCATTTGGATGCAATCACATGAGGAAACTTAAAAACACACCAGAGCCTGAAACAGCCTTTGTTCAATGGGGGTACCTAAGGTCGTATGGTGGTCAAATATAACTTTAACTCACACAGGTGATTCTGGATTAGTGGTCTTTCTAGGGGTCTTTTTAACATCCAAGAACAGCACCGGAGTCATATAAGTATGTGTGTGTGTATGTGTTGCTCACTATACCTCGACAAAGTGTTCCAGGTCCAGTTTAATGTAAATGCCATATAGACACCTCTGAAAAAACATTGCATGCAAGCGTATAAGCTTTTTTGCGAAAAATGTTTTAAGTCAGTTTTCGTCAAATTGGACACCACTTAAGGTAATAATATGTATCATTATTATCCAATAATAATATATTGTAATAATACCATGTTGCTTTAACCTGTGTTGATTTACCCACACACTGAACAGGCCTCCATAGGCCTCTGTCCTATGCCAGCAGTTAATGAGATTTAATTTAGCATGGTAGTCTCAAAGAGACTATGTTTCACACACTCATCCAATACTGGGGGTAAAAATATCTCTTAAAGTCCCAACAGTTAGGTATGGGTGGTGAATGGCACGGGTAGGGTGGGTTGTGTTTGTGCTGGTGTGGGTGGATTGTGCCATTTCCAGAACATTCTCTTCAGAAACCCATGTTGGTAGTGATTTAGCACAAAGTAATTATTGCTACCTGCCTAAATGTGTACAAGATTACAGCAATTATTAGGAGTAGCAGTAGTCATGTTTAACCTTACCTGACTTTACCTCACTAAAGTCATGGCAGTTACTGTTACAGTGGTGGTTCCTCAATGAGTTGGTAGTTGTGGTGAAAGGGGTACGCTGGTCTGTAGGTGGCAAAATTCTAGTGTTGATAATTTAATACCTGAGCATGGTGAACTGCCATCAGCCATTCACAGTAAGCTATGGAAAAAGAAGGGGGGAGGGCCTTCTCACTAAATCTTCAACAGCACTCACTGTTAACCTAAGAGACATCATGAATCTTTTACGAGTCTATAGACACCGCAAAAAGAAAGCGCCTGTTACATATTTTGACATGACTTCCTCAGAGATGTGCTCAGCCTCGGCTTGAGGAAATCCTAAAACTCGTGACCACTGTGTGTGTGTGTGTGTGTGTGTGTGTGTGTCTGCGTTATTTTTACCCTAAAAGGATCCCATACCACTAGCTACCTGCACCATCTGTTTTGCATTATTCCCCCTTCTCTCTCTCTCTCTCTCTCTCTCTCTCTCTCTCTCTCTCTCTCTCTCTCTCTCTCTCTCTCTCTCTCTCTCTCTCTCTCTCTCTCTCTCTCTCTCTCTCTCTCTCTCTCTCTCTCTCTCTCAATCTCTCCAGTCCACTGGCCTATAAATTCTTGCTGAATGACATTTCTTATTCTGTGCATTCCAACCCAAAGACCTTGCTCCGGAGTGAGTGAGGAGAGCCGGTGATCAGCCCTTCTGGAGTCGTTCCTCTGAGCGTGGCAAAGACTGTTTGCAGTGAAAACACCAAACAAAATAATCTCATTGTCCTCCCTTTGGCTTGGAATGAGGAACTTCTTTCCAGCTTGTCTTCCCATAAGTCAAAGTGTGTGAGATTCCTTATCCCCCAAACACACTCATTCATACACACACACACACACACACACACACACACACACACACACACACACACATGCTGGCACGAGTACAGGTGAGAAGAGAGAGAAGACATAACAGGTGTGAGAGTCCTATTCCTTTCTGTCCTTTTAGCATTTTCAGTCCTAATGTAGTGGAGATACACCAAGATGACAGAAATGCTTTACCATAAACAACATTGCATGAGAAGGGGCCTGGAAACTAGCTGTGATCTCAATGCAGTGAGAGGGTTGGAGTTGTGTTGAGAGAAGGGCAATTACGATGTCTTTTTCCATGAATTACAAAAAAACAACGATTAATCTCTCATATGTGAAATCATAGCACTCACACACGCACATAAACACATACACACACACAGTCACAGACAAACAGACACACACACACACACACACACACACACACACACACACACACACACACACAACACACAACACACAACACACACACACACACACACACACACACAGATACAGACAGACACATATACACATCTGGGCTCCATTTTTTTCTACAGATGTAAGCAAAGCAAACATGCCAGCAGACACTCTCTTTCTACAAGACCAGACAAACAACACGCAACGCCAGCGTGGAGGACACGATTCCTGTCATGGACACGGACATCCATCTTTGTTTTGTTTCACCAGGCCAGCTCAGTGCATTCCTATATTCTTCGGTCTCACTGGAAGATGCTTATTAAGCTATGGTGCGCTTGGGAAAGCTTTTGTTTTCTTTTCTACATCTGGATAAAGACAGCACTGGGTAATTAAAACATCAGCCACACAGTGGCCCTATTGTACTGAGTGTCTAAAACAGCCAAGTAGCATGAAGTAATTAAAGCAAACCACCCTTTTAGGATATCCCAATCCTCCATGGTGAAATGGTTCACTCTCAGAAGATCCAAAGCCATACACCCTCCACAGTCCATGCTGTGCTGCACCACATTTCAAAGCGTCGTGCCATCACTCAAAGTCACATTGATGTCACTGGCCGGTCACGGATGAGTCAACACAGAGACACTGTTCCAGACAAAAACATTCAGTCTGCGTGATGGACGACGTGAGAGAGACAGAGAGAGAGAGAGAGAGAGAGATATGGAAGTTGATGACAGCGAGATGGAAACTTTACATTGCCTTCCCTGAGTGACTAACGTGGCCTTGGAATATAATTTCATAATTTGAAAAAAAGGTAGGTTCCGACACTTTTTCAGGGGTTGAAGCTGAGAGGGCTGGAGTCCCTCTGACATTTGGCGTAATCCCAGCCCAACTGCAGGTTGTCCACAGTAGGCTCCAGTTTGCAGACCGATGATCAAAAATCCAAAGATAATGTTGCACTCTGTGTATATGTGTGTGTGTGTGTGAGAGAGAGAGAGATAAAAAAGAACTGGAGAGAGAGAGAGAGAGAGAGAGAGAGAAAAGTACATTTCATAAGCTGAGAGACATCACATTACTCTAATCAATCTGACATCATGATGATTATAGGCCTAATTCTTCTTATGTGGTAGGCCTAACTGAAAATTCTCTTTGTACTGACAAAGTCATACTCAACCTTACAGTTTAAAAAGCTCATACCTTTCCATCCAACAACTTATATTCTATGCCTATATTCTTCATATATATCTTCAACCACAAGGCCAGATAAGACTGACTATGCAGCAGGAATGTGCTTGGAGAGAGAGAGAAGATAGAGAGAGAGAAGAGAGAGAGAGAGAGAGAGAGAGAGCCTATTTCACATTGTGGAGAGTCATGGAATTCCATAATCACCTATTTCAACTCGTATAGGTCCCTATGTAGCTAAAATAGATCAAAATTGAAAAGGCATACCCACCAATAGTTACCGCAACTGTAGAGCAGTAGCAAAAACGTATGGGCTACAAAAGCACGTACGTATTTGCATACATTGATCGAATTATGAAGATCTCTCTCTCTCTCTCTCTCTCTTGTAAAGGTAGTCCCAGCGAAGTCGAATTCCCCACCCCTCACAATGGCCACTCCTACTCACTTTCTATGACCACCTCAAATATGACATGACCAAAGTAGATAAGTTAAGTAGCGCCTGGAATCATCGTGGGACGCAACGTCGACACCTGGAAACGATGTAAGGATTTGTACATAATGTTTTTTGAGGGTGACTAAACGTGGACTGGTGTTTTTGTCAATATTAATGAGTTTGAAGTTTAAATGTTGTAGCCTAAGTTCGACGACATGAAATGGACTTGGGATGGCAGTAGATTCAGGGAATTTGCGTCATTTTGACTAGGTAGGCTGTGCCATATTGTACCCTCTGATGGTTAGGCTACTCGGCTGTAAGGTAACAAAATATCTTTGGTATCGGTAACGTTTGGGTATCGTCCTTAATATCAATGTTGTAATCGAGCTGTTGGTACAATCTTCAGACTTTGACGAGGTTGAGGTAGGCTATATATGCTCTGATCACAAAAAAACATATTAGGCTACAATCAACTTTGTCGGTATGATATTTGTGGATGGCTTTTTCTAAACTGTTTTCAATGAAATCGCGTTTTTAGATCAGTGCATGCAAGATGTACATGAGGTAGGCTGCACATGAGCTACATATGAGGTACGAGTTTGTTTTCTCACGCGTCATCTATGAAGTCAACCTGTACTAAGCCAGCTGTTCAAATCTTAATGATTATCCTTTGTGATAAACGCATGCCTCTGCCTGCTCATCGGTGACACGCCTATTTTAATAGCCTACGGTGCCACACCTGAGGGCGAGCGAGTGGGATCTTATGACGTAAGTAGTCTGCATCCCTTCCTGTAACGACATGCCACATCTCATCTAAGGATGTCCTCGGTGTAGATTGGTTTTCTCTAAATCAGTGTTGATCCCCATAGCAACTTGTATCCAGACCAGTCACTTCAAAGACTGTAGAAACCACCAGACGTGTGAAGTCATTTTGGATTAAAAAAAAAATAGATATAGGCTATATATTGTGGTTGTGTAGTCAACATTCTATAGGCCTACATAATAAGTGTGTGAGAGATCAATGAAGGGATTGTACACAGCTGGGGTATATATACAGTGCCCTCCACATTTACTGGCTCCCCTGGTGATGACTGAAAAGGTTGATGAGTGAAAATCAATCTAAATGCCCATATTTTCAGTTAAAACAACACTTAGGAAGTTCCAATCAAATGGAACTGAAACTTGCCTGGAAAAAGGATCCATGTTATGGATCACATCCCTATATGCTCAATGAGAAGGATGATACAAGGTAAAATCCAATGCACGAGACTGGAGCTATGAATCTGGAAGATCAGGAGATATTCTTTCAATTCTTTCAATACTTTGTATTGTCCAACTTGAGATGTTAGAACACTTAGAACCCTTTTATTGACAATGGGAGGCATTACAATTAAATAGAGGGGTGCAGAATTCATTTAAATAATAAATACAGGGGTGCCAATAATTGTGGCACGTGTGCATAAATTCTTTATAAGGATTTATTCCCCCTCTCAGAATAGAATAGCTCATTTTCATGGCAAAAGATGTTTCTACCTCTTTCTACTCCTCTCTTCCAGGGGTTTCAACTGGGGGAGGGCATTGGTATTGTGAACGGACCCTTAAAGAATAATGTAACGTTAAGTTAAAGGGGGTTTCGGCTAATGTGTGTGTGTGTGTGTGTCTCTCTCCTTTTGATCCTCTTTTTCATGTTGGGGCAGGTCTCAGTCTGTAATAACGTGGACAGGATTGAAAGCTTTACGCAGGAGCTGCCTTCATGCTTGATTAATGAGCAGCGTTGGTCTGTGGTTGACGTTGTTAAAAAACGGAGCGCTTACTCAGTCTTCTCTTTTTTGTTGTTTGCATGACATCATCACTGTCGTTTGGATACGCTCACTTTTCTGCCTCTCTGGCGACAGATGTGAGAACGGGGTATTAATTTGTGTTTTATGTGTCTGCCCGAAGTAAAAGGGGAGAAAGCTTCACTACACACAGATCAAAAACACATGATGTGTGCGTCTTTTGCACAAACAGCAGTGGCCGATTTTATTTTTGAGCCGGGCACAAAAATACAGTGACCATCTGTTTGAAAATTGCTTTCATGTGAAGTCATGACGGCAGTTGTGATGTTTTTTGGACAATGCTGGACGCTTTAGAGATTCTCTTAATTTCCATTTAGTTTTGACCTTCTAGTCACATTATGTGGTCGTGAGTGTCTTGTTAAGGCAAACGAGGGTTCTCTTGCACCATTGTTCACCCTCTGCCAAGGATTATTTTGACGCTTTGACCCCCCATGACCTCTGTGGGGTTTTGTTGCTTTTTGTCTGTGCGTACACACACAGGAAGATGTCTTTGGCGACCTGGTGTGTTGACCGTGGCACACTGGTGAAAAAGAGAGGTCAAGTCAGTGCACACAAGTGAAGCCACAACACACAACGCTACACACTTCCTTTCTTTGCTGTAACATCAGCTGCTGTCATCACAGAACTAGCCAGACAGTTTTATGTTTCTGTTTTGCCAAACCTCTCGAAGGACAATAAAAAAAAAAAGGAGCGAGAAATCTCTGTCTAGATTTTCAGTGTTTGTTTTTCCCTTCTTCCTTTGCAGCTTAATCATGCCGAACTGGGGTGGTGGAAATAAGTGTGGGGCCTGTGGTGGGACCGTATACCACGCCGAGGAGGTCCAATGCGATGGGAAGAGTTTTCACAAGTGCTGTTTCAACTGCAGTAAGTGGGGCCTTCTCTTCTGTATCAAGTCCATCCATCCATCTTTCTGTTTCTCTTACCTTTTTTCTACCCGTCTACCTCTAGTCTATCTCTCCACCACCCTTTTTCACCTTCTCTTGGCACACATATCACGCTTAACCATGCTATGGATACTGTAAGTGATAGTGACCAAGACAGCTCTGAATGGGAGGCGTTGCCTTCGGGATTCCCCTAATGAAAGGCCCTGTTCGGGTCAGACCCAGGGGCCCCAGGTTTTGTGGCCCATTGGTCTCATTCCCAGCATGTAATTATCGGCATTGTCGTTGACTAAATATCTGTATTGCATCCAGATTTAGAATTTTAATCGAAAGTCCTAACAGCTGAAACAGCAAACTGTTGTAGTGGTTTACATTTCCACTGGCAGGCTTTACACTGCAAAAAAATGTGTAGCGATAAGTACATATTTACGGTAAGCGCATACAGTATAATAAGCATATATTTGGTGTCTTATAGTGTTTAATTGATCAGTTCCTCAATTGTTGAACTTGAGGCCACACATAATGTGACACACAAACAAACTAGCACACAAAAGGTGTGTGTCCTATAAATAAAATGCCCCCTTTCTCTATCTCGCCCCATAATTATTTCTGTAGGCGAGTTGAAATGTTTAGTAAACACTCTACACTAACACCAGCAGAAGTTATTGCATACACAAGACACAAGAGACTGGTTAATCAGTCAGTGTCCCACCACTCGTGTGTTCAGTGATGTGTGTATGGAGCTCCAGTGCACCTTAGGTGAACTTCTGGGGACGTCTCTGGGTAGTGTGTGTGTTGTTCGGGGCGTGGGACTTCACGGGACACTGCTGAGTGGCTGAATGCACATGTTTGGGATTAGCGACTGCGCTATCGCCAAGCGAAATGTCATCAACAATCTGGCCCACATAAGAAGTGTTTATTTTTACGGCTTTACCGACAGAGGCCGCTTTGTTGGGAGCAGCCATTGATGAGATAATGAGAAGAGGTGGATTGGGCTCTGTGTGTGTGTGTGTGTGTGTGTGTGGGTGGGTGCTTACGTGTAGTTGTTTTTTGTAACTTTTCCATGTTTTCCCTCAATTTTGCTTGAGATGTCCTTGCTATCCCTCAAATCTATTTTTGAATTCCGAGGGATGACGTCAAGAAGAAGTTATAGAAAAAACATCAACCAGCAACCTTCAACCTCCCTTCCCTCTCACTCTTCAACTGTCACAAAACATTAAAGACCTTTATAGCCATGTATCTGTTTTTAATCCCCTCGAGTCACTTGCATGTGAGTCACAGTTCTCGGACAAAAAAAAAATTCACCTAATGATTCTAATGGAATTATATACTGGAACACATGACAGGAAAGAGAGAGAGAGTGAGATAGAGAGAGAGAGAGAGGGGGGGGGGGGGGTCCTTATCAATTAGTATGTATGAATTGAAGACACACAAACAGCCTCCCTCCTTTCTCTGGTATGATGTTGTTGCCAGAGGAAGACAATAGCAGCCCTCTGCTTCCTAATCCACGAGTCATCCACCCACCCTAACAGAACCAGCAGTCTGGCCTTTTTCCACCCGGCAGCCTCCCCAGTCACATGGGTGTGTCACATTGCAGACCAGGAATGCAGATGTAGGAGCCCATCATTCATAAAAAATATGTCTTTTTTCCCCCCAAGTGCTACTGTTGTGTAACTTGTGTTTTCTGGTCATGTAGATGTGAGAAAGACCATGTGTGTGTGTGTGTGTGTGTGTGTGTGTGTGTGTGTGTGTGTGTGTGTGTGTGTGTGTGTGTGTGTGAGGTGGACTGTACTGTATTACTGATTGTCAGATAGGGAGTGTTGTGTGTGTCTGTGTGGCCAGCTGGACACCTTTCACCGTCATGTACTTGATATCCCAAATGGTCTACAGGAACGTTTTAGACAGAAAAGGATTGACGGAATATCTGTGAGTTACTTAAAATGTGTGTGTGTGTGTGTTTGTGTACAAGTGTGTTTACATGTATCTATTCTGCACGTTACATCCTCTCACTGCCACGTGCTTTCTGTTCCCCAGTGGTTTGCAGGAAAGGCCTGGACAGCACTACTCTGGCCATCCACGACAAAGAGATCTACTGCAAGTCCTGCTACGGCAAGAAGTACGGCCCAAAAGGCTACGGCTACGGCCAGGGCGCCGGCACGCTCAACATGGACCGTGGAGAGAGGCTGGGCATCAAACCAGAGGAGTGAGTGTTTGCACGCCGTTGCCCTGATACCAACATGTGTTTTGTGTCCCTTCTTGCGGCTCTGCCACTGTGTTTATTTTGCTCTGGTAGGCCTGTGGCGAAGAGAGGGGTGGTGGTGGTGGAGTCGATCTTTGTTCTCTATTGGTAGTCTAATCCCTAATTTGAATGTGTTCTCCAAAACACAGTCTCATTCTCTAGCTGGCCTATGCCCTCCTGGGGATTGGAACACTGAGTATTGCATTGCTGTGTGGATAAACAGCCATGTCGTGCCAAGCCAACACTGCTATGTAAATGTAGTTGTTGACCCACAGTAGTGGTTTTGAGGAACAGGGTGTGTTGCCGAATTCGTCCTGTCACTGTTATTACACAGTAACCTAGATAGTGCTTCTAGAAGATTCTTCCCAAGGCAACCATTGTAATTCACACAGAGGCAGATAGCCATGTTCTGATAAGATTGGCCAGTATCAGTCCACCCCATTGTGGTGCAGGCCTTCATGAGGCCTTGTGGGCAGGTTTTGGGTGCAAATGTGTGCTTGTGTGGTTTACCCGTCGGTCCACTCGCTCGCTGGCCAGTCCAAGCGGGAGCTCCCCGGGGCTGCTGACGGAGGAAACCCTCGCTTCCCGCTGCGCTCGCCTGTTTAAGGCCAGTCTGTCCCAGCCCGCAACGGCCCCCGGGGCATCAGGTGATTGTTGTTATGAAAGAGGCCATTATGTAAGAGCGGCTCCTGGACAGGCCCCACTGACCCGCTCTCCCTGCCCCAGCACAAAGCGCTCCATTCAGGGGCTGCGGAGGATGGGGTGGGGTGGTTCCCCCCCCCCTCTCTCTGCCCGGGTCTTTGTTAGGCTGGGATCCAGGGCCTATCACCAGGCACTGATAAGAGGGGCGACTGATGAGCCTCAGAGATGGGTTCCCATCTCCCAGGGTTTGAGGGGAGCTCAGCTCAGGCCACAAGGACATTCAGTTCAGGAGGGTCAGTGTTTTTCCAATGGAAGGTTAGGGGGAAGATGAATGAGTATTCATCATGAGATAGAGAGGAGGGGAAGCTTGAAATGTGAGATTCTGCAGGAAAGATACTGAAAACGTATCTGATTTTAATAAAAGAAAAAGATTCATGCAGTAACCTTATAGGTGTTGTGAGTTTATGTTTTTTATTAATAATGTCACTCTTTTTATTTTTATTTCCTCAGTCAGAAACAAGTCCAACGGGTTATTTGCCAGCATTGAGATTGAAATGGCAGCTGTAGGAATGCTAGCTCATTTTTTACTTCCTCCTTGTTTCCCTACCCACATAAGGCCTCAAAGTCATCGACCCACTACCAACCCCAACCCTTCCAAGTTTGCCCAGAAGTTTGGCGGTTCGGAGAAGTGTGCCCGCTGTGGGGAGTCAGTGTATGCAGCCGAGAAAATAGTGGGAGCTGGCAAGGTGAGTACACAGCTGTGTGTGTGTGTGTATGTGCTTGTATTTCAGTTTCAATAATGAAAACCTGTGTGAGAGTTGCCAAACGAGATCCCCTCTTCCAATTTTAGTACACACACACACACACACACGCACACACACACACACACACAGACAAGACATCAGCAGTTTTCTGCCAAGGAATGATCTGACTTCATCCTCAGCTGTCTGGTCATGTTTTTAATAACACAAGCGAAAAGAGAAAGTAAAAACATCCATTCTCCACGGCCTCTCCCATTTCATAAACTCCAGATTCAAGGCGTTTTTGCGATGGCCGGTTGAACCGTGGCCGCAAGCCGAGCGGCAGTCAATCGCATCCTGCGCGCTGATGTCATTCTGGCTCTGACCTCATCAGCCGCCCGGTTGCTGTGGTTCACGGTGAGGGGATGGCAACGTGTCCCTGAGATTAGACAGATTCCTGTGTGTGTGTGTGTGTGTGAGTGTAAGCGCTCGCAGATGGACTGGTGGAACATGGCCAAAACAGCCGACGGCCTGCTCCAATATTGCTGACCGGTGTGTGCTCCAGCAATGGCTTTTTGGATGAAGGCCTAAAGTTAAATGAAAAAAGAAAATCGCCTGGATCTCTGTCCTTGATATCCAGATGCTATATTATTTGTCTTCTGATGAAATGCTAGTTCACCCAAAAGGGACATTCTATCATTACTTATGTCTGCTTATTCTTGTAAGGAAAAGGTCACACTTCATTCTGTGAAAGGATTTTCTACTTAAAAGGCCAGTTTTTTTGTGAGGAAACCCATTTTGTGCTACACAAAAAGCCAACGCTAGCAGCTGTCACAGCTAACCTGTAGTTCAGTGGATAATAGTATATATGTTCCTTTTTTGAGGGAACTATCCCTTTAAATTGCTCTCTCTCTTGCCTCTGTAGCCATGGCACAAGAACTGCTTCAGGTGTGCCAAGTGCGGGAAGAGCCTGGAGTCCACTACTCAGACGGAGAAGGATGGCGAGATCTACTGCAAAGGTGAGGAGGAAAACGCCACCACCACCAATCTACCAACCTCATCTGCATAGCATGGTCATGGGGCCACGGTTCACACGCACACACACACACACACACATACACACACAAAGAAATGTGATCTCAGCCATGAACCAGAATACTGGACGGACTTGTTTGTGTCATGAGAGCAGGTACGCAAATGATCATGTGATGATGCTGGCGTTAAGCTTCCCAGCACTGCTTGTTTGCCACTGGCGTGAGGTGGTTGAGGACAGATGCAATACACAATGCAGGCCTCTACATGATCGGAGAATCTATCATTAGGCAAAATGCTTTACAACCACAAATAATATTGTGGTTTGGAGATAGCCGGAGTCATTATTCGTATATATTACCAAACCATCTATGGAATGTTTAGATCTAAACAGTGTCAAATTGTCATGCAGTCTCATGTTTACAGAAAGACTCAATTAGTATTATCGGAGAAACATTTCTCTGGAAAAACCTTGGAACTGACCGCAGGGAGAGCCTCACTCCTCATCAGCGTCATCTAAACACACCATAAACTTTTGCACATGTGCCTGTAGCGAGGGAGATCTTTCGA
Source organism: Alosa sapidissima (assembly GCF_018492685.1). Lineage (NCBI taxonomy): Eukaryota > Metazoa > Chordata > Actinopteri > Clupeiformes > Clupeidae > Alosa > Alosa sapidissima. The sequence continues at coordinate 14,450,675 of NC_055978.1, read as the reverse complement.
TCATTTGCATGCAGTCTAAGCACTCCGATAGCCAATTCCATACATGCGTCCATACAACACTTCCTGTCTGCCAAAAATAAATAAACAAATAAATGACGGAAGGAAAACAACTCTTTTGAGACAGGAGTTTAATCAGTGAGGATGTGAACTCTGTCCATCCCTAGACACATTAGCTCACAGTTGAGACAGTTTTGTGCTGACAATTTGCTGTGTGTGTCTTCTGAATCTGTTTCTTTAGCATGTTACGCCAAGAACTTTGGACCCAAAGGATTTGGATATGGCCAAGGAGCAGGTGCTCTGGTTCACGCCCAGTGATGACCGCCAGGAATAACTGACCACCGACTTGACTGCTCCCACAGTTGTGCCTTTGTACATTTTGCATTTCTCGGCTGCTTGTGAGAAGCCGTTTTTAAACTAACCCCTTGTAGGAAAGTGGGGTGGGTGGGTGGGTAGGTTGGGTTTATCAGTGGAGTAAAGCTAGGATTAATGGCTGAGATTCTGTTATACAAATAATAAAAAATAACATAAAAACTTCATTATGGTTTATGTGATTTATGTGAACAGTTAACCCATTTAAGCCCACATTTTTCCCAGACATGCAAATATGCAAATCATGTGTTAAGAGCAACCCTTTGAAGTAATCAATAATTTTTTTTTTTTTCAAAATGTAGAAAAGTAGATGGAAAAAGTGAGTTTTATTACTGGTCACAATTGTGACCGGTGGGATAATATGCGTATACTCAATTAAAGCTTGCTCAAATTGCTTTTTTGTTAAAATAAAGGTATTCTGACAGGACTTTTCAAACTGATATGAACACTGAGACCAATGGCAATAATATGTAAACATTGTTTATTTACCAGGAGCTTCGGCTCGTTAAAATAGAACCCTGAATGTGTATGTCTGTGTGTGCGTGTGTGTCTGCATGTAGTTGTGAGTTAGTGTATATGGTCTGTGTGTGTGTATCTGCATGGGGTGTGAGATATTGTGTGTGTGTGTGTGTGTGTATATATATATATATATATATATATGCGCACACACACAAATGTGCACACTGACTCTCACACCCCATGCAGATACACACACAGACCATATACACCAACTCTCACAACTACATGCAGACACATATGCACGCACAGACATACACATTCAGGGTTCTATTTTAACGAGCCGAAGCTCCTGGTAAATAAACAACACACAGACACAAACACACACACAGTGTGTGAGTGTATATCAGTGTGTGAGTGTATATCTGTGTGTGAGTGTGTATATCTGTGTTTGTGTCTGTGAGTGTGTATGTCTGAGTGTGTATATCTGTGTGTGTGTGTGAGTGTGTGTGTATGAGTGTGTGAGTATGTATGTGTGTGTGTATCTGTGTGTGAGTGTGTGTATGTCTCTGTATGTGTTTATGTATGAGTATGTGTATGTGTGTGTAGGTGTAGAAGTATGTGTGCATCTAGATACAACATTCTATCCCACCGGTCACTATTGTGACTGTTAACCTGTTTACTCATTCTGCAAACACACCAAAGACATTTGAATAATTATAAATGTATATAATCATAACTAGACACCTTAAATATCATGTGTATTTTAACATACTTTAAAAACCTTTTATTTGGGAGCTGTGAGGCAGTCATCCTCTTCTCAAGGTGCAACCAGGAAGTAAACAGCTCTGGTCATGTGACAATTTACTCAAAACATTTGACACTGCACACATTTTATTGAAACACTCTATTGTTTCAATATTTACTGAAAGAGTATTGGGATATTCCCCAGTTACAGTTTTAAAGGCTTATAAGTACATTTTTTTTTTCCGGATACAATTGTGACCGATGGGGTGAAATGGTTAAACAGACAAAGCATAAAAACAACTCTGACGTGTAGTGGGCCCTTTCTGGCATGTTTTCCATGTTTTATAGGATGTACCATTTTTAATGCTTCCTAAAGAGACAAAATGAATGGAGATCTCACATTTGAATGTTTTGTCTTTTTTTTATTAAAGCCATTAAAATTTAACCATGCCCAATATGTTTACATCTGAAGCAAAGTTTACAGTGATGTCCTAAAGAAAGGTGCAGAGGCACTGACAGGGATCATGTGCTTTTTCCACATGGTGGGGGGGGGGGGGGGGGGGAAGAAGACAGGAGGCCAAACCAAGTAGTCTCTTGGAAGAACCGCAGGAGGACACTGGTCCAGGTTTAGGACAAGACCAGAGGTCTCTTGATATGGTGGGACAGAAAGAAAGATGAAAGCGATACACGGTGGAGTTCATTTCTAGAATAGACGGCAAGACGACGTGGCCCTCTGATTTAGGGTACAATGCCTCTATTACCGTTGATGCAGACGTTAAAGAGTGAGCAAAAAGCTGGGATAACTTTGTTTTTGAGTGTTACTTTGGATAAGACTTAATGTTAGGACTCTGCGAAAATGGAGGGGAAAAAAAAATATTTGCTTGTGTTCACTATTTCTCTTGCATCTTGCTTTACAATTTGTACATCCAGTGGTATAACAAACCCAGCAATATGACGTAAAAAAAGAAAACCCTTTGTTTTGACTTTTTATCGACAAGTATGGAACATTCAAATATATTACAACGCTGTCACAGGGTTCTGACTGAGGGGGGTAACTGCCACCTGTGGATTGATGACAACTTGCACTGAAAGATACAAACACTGGATTCCCAAACATGGAAGAGAAAAATAAATGAAAACCAAAGGGAAAAAAAAAAAAGACACATACTGGCAAAATACTGAACATTTAATATTTACAGACACAGAGCTTGCTGGGCTGTTGTGACGGGAAAGATAGCCTGGACCTCTGGGCATAAGGACAGCCTTGGGGTCCAAGCAGCTCACATGCAGTGGAGTTTCAAATCTTTTTTGTCGATTTTTCGTTCCTTTTTTTTCTTTTTGCAGGATAAAATGCCTATAGACAGCAGTGTCGGACATCACTAAAAGCTACAGTCATACACTTATCAGATTATAAGTAGATTTTTTGTTAGTTTTTTTTTTTTCCTTTCTTTTTTTTGGTAGAGTGAAATCATATAAAAAAAATAAGGAGCAGCTGGAACTAACACTGATAAAATAAAAGAACAAAAAAAAGAAAGAAAAAAATCATTCACTCACAGACAGAAAAAAAGAGTAGTAACTATATCATTGTCTATATACAGATGCACATTCGTTGTATTTAATAGTTCTTTCGGGTGGCTGCGGCCAAGTCCTCTGGCAGGAGGGAGTGACGAGTGACCCTCAAGGTTCCTGGGAGGTGGGTAAAACGGGTGGTCCCGTATTTCTTTTAAGAATTAAGGACCCCCCCCCCCCCACACACACACACACACACAACCCCCCTCCCACCAATTCCTCACTCTCTGTAAACATGGTAATATTTCTCGGGCGCCGGTAGGAAGAGGAAAAAACGAAATCTCCTCGTCAGTAACCGTGGAGACAAACCAAAGCTGATCAGTGCATTGTCTTCGGCCGACCAATGAAATGAAGGAAAAAAAAAAAGAGAACCGATGAAAAATGACAAACAAAACATACCACCATAAGAACAAGGAACAGAGCAAAACCTTTGAAGCTCTGGCTGGAAACGCGGGGAGGGCGGGAAGTGATCATGAAACACAGAATGGACCCTGTAAACAACCATCTGCGAGGAATTCTGTTTTGGAGACAACCATTGAAATCCAAAAGAGACCGGCTCAACCCCCTCTGTATATGGGGCCAGAGAATTGCTTGTGTCTATGTTCCTAAATCTATGCATATATTAATAAATATTAACTGTACAATATGTGTAGTTGATTTCTTAAGTTATACACTGTGAGGGCATGAGAATACATAATTCTCAAGAACACTCAAACCAGAGAACTAGACAGCTCCAACTCATTTAAAAAAAAAAAAAAAAAAAGAGGATAAAACAAAATCTTAAAAATGACATCCTGGTAAAAGAACCAAACAGTACCATGACAAATCCTTTCCACATAATTCTCTATAAATAGCTTTTAAAAAATAAATACGCTTGCATCACATTTTTCAGAGCAGGAGATGGCTGCAATTTGACGCCACGGAGACGACCTTGCCTTACGCCTCAGTAATCGATACAAAAACAAACCCCCCCCCCCCCCCCCACCACCCACCCTAAGGACAAAAACGTTGGTTTCACTACACTGTGGGGGACAGGACTGGACAGTGTGATGGAGAAATGAGGGACCACTAGAACAAGGTACTGATCGCAATCCCAGTGGCAATAAGGAGTGAAAAGACCAATAAGGAGCTTTCATTGACACCCCAGCACCACTTCAGTTCATATCAACTTGGGGCCCCATACTGCGAAGCCTCTTGCAGAACAATCGTGTTCCAAGACTGCATTCAGAAAGACAAATCGAAACAATAAACGAAACTCTGCCAGGGCCAACCGAACGAAAAAGACATTTAGAACAACAAACATACAAACACATACATGTTAAGTCATGCTCCCTACTCCGGTGGATGGTGGAAAAAAACAAAAACAAAAACAAATAAAACACAAAAATCCCTTTTATTTGACCCCTCCTCTTCCTCTTCTGCCTCCTCTTCCTCCATCCCTCCCCTGGCTTTGGCCCTCTGGTTGAGGTGCAGTCATTGGGGGTTTGCGGAGGAGAGGGAGGGCCAAGATGGCGCCGACAACACATGGCATTTGGGATGAGGGGGGAGCCGGAGGAAGCCTGGGGAGAGGGGATCTGCTGCGACCACTCGGGGTGGTCAGGTGGTGGCGCTGCTGCTGCTGCTGTTGAGGGTGGTGACCAATGGTGGAGCTGTGGGTTGGGGACTCCGGCCAAGCAATAATACCAAAACAAACAAAATAATACAACAACAACTAGAACAAAAACAAACAATGAAAGACGACAAACGATGCGTGGTAGTTGCTTGTAGGCTGAGAACTTGCTTCTGTTCTGATGAAGAGAGATGGTCCAGTCTTAACTCCCCAGTTCCCCCATCATACACACGCATGCACGCACGCACGCACGCACACGCACACACACACACACACACAGTCTCTCCATCCCCTTGCTCTCTAGATGCAGCCTTGCTCTGATATGCTTGTAGGAGGATGACGACGATATATATATATATATATATATATATAAAAAAAGGAAAACAAAAGTCGGGGGAGAAAAACAAACACACCCGAATCCTCCCTCCTTCCCGCAGTCCTGCTCTCGCTCATCATCCGTGCGTCCTGCTGCGCTGTCTCGCTCTCTCTCGCACTCTCTCTCTCTCTTCACACCAGCATCACACCAGCTGGTAGCCTGAGCCGGACGACTGGTCGTACTCTATTGTGTACTGCGTGGTCCAGTCCACCACCAAAGGCCGCAGCAGGCCGCAGCAGCGCAGCTCAAAGAAGTCTATGAGGTTCCTCATGCATCCGTGACTGCAGACATGTGGACACACACACACACACACACACACACACACACACACAGACAAACAAACACACACACACAAAGAGGAAAAAAAGCATCAAGTTAGTGGTGTTAATCTTGGCCTTTACTGAAGATGAATACAGAATGATGCTGTCTCTTGTTGCTGGAAACGAGCTGAATGTGTGTGTGTGTGTGTGTATGTGGTATGTGTGTGTGTGTGTGGTGTGCACTCACTTGAAGGGGCTCTCGATGGACGTGGCCGTGACTTTAAAGTGCTTGTATCTTCTGGCGTTCATCCTCTCATTTGTGGTGATCCCAAGAATGGCAATCTGGCCAGCGACACACAAGGCAGGGGTCAATGCAAAGCTGGTACACAAGGATGACCAGTAATACAATCTACAAGCCTCTACGCTTTGTACTGGCAAGAATTTGGCTATGAGATACAAATAATGATACAGGGGCTATGATACAATATATTGCAATACCGTAAGCAAGGTGATATATTATATTGAACAAAACAAAAAACAAAAACTAAAAATCCCTTTGAGTGTTTTCGAGAAATATCATATCACAAAACATCAGTATCAACATCAAGCATTAGTATCAATATTGTGATATTTAAGAGCATCAGTATTATCTTGCATGACTGTGTGCTGTGTGGAGATGCTTGTAAGGGTGTACTGTACGCTGTTGCTGTGTATGTAGTGCCCACTGACCTGGTACAGCTGGCACATGATGAGCACGGCCACCCACATGAAGTGGAAAATGCTGTTGAGGAACATCCAGAACATCCAGGGCGAGCAGGAGGCGATCTGTGTCAGGTACACCCAGAAGCCGTCCTTGTGGTAGTTGGTGGCACAGTGGATTCGCCAGTCTGGAGAACGCAAGAGGAGGAGGAGGAGGAGAAATAAGAGGAAGATGATGAGGAGGAGGAAGAGGAAGAAGATGATTATTATGAGGAGGAGGAGAAAGAAGAGGAAGAGGAGGAGGAGGAGGAAGAAGAGGAAGATGATGATGATGAGGAGGAGAAAGAAGAGGAAGAGGATGAGGAGGAGGAAGAGGAAGAAGATGATTATTATGAGGAGGAGGAGAAAGAAGAGGAAGAGGATGAGGAGGAGAAAGAGGAAGAAGATGATTATTATGAGGAGGAGGACGACAGACAGGGTGTAGCACACTTGTGAGAAGGATGGAGGATGTTCTCTTCATTTGCACGGATTATTGCACATGCATCACTTCACGTGTGTGGATAAGTGGATTGGCGAGTTTGAAAGGATGAAATAAGAGCACACCTCTTCTCCACAATGCTAACCTGGCTTTTGTGTGGGAGCATTTCACAAGAGTTGTTTTCTAAGCCAAGTCAGTTTCATCAGCCGGAGTAGAATAAGCCTTTATGTGTCATCATGATGGTGAAATATTGTTCAGGTCTCTTTACAATGCTGACAGTCAGTGACTCAATTACATTTTAGGTAATCGTATCATGGCGTATAAAGGCAAACATTCATGGGGTGTAAACAAGAACATAAAAATGGCTGACGAGGCAGCTGACTCTAA
>NC_055978.1:14349581-14443031 GCF_018492685.1 Alosa sapidissima | reverse complement strand
GAGAGCAGAGAAAAGAAAGAAAGGAAACAAGACAGGAAGAGAGGAAACAAGACAGGAAGACTGTGAGTCACGTCTGGAGTCCCTATCCTTACTCTTCAGTCAATGTTGTGCTTCATTACAAGAACACACAATCTCTCCTTCACTCTCTCTCACACACAAATAGAGGTCACATAACTTATGATTATTAACACAGCAAGTAAATGGTTGAAGACAATGTGATCCCCCTCAGACTTGTTTGTTGTCTGAATCCATAAAAGAACAATGGGTCCAGAATAGCGCTCTCTCTCTCACACACACACACTAGATTCGGCCAGGCACTGCTCTGTGAGAGAGAGAGAGAGAGAGAGAGAGAGAGAGAGAGAGAGAGAGAGAGAGAGAGAGAGAGAGAGAGAGATAAAATATGAAATATTCAGAAGGGGAAAGAGCCAAGCGAAGGGACTGTCTGCCCTCCTTATGGCCCCTCTCAATCATGGCTGCTGGATGGCCAAGGAAGAGGTGGAGTAACTTGCATCACATAACACACACACACACACACACTCTTAAGGTTTGCTGCCTCTTCTCTTGTTCGCTTGTTCCCACAGCTTAATCCAGCTTGGCTAGCTTGCAAAACAAAGGAAGCAAGGTTCCCTTCCACAAACAAATTGGTAGATCGGTAGAATGGCTGAGCTTTGACTGCCAGTAAACAGTCACCAGCCCACAGTCACAAGTGCTTCTGGCTTCTGGCATCACAAGTGCTTCTTGCTTCTGGCGTCAACTTATGAATGATACACCCTAATGGCCCATCAAACAGGCCTAAAGTTAAGCTTGCCATAAACTTTGGATAACCCCACAGGACCTGTAACAGCAGTCACAGACAGTCCCAAAGGGCTCTCTCTCTCAGTGAGGGAAGCGAGAGGTTGTTGTGGCTTCCGGAAGATTTGCCGTTCTTGTTTTACCCTGGTCACTTCCCTTAACCACCTGCTCAAACACAGCTGGCCAGACACTTCCTGTAGTTTCTGTACTCCTTTTTTGATACTTCCTAATCCGAATTTAGCTACAAAGTATCTTGAAAAAGAATAAGTTCACACTACCACAATGCCATACATGGCATGATGCCACCATGGCAACTGCACAGGGCCCAAGCTCGTTAAAGCCCTGTGTTCTGTCTGACTGCATGGATGTTTGAGGGCGCGTCTAGACATGTCGCGCCTCCTTAGTCTGTCTGGTAGTGTGAACTGCGCACACCGCCTGATTTCACACAGCGCTCACGGGGTGCAGGGGAACAGTGCGATTCAAGTGACCAACGACTAAGAAAATAACAAGGGAGATTTGTGTGTGTGTGTGTGTGTGTGTGTGTGTGTGTGTGTGTGTGTGTGTGTGTGTGTGTGTGTGTGTGTGTGTGTGTGTGTGTGGGGGGGGGGGGGGGGGCAAGCTGAACTGAAGTTGAACTCGAATGATCATCAGCCAGAAAGCCATGTGCTAGCACTTATCAGTGAGAGCTGGTAAAGAGTAAGTATACAAGGGGGAAAAAGGAAAACTTATTCCAAATTGGCTGCTACAGGACCTTGACCTTCAACTAGTTCACACTCAACTTGACCATTTCCATTGGTGGCATTGCGGTTCCTTACTCACCTACGCAGTTGCCAACCCAAGGACAGTGATGGTCAAATTTAGCGATGCAGCGGTTGCACACAGCACAGTGTTTGGACCTGATGGGCTTCCGTATCTGAAAGTAATTATACACAGCAAGTTTTGTGGAGCAGCTTCAAACCGACCCACAGAGTTGAACAATGGAGTTGCCTTAGGTGGCAAACACATAAAACACTTAGATAAGTCAGTACAGATATGGAAATGCCATGTTTTGACTATCAGGTGGGTAAAGTGTAATAGGGATTACACAATGTCAAACAATTCACTAGTTGAAACATACAGCTCAATGCAATGCAATACTTCATACAACTACAGGGATGTGTGCAGTGGTGTTTTTCTTATTATTATTTACCAAGCAGGTGCTGCAGAATATGCTTAGATCTAGGCTTCCTGATTCTGCCAGCTCCACAATTGTCTAGAGAGAGAGAGAGAGAGAGAGAGAGAGAGAGAGAGAGAGAGAGAGGAGAGAGAGAGAGAGAGAGAGAGAGAGAGAGAGAGAGAGAGAGAGAGAGAGAAAGAGAGGGGATGGGATGGGTAAATACCAGCAATTTGTATTGATTCTGTTAAGTAAGCTGTTTTGTTTGATCTCTTGAAACACCCTTATACACAACAACAGTAACACCCTTATACACAACAACAACAACAACAACAACAGAAAAACACATCCTGTGGATATCTGACCTGTTCTGACCCCCCCTCCCACACACACAGTTTGTTGACATTAGTTTGGCATTGACCTTATCAATACAAGCAACCAGCATCTCAATCCTCAAATAAGCCTTCGATCCAACATGGCTAGACGTAGATTACCATGTGGTTTCTGCCTGTGTCACAAAACCTTGATAAAGGCTGTGTGCTGAAATGTTGGTCATAAATAAATGCACAGTGTTAAGAGATTAGAGCGTGCGGCTACTCTGTTTTTAATTTGATAACCACCTGGCCAGCACCTCTACTTAGGTGTACACTCCCTCCTCCTCCACACTTTTCCTGAACGTAACAGCAACCATAATAATTGAGGAAACACCTTCATTCCATTAGATGTTAACTTGCAGAGTAAGGCAAGACATCCAAATGAGATCACTGGGTTCCATAACTCACTAATGGGAACATCATTCACATCTCTAAGGTTTGAGAACAACTATATATGGTGCTCATCAGTGTTTGATAATTACCGCCTGAACATAACGGCAACCTTTATAATTGGGGGAAACGCTCATTCTAAGAGATGTTACTTGCAGTGGAGGGCAAGTCAGGGGCATTCCGCCATCAGATCGCCGACATTCCCATTAGTGAACGATGGAGCCCATTTACATCTCTGAACTTTGACAAGCGGGGTTATATATAGAACGCTCATCAATCGTGTGTACTGGGGCAGTGAGGCGATCGAGCCAAAGGGGCATTATCTTCCAACCAGCGACCACTAATGAGGGGAGGCATCCTGGAAGTTTGTTTGCTTGATGCTGCCCGCTGGAAGTGAGCCAATGGGCCTGCATTGAATTAGACCTGAGCTCGGAGTGTTGTTCGTGTACCTCCTTTCTCCTGGGAAACTACCCTAGCCGAAGCCTTAAGCTAAAGCTCAACAACAACACAGCTAAGCATACCCTTTAAGAGAATTTAGCTACAACAGACAAATGCTGTATGGTACAAAAGGGTAGAAATAACATAAGCAGATTAAGCACACATGGGTAATTTTATGCATATTGCACTTCTATAAATTCCCTGTGTAACGTAGGGGCTCAACTTGTCATGCATCATCAACCATTCAGTGGTTTAAGTAAAACCCAAGCACAATCCAAAGCCATACAGAACACTCATTGACTTTAGCTGTGTTATGTAATGATCATGGAAATTCAGTTCCTCGACTTGTCCGGTCTATGCGTGACCCAGGGGGCCGTGCGACTGAGTCCGATCGGCATGGGGTGGACGCTGGGTTGGGTTGGAGGCCGTTTACCTTTTTTTTCTGCTCTTCAGAGGCTTTGATGATGCCCGGGTCAGATTTCCACGACTTGCCGAAGTTGTAGAAGAGCGCCACACTGTTGAGCAGGAACGGGAGGTGGACAGTGACCAGAGGCAGATGTGTGAGGAGTTAAGGAGACAGCTGAGGAGGTGGTGAGATTTTTTTGGTGGGCTGCATAAGATCCTTCGGAAAAGGAACTCTGCTTGGGAAGGGACACTTTAAAAAAGATACATAATAGAAACCATACATAATAATGGTGAAGAAACACAGAGAGGAAAAGGGAAAAGATGGAGCTGACCTTCACATCTCAACTACCACCCTTCCCCTCACTCACTCACTCACTACACAAAACTAGCCCCACACAAAACACACAGACACAAAACTAGCCCCACACAAACACACACACAGACACAAAACTAGCCCCACACAAACACACACACACACACACACACACACGAGACAGAGAATCCCGTTGTACTCAAGAGCCACATATTTCAGGCGAACCAGAGACAGATGATACTCAACACTAACTGCTGCTCCCTAAACTAACTATAAAACCATCACATAAGGAAGGCCCTATACCCCCCACCCATGCTTCTAACTGTGTGCAGTCACGCACAGCACGGCTGGGATGTCCATTTCCTATGGCCAGTGGCGAGTAGTGTATGGGCAGATCACAGTGTGGAGGCAGATAAGCCACTGATGATGTCTGCATTCACGTCACACTTGCCCCTATAGAGGGGGTCACGGACACTGCTACTAAGAACAGGAGGCAATAAAAAGTGTGTGTGTGTGTGTGTGTGTGTGTGTGTTGGAAAGCGTATGCCTATGAATATGACCTAAGGAACGTGATCTCTCCAACAGGTCTCTTCACATAAAGATACATTTCCCCGTCAACACAGAGGCCGCATCACATCACCCATTTGGACAGAAACCCATGGTTTACATAAACCCTTTCCTGTATAGACACGCACCCAGTCTTGCAGAAAGAGAGACACCGATTCAAAGAAATAATACAAATAAATCACATCAGAGAGAACGCAAGGCTGTGAATATCCTCCCCTAAGCTATAGGGAAGGATTAGGGGGTTGACTGCCCTCGGCATAAACTACATGTCCTGGAGAGTAAACATCTGTCTGTGCACATACGAGACAGGAATGTGGGGAGAGTGGGTCATCAGTCTCGTCAAACAACCAGCTCCTACAAACCCGAGCGAGTCGACAGAAGACCTTGACCTCCGCTGACCTGGGCTGTCAACTCCTAAGTGGGGCTGTATTGGTCATACACACGGTCAGAATGACTAAGTCCTTGTGTTGGTTTGAGTCTGGACAACTTGAGATGATAAAGCCTAGCACTTAAAACCCACTCTTTACATGTACTCATTTAGCAAAGGCTTTTATCCACAGCGTTTTATAGCCATGTCACTATGGGATCATGTTGACACAGAGCAGGTCACAGTTAGATATACTGCATCAACACCACTGATGATCCTTCACAAGGAAGGGGCTGTGGAAAGACCTATTTTTCATGTTTTATTGTTGAGCACTCCATTAAGTGATGCACCTTCATAATGTAATGACCTTCTTAGGTACACTTTCTTTGCCAGATAAAAACAGTGAGTGAACAATATGCAAACTGTTTCTGGAGCTGTAAATGAGAGAAGACGGCCAAGATCTGCTTATGGCCAATGAACGTTCTCATACAGCACACCAGGTGGAGTCTGTCCATAAGGACTGTGTCTAAGCACCAATAAAACTAAGTGCTCAGTATTACATACCAATTACAAAGAGATAATTGTGAAACCAAAGATTTCCAAGGTCAGAGGGGTCGTAACAAAGCAGTTTACAGATGGGGGATGATGTATGGAGTTGGATATGGCATTCTGCCAACGCTGTGGCAGTGAGCCGATGATGGTGCTCAATGTCTACTTTGACTGAAGAGCTACATCTCAACAGAATGTAACAGTTTGAAATCACTGAACACAATGGTGCCACGAGTACTGTATTGCTTTGTAATTTGCAGAAGACAATTCAGGAAACTTTCACAACCAAAAACCCTCACACAGAAAAGTTACAGGGACCTTCCTCCAAGTCATCAAGCTGAAGAATACTATAGGTAACTTCTGCAATCACTCAAACACCTGATCTACCACAGACTTTTTAAGGCCAGACAGTCTATTGTCTTGTGGTTGAAAGCTCAAGAAAGCACACCTGGGAATACGTTGCTTATCTTAATGCACACACAGACAAACACACAAACTCCAGACAACAATAGCCACAAACTGCGCGCACACACACACACACACACCTTATGGTTGAAAATCCAGACGCCTTGACTCCGACCCAAACTGACTTTACTGCCCACCTTAGACACCAGGACGCTTTCCTCCTACACTACTCCTGGATTACTCATCTTATCTGTGCCACCGGCTGGAAAAGCACAACTCTTTTTTTTTTCCCCATTGGAGTTTCACCAATGACTAATGCGGACTTGTCAAGCCCCTGATCTGCTATTTCAAAAGAAACACTTTCATGTGTGTGCAAGGTTTGTTTTTGTAGTGTGTTTTCTCTAGGTCTGCAAGGCACCAGGCCAAAAGACTAATGGACTACTACTGCCTAGCACAAGCATTGGCAATAGCTTTTGTGAGGTGTGAATTTGAAATGAAAAACATGGATGCTGCCAGCCCTATGAGCCATTAATGGGAGACTAGATCCATTCAGAAGAAAGGGAGGGGAGGCTCAACACAATGGAAATATGATCTCATTTCCTGTAGTATCTGGGCCACTGTCCCGAACTCTAACAGGTGTGTGTGTGGGGACACGTGGACACACACACACACAAAATGAATGGAAAGACTTTCTTTATAGCAGTAACAAGGACCAGACCCTACAGTCTGACCCATCAATATCTCATGAAGGATCTTTTGCAGCACAATGTAGCAAAGCTGGCGCCGTACAAAAGAAAGCAAGGCCACAGCAGGGATTGGTTTCCATGGGAGCGTCGTCAGGGTGACATAAACCGAGAGAGAGAGAGAGAGAGAGAGAGAGAGAGAGAGAGAGAGAGAGACCGGGCAGTTTCAACAGCAGCCCAGAAACACACTGGTGCACCGCTGCCCACAGGCACCTCATCAGGCCAGGCTCCAAGTGGCCGTCACTTAAGCACAGGGTAGCGTGTCTCGCCTGTTACTTCCATTGTGTGCGCTGTGCGTCTAAACTTGAGCGTCAGGGTGTGCCAGAGTGGGTATGTTGATGTTTTTAAAAACATTAAAAAAGTAAGTGACGGATGAGAATGATCAACACTTCAGATTTATAATGGGCATGATTGCCCTTTTTTTCAGCGAGGTATTTCAGGATATCCTCACGAGTGCTATTTTACACAATACGTCAAACAAGACAAGCTTGTTCAAGTTAGCTGAGGAGCCTGTGCTTCTGAGGCAATTAACAGACCTAGAGCTGTAACGCGCTAACAAACAGGTCATTCATTTCCCATAGAAATACACTCCTCACACCCTGTCGTGCCTTGTCAATAAAACCTTTTCAAATCCCCCGAGTAATTAGAGAGGTGTTAGTTAAAACAATAATTTGGTATTTTTCAAAACGCATTACCCAGCATACCAACTGAAAACATTACTTCACTGGCAGATTAAAACCTCTCAACAACTTGAGGACAAATTTTGGTTCGTATACGGGTAACCCTTGCATATTGATTACCGGTAGTATGCAAGTTCATTGCAGAGTGTAGAGTAGACCTGTGTCCCTCTTACTGACAAACCCAGACCTCCATCTAGACCAGTGTTTCTCAAACTTTTTCAGATCAAGGACCACTTAACCAATAAAAAAAAACCTCACGGACCACCTAGCTAAAAAAAACAAAAACAGTAGACCTACTTCAACAGTATAACAGTACACCTACTCACTGAACTCACTGGGCGCTGGTAGTGTAATGATTGAGGAGCTGGGCTAGCGTGCAGTAGCCTGAAAGTTGTCGGTTCAATTCCCGGCTTTCACCGCTGTGCCCTTGAGCAAGGCACTTAACCCCAAGTTGCTCCGGGGACAATGTGATCCCTTGTAATATAGCTGACATATGTAAGTCACTTTGGTCAAGAAGTGTCTGCTAAATGTAATGTAATGTAATGTAATGTAATGAACCACCTTGCTTATTGTATTTGCACCTTGCTTATTGTGTGATTCATTTAAACTGGCGTAGCTTACATAAGCAGTGTTGCAGAACTGTCTGGATTTACATACAATTTGGTTCAATATTGCAAAAAAAAAACTCATCTATATTATATTTTACCACATCTGCTCGCGGAACACTTGGGTTAACTTGCGGACCACACTTTGAGAAACACTGATCTAGACCAGAGACTGAACTTCCTTCAGATCTGTGGCTTTACAAGAACCACCCAGCCTGTGGCCAGCTCCCGGGCTGCCTCCAAGCCGGTCTTGTCACACCCAGCTGTTTGTTTAGGTCTCCAGTCTCACGGGGGGAGCAGGCCCAACGTGGCGTGGCCTTGGTTCCCCTGTAATTTGGGCCTCAGCCTCCTCCAGCGGTTTTCAACGCTAGAGATGGGGAAGTATGATAGAGGAAACGGAAGACTTCAGGACTTCAAACTTCAAAAGATGTTCAACTTCAAAGCCAAGCTGAGCTGAAAATGGTGGTGGTGCGTGTGTGTATGGGATGTGTGTGTGGGTGTGTGTGTGTGGTGGGGCTCCTCGAAGTGAAATTATAGTACTACGGGAGGAAAAAAACAAACATTTTCTTCAGTGTGCATTACTGGCCTTCAGCCCAAGTAAAGGTTATCTAGGCCAGAGTGCGCACCTCTCAGTAGCCGCTTGCTTCCCATCTCATGGGAGTCGGTGCTTTCTGCCCCAGTGCACCCTGGGTAAGCGAGGGTGGCACAGACGGAGAGCAGCGGGCTGTCCATCTGCTTGCTCTGTGGGACACTGTTACTTTGGAGTCTGCTTTACAGACACATTCATTGACCAATGGGAGTTCAGAAAACAGTGCAGGAATTTGTCCACTTTACAAGGAACATAAACCATGAAACCACCTAAATGACGCACGATCACGATAAGAGCCTACCAATTCAGACAATTGTCCATTGACATTTAAAGGGCAAAAACTGTCACGTCCTTAACGGCAACTAAATACCATGGTATTGTGTTGGCGTTATGGATGTGACCGTTTTGTGCAGAATTGCCCTAGCCTAGAGCAAATGGTGTGATGTGTGTATGATGCTGTGTCCGTTAGAAAAGGATATCATTCCAGAACCAGTAGAACCAGGTGATGTACATCCAGAACTTCGTGGCCAGATAGATACCCAGGGGCAGGGCACTGTGCATGGAGTGGTCAAAGAAGGACCTGCAGGGGACAAGAGAGAAGGAAGAGATAGATAGTCAGTGTAGCACTTTTACATAGAATAACTGACCATGCAGACAAAGTATTTTAGCAGTTTATGTGATTTGAGGAAATCACATAAAGGAATCAAACATTTTTATATATATATATATATATATATATATATATATATATATATATATATATATATTTTTTTTTTTTTTTTTTGGGCTTTTTTATGCCTTTAATCAGATAGGACGGTGGAGAACGACAGGAAGTAAGTGGGAGAGAGAGTCGGGGTGGGATCCAGAAAGGAGCACGGGGTGGGAATCAAACCCGGGTCGCCGGAGTACGGTGCAGGTGCCCCAGCTAGTTGCGCCACAGCTGGGGCCGAGGAATCAAACATTTAACCTTTTTACTGACTGTAAAAGCCAAGTTCTACCAGTTCAGCTAAAGGCAAAGGTAAAATCCTAAGGATGGGTCGTTGGCCATATTAGTTTCCAAACAATTACTGAGGGAAGGTCCGGCCAGACCAACTTAAAACCAACACACGATTGTCCTGCCTGGAGAATGTCCCTGATTGTCCCTGGTAACCAACAAACTTCAGCTGGAACAGTAGCTGTACTTCATAGCCATAGCAGAGGCATCTGACCAATGCCCTGGAGGCCGAGCCATGGTAATCTAAGTGGAAGTAACAACAAGTACTGTCTCTTTAAGTTTGTTCAAGAATGTCATGCCCACCACCAGTCTGTGCTGATGGAGCAAGGTCACACTACCTTCGAGCATAGACAAACGTGAACATTTGGGGTGATCCAGTCCTTTAACAACAAGGATAACAAAAGTCTCTGACTTTATTGTTTTATTCCTCATTAAAATTCTTGCATTATTCCTGGCTTTTAATTCTTTAATTCACAAGCGTGCTTCTGTATGTCAAACCAAATCTAATCAACAAACAAAAAGTAGCGAGCCCTCCACTCCACAGGGGTGTGTTCTGGAAATTTTCACACTGGTGCCGGAGTCCCGCAGGTGTCCAACGCGAGCCTAGCGAGAGCTAGAGCAGGGAGGACCAGAAAAAGCTGGCCTGCACCGCGGGTCCAGATGAACAAACCAGAGGAGGGAGTGGTGTGGAGAGGGTGAGGGAGGGAGAGAGGAGAGGAGAGGAGAGTGTGTGAGTGCATGTGTGTCGTACTTCGAGAGGAACTGCACGGAGATCCACATCCCGGCATACATAAGGCCCTTGATGAGCCAGGAGTCGATGTCCAGGTCGGCGATGAAGCCCACCAGCCAGATGACCACGAACGGGGTCCCCAGCATCACCTTCTGTCTGAACTCCTGCACGACAGCCAGGGGAGAGGGGAGGGTGGGAGAAGGGGGCAGAGAGATGGGTAGAAAGATAGGGGAACAGAGAGAGAGAGAGAGTGCAAGTGAGTGAGTTTGGGCTTAATGCCATATTTGATAGCAAAAAAGGTATTGTAAAAATCATACAACTCAAGAATTATAATGAACAAACTAAATTACACAGAGAAACAAATAACAAATCAACATTCTTCAGATTGAGAAAGAGAGAGAAGGTGGAATGAGAGAGAGATGGGGTTCAGACCAAGTTATGAGAAAAGACCTGAAAAAAAACATAAAGGGAGAAAAAAAATAAATAAATAAATAAATAAATAAATAAATAAATAAATAAAAACAAACACACACTCTGTGGATGCAGACAAGGCAAACAAGAGGTTCCTGGATTGTTCCCAGATGGTGCACAAAGCCAGACTGCTCTTTAGCCGGCAGCTGGTGGTTAGGAGAGCGGTGACCATGTCAGACGCTCCGTTTTCACGCAGCTCTCCTGAGGCGACAGCTCCAAACAGCCCCGGAGCTAATCACAACTGCTGTCCCCAATACCCCGTTCCCGTAACAACGCCACACCAGAGACTAAATTGAACCTTAGCCGCCCGCCGCACTGTCAACTGCCAAGGTAGCAATTTCCCTCAAGACGGGCTTGTTCTTTCAAGTTAAGTTGAGGAGTTCTTGTGCTTTTTTTTGTGCAAAAAAACAAAACAAAAAAAGACAGGTGGCGAAGGAGTCTAAAAGATTTCAGTGAGAAACGGGACAGCATTGACATGAAAAGCTGTTTAATCCTCCAGTGCCAAGCCTTCTGAGAGTCGGAGGGCACTCGGAGTGTCTAGGGAGTGTTACATTCCAGATGTCTGCGCGGTTTGTTTATTGGGACATGCTGGTGTCTTCAGAAAATCCACAAGCAAACAAGACTCTCCTCACTTTTACAAAACAAAATCACTCCCTCAAGCACATTCAGCTGCATCATCAGCTTCCTTCATACACGCACTGGACTCGGGACGTGATCCAGGAATCAAGCGGGCGGGGGCTGTATATATGTGAACACAATGTCCAAATTATTTTACCTGGAAATCACCCAGATCTGACACCACCAGCCACCTAGCACTAAGTCTGGAGATTACTCGTGTGAGCGTATATCTGAACACAGACAGTTAGAGCATGAATAGAATTCTACTTAGTGGGGGGCGTGGGGATGATGTGTGCGAAACTGGTGTCCCCTTGGCTTAACTGCAGTTTATAAGGTTATGACTTTGTCATAATCAAGTTCATCCATTAATTCTTCGTGTTCATGACAGACTGGCGTTAAATTGCTAAGACGGGACATTCCCATAACAACCACTGTAAGGTTCTCCCTGTGTGTTATGCACATCCACTACACGAACACAGTTAAGAAGCAAGCCAAACTCAAGAGTGTTCATGAGCCAAGATAAACATTGCAATGCGATTCAACTGTAGGCTACGGTCAAATTGTCGCAATAGCCTTTATGCACACAGGGTTTCGGCTACCACTTGGATGAGAACGATAACGTCTGTGCTACACAAACTATACCCTATGTTAGGAAGAAAAGACAGTCTTAAAAGGGCAACTTATTGAGTACAACTTGGGGCAATGTGTTGCCCTTAAATCAGTGGTCCCCAAACTTTTTCTTCCGAGGGCCAGCTCACTATGCCTGGCTCTAAGAGAGGGCCAGAGACTCGGAGTATATCAACCATAAATAGCTTAGTGCTGTGAACAACAGCAGTCTACCTTAGTTGAATATTCCATTACATTTAATCATAGGCTACTGCAATTTAATACCATTGCTAGCTGTGTTTATGTTGCCACCATGCCATATCAGTGTAAAATGTAGCTCAAATGAAATAATACTAATAAAAAGACTCTTTTTCTTTGCATACATAGCTCAAGTTGTGAACAAGCAATATCCTACAAATAATTTAAAGTTATTAAACTATGACAGTTTTATGAAGTGCTGGCAAACACATCTGAAATGACCACCATTCTAACTTTCACTTACCTGATGAGAACTTTGAACTCTGTACATTTGAACATGTGAATAAAAAAATAGAAATAATTATCCCAGAAAGTCCCAGAAATATGACTTGAATAGAAGTTAGTTAGTTATTAACAAATAATTGATAAACGTTTAGAATACTTTGAGCACTGATGCAGTCAGCATAGGCCTCTTACATTGTTTGCAGGTAGGCCTACATTTCATTCCGTTTTCGATGGCAAACGCAAAACAACCAGTGGCTAAGGAGTATTACATGTGTACTGTTAAGACTCGCCATAGAGAATGAATGGGGAAATTACGGAGGTTATAGTTTGACGATGTCGCACTTCTATGCGGGCCAGATGCTATATACCACGGACATGTTTTGGGGGGCCACCCAAAATGAGTTGGCGGGCCGTAGTTTGGGGACCACTGCCTTAAATGGTAAAATAAAATACATGTTTTCAGACCTTCTTTTCATTTCAACGATCTGGGCTTGCCATTAGCACCATTAATCATCATTACTGTAGGCTATATTGTGTGCAGTACCCTGGCAATATATTGTGCATCAACCCTGGCTCCTCCCCTCACTTAAACCACCCGGAGTATTTACATCAGGTATGAACCATGTGACGTCCATGCGTGAGGATCATGTCTGAACACTCGACTCTGTTTGAGTTCGGCACCTAATTACTCGGGCATTGTCTGGAGGTCATGTCTGAAACCAGCTATAGTGTAAAAGAGAGGGATGGAGGAAGAGAGAGAGAGCAGGGGTGAGGGGGGAGAGAGAGAGAGAGAGAGAGAGAGAGAGAGAGAGAGAGAGAGAGAGAGAGAGAGAGAGAGAGAGAGAGAGAGAGAGAGAGAGAGAGAGAGAGAGAGAGACAGAGAGAGACAGAGAGAGAGAGAGACAGAGAGAGAGAGAGACAGAGAGAGAGGGCCAGAGCCAGAAAAAGACCTTATCCATCTTGAGTCTCTTCAGGTAGGACGGGCTGTCGTAGCCCCTGGCTTGTCGGGCCTCCTGTAAGTGGTTGATCATCCAGACGTTTTTCCTCTGCTTTGCAAGGTCAAGAGGTGTCTCCCCCTGTAGTACACACACACACACACCAGAGGATTAATTAAATCATAATACACAATATGCAGAGCTTGATTAAAAGGTGCACAATCTGGGGCTAGGGTGCTATCTGAACGGTTGAAACACTTTAGCCCATTCAGTTAATTACTCCCAACATCAGTTTAAAAATCCATTTAACAACTCCCTACTCACTTGCCAGTGATTAATTAAACATAGCAAGCATGCTCTGCTTCAGAATCATTGCGCACGTAGTTGACAGTTTTTGCTACACCTCACAGCTCATTTCATGACTAAAACACCTTCCACATCTCCCATCCAAGGCTAATTGACACATCATTCACAGATACAGGGCTATTGCTTCACACTTGTATGCTAAATTACTCCATGCACACACAGATAAGGTTTACAATCATGTGGCTAGAAATATGTGTTCAAGCAAGGGGTAACTGTACAATTAAACTACAACAATGAACTGCTAAGAACTACAATGAACTACTAAGCGCATTCTATCTCAAAATGGGATCCAATCGAACTACCAACTCTCCATGAATTGCACTAAAAAAACAAGCGATGCAAGGTGTGTGGCTCTTCCTGAGAGAACTAACAGAACCCTAACTGTCTGTCAGTGATGTTGTGTCGGCGTCAGTGGCAACCCCCTGACCTTGATGTTCTGGGCATCCACGTTGGTGTTGGCCTCCAGCAGCAGGCTGATGACGGTGGTGTTGCCGGCCAGTACGGCCCAGTGCAGCGCAGTGTTCTTGTGGTACTTGTCCCCCAGGTTCACCGACACGTTAAAGGTCAGCAGCAGCCGGGTGGGGTCCACGCTGAGGGGAGCACGGGACATCACAATGAGGAGGAGGGAACACACACACACACACACAGGTACACGGACCAAAGGTTCTCTTCATTCATGTACATGCAGTGTAACACACACACACACAAGTGCAAACTCACATAAAGCCCTGAGCGCACTACCTCCTCCTCACACATACCTGTGTGTCCTGTAAGCTGCCCACATCAGGGGGGTCATGCCATTCTGATCCATCATGTCCACATCCTAAGGAGGCAGAGAGAGAAAGAGAGAAGGAGAAAGAGAGAAAGAGAGAGAGTGAGTAAATAAGATAACTTACTAGCTCACAGAGTAACTGCAGAGCTCCAAACCTCCTATGCACACAGGTGGTGTACCACCCCCTGGTGGATACACACATAAACAACATGTCCAGCACCCTTGTTTTAGGGCAGTGGTTCGCAATCCTAACCCTTCCCCTCGCCACCATTTCCCACTGCTACATTGACAGATAGTGTCGCAGCACAACTGAACACAAATGTTTTAGCTAGCAAGGATCATTTAGTCACATCAACTGTGCTTTGAGATGTGCCTCCGAAAGTAGCAGTGTAGGCGTTTTTTTCCACCGACCAGTCCACATTTCCAACAGTTTTGAACCAAACTAAGTGTGCACCATCATCAACAATGGGTGTTGCATGCAAAGCAAAAGTTAATGAGATGCATGAACGGGAGAATGATGACAAATTAGCTGTATAAAATGCTAGTTAACGTCTGCAGACTAGTGCTAGTGGATTAGTTTTGTTTACTAATTTCAACGCATGCCTTCTCCCCTCTGAACGCTAAAGTGACATGCCCACTCTGGTTCGCAGGAAAAACCAAAAATGTTCTGGTTCAAGATCCGAACCAAAGTGCCACGCTCGGAACCGTTTTTTGTTTGGTCGAAATGCTCCGACCGGTTCAAATGTTGGTTCGCAAACGGGAACGGCGCCATTTCTCTGTCAGTGGAAAAAGGCTATGAGAGAATGTAACCTGTCCTACAGGACTGCGTTCACAATGAGGTTAGTAATGACATGATGTATGCCACAAAAGAGGGACGTCCACACTAGACTACGCCATCACTCTTCCTGCTATTGATACTAATAAGGGAGGTAAACACATCTTACAGTATGCCTGCCATTCATTTAAAAGCAATATAACAATCAACAGCAAACAGAAATGCTTCTGCATCGATTAATGTCATTCCTATCGCAGGTTTGACACAGGACACAGCAGTGTTGGGAATAAGTAGACTTGAATTTCCCCTGGGGATCAATAAAGTAAGTATCTATCTATCTATCTATCTATCTATCTAGTGTGGTGCACAGATGTCGCCTACCTGTCCCTTGGCAATGAGGTAGGCCACAATCGAGGTGTGTCCAAACTGGGCGGCCAGGTGGACACAGCTGCAGCCCTCCCCATCGATGAGGGAGGGGTCAGCACCATACTTTAGCAACTGCACCACCATGGAGAGGTGGCCCTGTCTGTATAGGGGAGAGAGGGAGAGGAGTTAACATTCATATGAAGCGAGAGACACAAATAGGGACATATATCTTAAGAGTGAAACAAACAGGGAGACTGATGGAGACACAGGGAGGGGAAAAAAAAGAGAGAGAGAAGAGACGAGAGAAGAGAAATGAGGAGAGAGAGATAATAGAGAAGAAATGAGGAGAGAGAGATAAGAGAAAGGTAGGGAGAGAGAGAGAGAGAGGAGAGAGAAAGGAGAAGACTAGAGAGAAGGGAAATAAGGAGAAAACAAGAGAGAGATGACAAGGGGAAAAGTGAGAGTTCAGGAGAGGGGAAACGCAACGGTGAAACAGCACAGGATGAAAGAAGCTGTTCAACAAGGGAATGGGTAGACAACGACACCACACATTACACCATCCTGCCCACAAAAAAAAAAAACTAAACAAAAAAAGTAGGGCATAGTCTGCACTCTGCAGCATAACTTTCTCAAAATAAATGAAGGAAAACAACCTATCAGCACTCAGCAGACTGCAAATCTCAAGCCCCCATTTCCTACACTGGTATTTGGTGTGTCCATCTCTGCTTCAGGTACCGCAACCGCGGCTAGCACCAGCCTCTGCACTTTCACTGGCCACACTCCACACCAGACAGCTTCCCAGCCATCAGTGGAGCAGGAAACAGCAAATCAATATTGCAGTGACCATTCACGATTAGTGCCATTAGATAAGGGCTTTGTGCAGCTCACTGTGCAAACTGGAACGCTCTTTGTAAAGGTCACTAGAGGTTTAGAGGGAAAGGATTTGGGTCCTCCACCCACACGGGTTATCAATAATGGATATCAGTCACCTCAGGGAGGCTGGATGCATGGTGGTGAGTGATGTCACTGTGGTCACCCTACCACACCGAAGCATGTGCTGCCCGGATTAAGTGTTTACACATGGATCTGATTACTGTGTGTGTGTGTGTGTGTGTGTGTATATATATATATATATATATATATATATATATATATATATATATATATATATATATATATATATATATATATATATATATATATATATATATATATATATATATATATATATATGTGTGTGTGTGTGTGTGAGTAATCAAGGGTGGGCTAGCGTGCTGAAGGATACAGCAGTTGCACGCTTCATTTCAACATAAGAAAGCATGTGAACCCACATCAGGTTCAGCAATCATCTCCATCGACATTTTACCGGTAAATATACCCAAATTGTGTGACACAGCCTTCTTTCAACAATGCATATGTGCATCTATTACAATATACTACAGGTGTCAGAACAAGCTTCAGAACCATTCTTGAGTGAAGTGAATTTTCACATAATAAAGTTAACACAGAGGAGCATTGAAACAATGAAATACTCTCATAGCCTTACCTGGTAGCCCAGTGCAGTGGGGTGGAGTTGAGGTCACCCCCAAGTTGGTCCACTATAGCACCTTTAGATATGTAGTACCTGTGAGATATCACACACACAGACACACACACACACACAATGACTATACCATCTGCTGAACAGAGGAGGACTGAGCATGAATACTGAGCAGTCATTCCTACCATCTCCTGAACCTGTCTGATGAGAAGAACAGATTTAAGCACATGCCATTTAATCAGTACAATTCCATTCCTTAAGCAATGAGGAGACCTCAATTCAATAGTATATTATAATCTATTGTGTGTGTGTGTGTGTGTGTGTGTATATATATATATATATATATATATATATATATATATATATATATATATATATAGCATAAAAAAGATAGGACACCTGAACAAGCAGACAATCTTTAGGCTAACGGACTAACTGCATAATGGTTATATTTAGCTAGTAAACTCTAAACCAGAGAACAACTCGTGGTTTCCTGTGCTCTGGAAAAAAAAAAAAGTGTAGAGGTTTTGGGGTAAACACTACATCCCCTCCAACACAGACACACACACACGTCTCTGGTGATCCTCCCCACAGAATGCAGTGGTAGAGGAAATGACAAATACACTTGTCTCTGTCTTTCTCTTTTCCATAACCAGCATGCAAGCAAACAAAGACACACACGCGCACACAAGCTCAACAGTCTCGCTCACACACAGACACACAAAGACACACACGCACACACAAGCTCAACCTCGCTCACACACACACACACACACACAGAGAGCAGGGGGCTGCATTTCCGTCCCTGCAATTTGGTTCATCTCTCAACTGCATCAGACAATAGCACCAGAGCACTGCAGCAGATAACACAATAATTGTGTGAATTTGTGTGTCTGCATCCGTTCTACTGTGTGTGTGTGTGTGACGAGTTCACTGTGTACATCCTTGGATGTGTGACTATGCATGCACACGCTATGCAGTCAGAGTTGAGAGATGGTAGTTGAAACTACAGACTTTATCATCCCCTTTCATTACTAGCAGAAGAGCCAAAGCGTGTGAAAATTATGCAATCACCGTTCATTCAGAGATGTAACTAATCCTGACTGAGACGGATCTTGAGGCCCTCATAACATCACAAAGCTTTGGTCATACAATAACAGTCAAAATTTTGGAGACACTTAGACATTTCCATTACACTCCATTATAAACAGAATACCAGCTGAGATCATTTGCATTGCTTTTTTTTTTAATCAAGGCAGCCGTTTTCAGATTACATTATGTGCTTAGATAATTGCAAAAGGGTTCTTCACTGTTGTAGAAAGAAATGGCTGATCTTTAATGCAATATCTACATTGCCCATTATCATCAACCATTCATCCAATGTTGCAAAGGCACATTCTGTTTATCATTTAAAAGGCTAACTGAGAAAACATTGAAGAACCCTTTTGCAATTATGTAAGCACAGAATATAATCTGAAAACTGCTGCCCTGAGTAAAAAAGACAATGCAAATGATCCCAGCTGGTATTCTGTATAATGGAGTGGAATGGAAAATTCTCCAAATTTTTTTTCCCAACTTATTGTGACCTGGGGACTACATTTCTGATCAGATTCCAAAAATAATTCAGTGGAAATGCATGGATTCCAGTTTCTTCCAGTAGCAGCAACTGGAATCCATGCATTTCCACAGAATTATTTTTGGAATCTGATCCCTTATCATACCTGTTCATTCTTACTCGTCGCTCGACTTATCGTGACTAAATTCAAGATGGCTGCAAATGCAAAACTTCGTGAAGATACTGTCTGTATAAATCGTCTTGTAAGTAAATGACCAGTGCTTTTTCAAAGTTCTCAATGTCTCGTTTTAAATGTCAGGGCCCTCGGAAGTCTACCAGTAAAGTGTGGAGATACATTGAGCGTTGTAAATGGTGTAAAACAGTGATTTATTTGCATGGCTAGCCCGATGCCGAAGCACCACCATTGAAAAAGCTGTTGGTAGCATTGGCTAACTAGCGCAAGATTTTGGAGTGCAGGGGACAAGCCAAGATGGGCTATGAGACATACGTTCACACTCGGTATCATGTTTCAACACACTTTAGGTCAATATCACACCGGAATTCTCCTTTAATAAATCCTCCATAGTTTTTTCATCCTGCATAGTTTCATCTAAGCCTTAAGGATGTAAACTGATGGTATAAAACCTCTGAAATGTAGAAGAAATGGTAAACTCTGGTCTTTTCATCAAGCCCTCAGAATTACATCACCATTGTTGATTTAGAAAAAAAAAAATTCTTGTTTCCTTGGCACCATAATCTACTAATTGCACTTTCTGAACCCCTGCTAATGCCACACATTAAATGCCAGCACATCAGTCTGGCTCCAAGCCTCCGTGTGCTCGCGCCACAGGGGCCCATTCATCACCGCAAACACAAACTGGGTGCCACAGCACTGTATGCTTCTGGCCAGGCGAGACCGGACTGAGCCGAGCGGTTTGACTCGTGTGTGTATGTGTGTGTGAGGTCTGCGGCGTGACTCACTTGACCAAGTCTATCCTGTTGTTGATGGCCGCCCAGTGCAGGAGTGTGACGTTCTCTTTGTCCGGCTGACGCACGTCGTAGCCCGCCTCCACCAACTCTCGGCATCGCTCGAAGATCCCGTACCTGGGAAGGCAAGGGAGCGGTCCAGGGTCAAATCCAATATGCCATCCATCATTTGCACACATACCAGGGTTCATACTCAAATGTAGAATTCAATTACTTTTCCCTGACGAAAATGTTAGATATTGATAATGAATGTTACATTGAAATGACTTCACCGACCAAAGATTTCAGAGCAGCCACATAGTATTCTACAATCTTTGAGGATTTTTGGTAGATTAATAAATGGGCATTAAAAAACAAAGTAGGGCTAACTATCCATCATTTGCATACATACATATAAATGCATGCACACACGGACGCACACAAAATTGGAACAATAATTATAACAATAATGGCAAAAGCAAGTTTTAAGTATTGCTCTTGTTGACGTGAATGACAACATCC
This sequence comes from Alosa sapidissima, assembly GCF_018492685.1. Lineage (NCBI taxonomy): Eukaryota > Metazoa > Chordata > Actinopteri > Clupeiformes > Clupeidae > Alosa > Alosa sapidissima. The sequence continues at coordinate 14,422,962 of NC_055978.1, read as the reverse complement.
ACACCACATACTATAACGATGACCACATGAAGAACAATATAGTTAGGGATCAATTTCAGAGCAATTTTGAGAACAATAAAAAGCTGACAGCCAATCAGAATCCATTGAATTTTAGACAACACATTTATCAAAACGAGAGACTTCCTTTATCGTTGGTCAGGGTGGACACTCATATCATTATAGCTATGGTCGTCTTTATAGTTATCGTTTCTGGTGTGAACAACCCAACACAAAACTTCTAGTGTTAGCATCTGTGTCTACAGTCTCCACATCCACCACCAACCCTCTGCCAAGGACATAAAACATGGCCATTTGGTCTTTTTAATCTGAGCTCAGGTTAAAGAGATTAACAGCAATATTGCTCTGGCTGCCCAGCCCAGACCACACACACCAACACAAGAAGGCCATATAAAGTGACACAGGCATGGGATTTATTGGCTATCCCTGGGGACCACAGCACGCACGGAGAAGGATGGATGTTTCTCTGTGTGTGTGTGTGTGTGTGTGTGTAAGCGTGGATATGGATGTGGATGAGTGCAAGTAAGTGAATGTGTGTGTGTGTGTATATTGGAGAGGCTGTTTTTCCTGACAGCAAAACATTTCAGAATGTAATACAGGGACTTGATGATGAGAAAGGGCAGAATTACTTGGTGTAGAGGAAATGAGTCTGGCAGGTGTGTGTGTGTGTGTGGGGGGGGGGGGGGGGGGGGGGGACAGAGAGAGATAGGGAGATTGTACTTCATTTCGTTCCCAAATTAAGACAGAAAGGCAGAAAGGTTATTTGTACACATTAATTTGGACACTCATCTGTAACGTCACACGTTCATTTTTTATATTCCCCCTGCTTTGCCTGCTCCCTATCCTTACTCAAACATGGAAGGTTATAAAACCACTGCCTGTCATTTTGCTTTTTTGCTTTGAATGGGTGGACACTTCGTAAACACTAAGTAAGTATAAGTATATACTCTTTTGATCCCGTGAGGGAAATTTGGTCTCTGCATTTATCCCAATCTGTGAATTAGTGAAACACACACAGCAAACACACAGTGAGGTGAAGCACACACTAACCCGGAGCAGTGAGCTGCCTACTACAGCGGCGCTCGGGGAGCAGTGAGGGGTTAGGTGCCTTGCTTGAATACTTGAATACTAGTGCGGAGTGAGTGTCTAAGTGAGGCCATTCAAGAATATCCTCACTCAAGGAGCACCTCATGTCTAATCAGAAGTCAAATCGCTCCACCGGATACAACTGTTGCATAACATATTAGTACTGCATATCTATACAAAACAACTGGCCTATTGTTTTGCTATCATGATTTCCGTCTCGTCCACTCCCAAAGGTTCCTATCCTGCCCCAGTCATGTGACGATGAGTGTAACCGAGTCCCATCCTCACCAGAATCCCAAAAGGATGCCAGAGAGAAATGTCAGTCACTGAGAGAAACACGGATCAAACATTAGCCTGCCCTGTGTGCTGTGCAGCAGGTTACCTCGCTTAGCTTCTTGTCTGGCAACATATTGGGTCCTTAAAACCCTGATGCACTAATAAGTTTCGACAAGTTCAGGGACCATCATTATGCAAATCTGTAGCTGTAGGCAAAGTCCTTTTAGGCAAGTCCCTCCACTCGGCGGCCATATAGCAACGCTTTTTGGGCACTCATCGGGCAGCCTACTCAGCAGAAATGCACGTGCGCAAGGCTTCACAACACCAATCTTGCTCCAGCGGCGAGTTCACGAGACATGATTGGCAAGATATCTTCACAACACACCATATGATTGGCTCAATGTATTCACATCACACCACATGATTGGCTCAATGTATTCACATGTCAACGTTTTGCTGAGGAAGGGGTGGGATATGTGTAGACAACGGCCATATTGGCGTTACAAACTAGCACCATGCATTTCTATGGAGGATTTTTTGAGTGCTGTGTCTCCTCATTAGAAAGTCTCTGCTGTAGGCTACTGCAAGAGAACCATGAGTTTGGTTAGCCTAACAAACATTTGAATTCATGCACACACAAACACATCCTTTTTATTTCTTCATTTTTGAGAACTGTGCCTATAAAAGGGACATATTTGAAAACATCAAAGCAGGACTTAAGAGTGGCAAGTCAATATTCATGGGAGATTTATGCAATAGCTGAAACCCTCCCGTTTATGAAATCTGCATTCTGTCTTGTGAAGAAACATTGCCTGGACTGTTGTTCCATATTTACACATTCATAACAGCAATACAGAGGTGCATCAGAAAACAAAACTCCGAGCATATATTTTTTTGTTCCAACCGTTCACTAAACCAGCTGATTCTAAGTGCCACAACTCATCAGACAGGTCTATCAGCTAATTAGTAAAATCACCTGTATTAATGCCCAAGGTAGAACCAATACACGGTTGGACTTTTACTTTCTGAGGTTGGACTTTTACAACTCTGCAGCAGTCGGCAGGAAATTAACTGCTTTCCGGACTTTTTTGTGAAATTTCACAAGGGGGATTTTGTTCATTGCAGCATCATTGAAGTGCAACCGTGAAACAATCTGTGACTTGTGACAACAAAATGACCCAAATAAGTGCCCCAGTGTGACTAGACACTGGTGAACGGCATGTCTGGTGACTGTAAGGAGGTCTACATGGATTCAACAAAGTCTAGTCACTCTACTTATATTTCCCCTCATCTTGTATGTAATAAATAGATGGCATCTACAGAAACAGGTTCACACGATACCTGCTTATGCAAGTTCTCTGTTACATCAATTACAGACACACAGATCAGGAGCCAAGGCAAAAATCATGCTATGGTGGGCGTTGGTCTCCGTTTTTCTTCTGCGGTCACTGCCTGCCATTCTCTACTCACTGTGTGGCTTTGACGATGTCCCAGGTGCTGTAGTCATCCACATGGCTCTTGCGTCCCACGTTCTCGCTGTAGCCATGGTTATAGTGGCTCTGGGGCTTCAGTTCCTATAGGGGGGGTGTGTGTGTGGGGGGGCAGAGAGAGGAAGAGGCAAAAGAATAAATGCTCAACCAATCAGTGACAAGTTTTGTGGTGCCCCCCCTGGGAAGGCACCCTGAGGGAGCTAGAAAGACAGACACACAAACACAGAAAAGAGAGGTGTAAACCCAGAAAGAAAGAGAGAGATTAAAAGAAAGAGTGAGAGAGACAGAGAGTTAAAGAGAATTAGAGGGTGAATGAGTGAGTGAATGTGTTTGTGTGTATGTGTGTGTCTGCATGAGAGAGAGAGAGACAGACTGTTGCTCTGCAGTGATGCTAGGCGACATAACCTTTCACTTCCAATCAGTCTCAGTGGGCACTGCCAGGTCACGGATGATTAGCCTGTCTCCCACTGCAGGCTAAAGTCCCTACCTAACCACCACCCAACCAACATCCGCTCTTACAGGCAACAGTTCATTTCACAAGTCAGACCCAACCAAAACAACGACAACAATGAGAACAAATAAGGTTTCAAGACAACAGATCAGGATTGGTTCTGCCAAAACAGGTCTAAATGTTTGGGTAAGAGCACAGGTCAAGTATGGGCTGTGGAACATCACGTCACATATGTGGCTGAAACAGACTGGACAATAACTGAGGAGTCACACAGCATCACATCCTCAACCAGGAAAGATGCACGTTTACTGTTACGGTCTTAGGGACCACAGCCAACGCAGATGTAGACCTGGGCTGCGTTCGGATTCCCCGTCCTATTGCCTTTTTCTATCCACTATCCCTTAAACCTCAATGTAAAATGTCATGAGGTTAAAGGTTGCATCAGCGATAGCGGGTAACGTCACTTCTGTTGACGTTCAAACAAAAGAGAGCTAGCTCGCTACTCCCTCCCTCCCGTGCAATTGAAACTCTCCTGAAAGCGCAACTCGTCGGTTATTGGTTGTAACACTTTATTTTGCCTTTGAGCGGTTGGCAACACTTGTTGGCAGCAATTGTTTTTGTGTGCAGATCTCAGAGCCTAGACTGCCTACAGAGACGCGTTTTTCTGACGGCCTGCTTATGGGGCGGGCAGCTAGCGGATCGTTAGGAAAGATTAGATGAATGTGATCATTTATATTTGGCCCTTTTTTGGGCCAGCAATCATTACAACAGATATGAAGATGAATTCATAAGGACATAGGAAAAGACAACTGCAGTGTTAATAGAAAAAACACTCTAATTACACTTAAGGGAAGGCGGGTGTCTCGTGTCAAGTTGACTGGTTATTGTTATCTGGCGCAAGGTATTGTGGAGCATCACTATCACCTTTCCTTTCAAAGGATGCTAAAAAGGAGACTTAAAAGAAAGCATAGAAGCACCTTCCCTAAGCATGTTGAGAGTCCAAACAGCTCTCATCACTAAAATATGTCTTTCATTCTGATAGGAGCCTCCCTAAGCTAAAAAGAACAGTCTGAACACAGTCCTGCTTTTGAAATTCTGAGATGGCGACAGAAGGATCCGCACCTGTGGGTCTATTTACCGTCAAGTGGTCTGTGCACTAGGAAGTCAAAGTAGCGGGGGAGAAAGTATATGTGTGTGTGTGTGTGTGTGTGTGTGTGTGTGTGTGTGTGTGTGTGTGTGTGTGTGTGTGTGTGTGTGTGTGTGTGTCCTGAGGGATAGGAGGAGGGGATGGCTGGCAGATGTCTGCTATTCCCCGATGACTGACCGGGGGGCAGGGAGGAAGCAGCACCCCTCCCCTCACTCCCCATCCTAGAGTAATAGCCAAACCAATAACTGCCAACTGGTGACTTTCTCCATGGATGTGATTGGAACTGATCCAAGATGTAGGCAGGGTTTTTGTGCTAGAAATAAAGTGACCAAGTCGCCTAATTAAATCCCACAATGGCAAAACATGCTCATACTTTATTTAGTTTTAGAGAGATTGTCCTCCTCCTTGCTTTCCATTTAAACACATAAATCAAAACCATAGAAAAGGGAAATGGCTGCTTTTCACAGTCAGGACAAAATAGTTAGGGGGCCCTTTTTCATGGCAGTGATCGCTTCTTAAACTTTAGACTTAAAACCAGTTTGTGACACTAGCATAATGCAGTTAATCTGCACAAAACTTTTGCCATGTATCATGCTCTGAAAGAGTGATGATGGCCATATTTTGTTTATAAATCCCACCATTATATCGAACACAATGTTCCAAAAAGACAGGGTCTAGAAGGACCAGTACTGTACAGTACAGGTTCAGACATCGGCGATAACCTAGCCAAAGGGCAGAGATAACAAGGTACGGTGTGCTGCAACACATCAGCAATTCTTATGTTTCTTTTTTCTCCTTTTTCTGAAAACATAATAAGGCAAGCCATTAGACTAAATCAGATACTGGAAAAGCAATCCCAAAATCAATGCTATGCAGACCTGGCACCAGTGACTTGCCATTCACATTCATTGAGATTTAAGAATTAGAATTTTAAGCATTAGTCCAAGTTTTTGTAAAAAAAATTGTTGTAAAAAATCATACCTTTGGGAATAATAGTTGATCATCAATCATCAGTCAAGTCAAAGGAGCACACAGAATTCAGGAGATATAGGGGCTGCCATTTGATACGAACTGCAGTGGCCAACCAAATACGGCATTGTCAAATCAGCTCCTTGACTTTTTATTGTTGATAAAACCAGGAGATCTAACCATTTCTCCCTGGAGAGGTTAGTTAGGGTGCTATTCTGGGAGGGTTTTCAGCTCATTACTGCATTGCTCCCGATCCTTTCCCTCTCATCAATATTTATGCTCATAGAGGAACTGATCAAATTATGGCTACACAGGCAAAGAGACAGGAGGACCCTACCCTGCCAACAGACACAAAGGGAGAAAGTGTGCCTTGAGATGGCACTTTGCCCTTTGTGCCCTCCGATCAACTTTGACCTTCAGGGTTGAAAGAGAGCAAACACAGTTCCACCTTCTGCTTTGTGTGGTAAGCCTGCCAACAAAAACTGTGACTGGAAGCAGTGACATGGGCCTGTGCACAATTTGGACATGCTAATTGGATGTCATCTTGTTCAGAGTCCGAACGTGGTCCTTTGTAGCTCAGTCTTTGGAACACATGATCTAGGGTTGCCTTGTGTCTGCTAGTCCTACTTTTACCTTTTTTAATAGGCCTAGCTCAAGCTGTTCCTCGTACACATTGACAGCGGACTTCTCGTGTGGTACATCGCCTGGAGATGCAGTCTTCCCTTCGATGGGATATTAACAACGGGGAATGAGAGTCATCAGTCATGCAAACTAATGCTGGAAAGGCTCAGCTGACACCATGATAACCTGGAAGCCACGGGAAGCCATCTCTCTTCATCTGCCACCGGGCAGGCTTGTGGGGAACCAGGCACAGGGCCTGGACCCAACCGGTACAGGAACTGTGCAATCAACACCAAGCACTCATTTTTACTCATTCATAAGCTAATTCAATAGGCCTAGCGATTCAATGTTCTCATATCTCTCATTAACATGGCTCATGAAGGAAGGCTAACGATTGGTTATGGATTTTGGATGGAAGGGTTTGTGGGGAAAAAGAGGTCTGCTGCAAATAATAATAATTAAAACAAACATACCCAGGAAAGTAAGATCTTGTATCTTGGATCTGTATCTTGTACGTTGTGCCTCATTGTGTCTAGAATGTTTGAAGGCTAGTTCTGCTATGCTACACAGTTGCTTCAGTGTTTATATTATGCAAATGAATAAATATTCAATCATTTGCATTTCCAATCCAGGTCAATGTCTGCACTTTTCATCATAACAAGCTGAAGGGGGGAAAAAACAGCACGACTGCAATGAGAGATCAGCTCAAAACAATCAGCGGGATTTGGGAGAGGAAACTCACTGAAATCACCTGAATATCAAACAACAATATAGCTGCAAGCAGCAATGAGGGGGCCAAGCAGTTAAGCAGGAGTTGGGATTGGATTGGATGGGACTGGACTGGACTTGACTGTGTTGTGTTAGATTGGATTGGATTGGACTTGTTTGAATTGGACTGGACTGGATTCGAAGGTCACCGAATTTATTGTGTGTCCTCAAGATGTACTCCTAAGTCCACATACCAAGTTTGGTTTAAAGTGGTGAAAGTGTTGATAATTATAGCACCCCTAGTGTTGAAAGCACACCAAATTAATTGTGCATCTTCAGGATGTAGTCCCAAGTTCTTATACCAAGTTTGGTTGCGATAGGTGAAAGTGTTGCTAGTCATACAGCCCCTAGTGGTCAAATGTCACCAAATTTATTGTGGGTCCTTAGGATGTGTTTACGAATCAACGTACCAAGTTTGGTGTCGATGCGAAAAAGTCTTCCTAATTGTAGCGCCCCTAGTGGTCAAAGTAAACCAAATGTATTGTGTGTTCTCAGGATCGGGTCCCGAGTCCATATACCAAGTTTGATTTCGATACGTAAAGGCGTTGCTGAGATATGAGCTAATTTCCTGTATTTCTAGCGCCCCCCTAGTGATCAAAGGTCACCAAATGTATTGTGTGTCCTCAGAATGGGATCCCAAGTCCATATACCAAGTTTGGTTTCTATATGTGAAAGCATTGCTGAGATATAATCACTTCCTGTGATTATAGCGCCACACAGTGGTCAAAATGTACCAAATTTCTTAAGCCTCCTCCTTATTGGGTCCTGAGCACATGTGGTAAGTTTAGTCTTACGAGAAACGAGAAAACCTTGCTGAGATATCACTTCACTTCCTGTTTGGCGGCTTTGCCGACAATCTTAATTGGCTGTTACGGCTAGGGCTGGGACAACCCGTCGACGTAATCGATGACGTCGACGCAAAAAATACGTCGGCGAAAAATATGAGCGTCGAATCGTCAAGCATAACGTGTGCTGCTAAATATTTTTAATTTTACACCTTCAGTGTTTTCCATACGTTCCAGACTAATCTGTGGCTGGGCACCACGAAATCAAAACCGGCCACCACACATTGATGTTCTATGTTGTAGGCCTACTATTTAAATTAAAGATAAGATATAACAATTTCATTGAGCTGCACTTTTTACTCACACAGCCTTTCCTCGCCCGCTCTCTCTCGTAACAAGCCCGTTGCTCCTCCTCTGCATGTGCATTTAACAAAATATTCACGATTGTTGAAGGATTGTTGTTGCCACATAAAAGCACTGCATAGAACACAGTGGGCTAAATTTACTTGATTAAATCCGCTTAGCATTGTGACCATGCTGCGCAAATTTGTTCAAAACTGCTGCATTAAGTTAAAGTAAAGTCTGCTAAGGTCTTATCACAACATAGTACACTGAGGAGACTAAACTAAGTTAAGTTGCAGTATGCAATCAAGCAGTATCTCAAAACTAACGTTAGAATACTGTTTGGATGTCAAGTTTAGCATGCTTACTTGCAGCTGCTTGTATTCGTTATTCATGCAGGGCTCATTTTATTGACTCTGAATGTTTGCAAAATCCCGATGTAAATGGAAAAGTGTTTTCCAAGACTCAAAAGTGCTTGTCCAAAGGAGGAGTACAAACCGTTATTTGAACTGAATCCACGCATCTGCAGCCTTTTAACTGTGTTAATGTTAATTGCAAGGATTCCCACACAAACGTCTTAAAATGACAGGCACTCAATTAGACATACACTAGCCTACTGAACTTTATTGAATGCTACCTCTGACTAAGAATGCATTACTTTGCACTTGTATAGTCTTTTATTTTGGAATCTTAAGAGCAATAAACATATATTGCAATGTTAAAGAATTCATGTTTTTTCATTCAGATATGTAAATAAACATGTATAAGTTGCTATTAGTGAATCAATGGGGAGATAATCGATAATCGAATTGAAATTGAATCGGACTGAAAAAAATGAATCGTTAGATTAATCGATGCATCGAAAAAATAATCGCTAGATTAATCGTTTAAAAAAATAAAGTTTATCCCAGCCCTAGTTACGGCCAATTATTTTTCGCCTTTTTGAAGACGAAAAGGGATAACTTTTATGAGGCTTGGTCTAAAGATCATCTGCACCAAATTTCGTGAAAATCGGACAAACTTTGTGACCTGTGAAAACGTTTAGGTGTTTTTGATTAAATCCAATATGGCGGCCTAATCAATTACGATGACGTCACAATTTGGCTTGGGTCAGCCTATGGACCTCCAACAGCATTAACAGACCCCACTAGTAGATTTTAATTCCAAACACAACAGCAGCTACAAGCCAAAACACATTTTTCCTAATTGCAGCGCCCCCTAGAGGTCAAAGGTCACCATCGTTTTTGAACATTCTCCTGATGGGGTCCTGAGTCCACGTACTAAGTTTGGTTAAGATACATGAAATGGTTGCGGATATGAGCTCACTTCCTGTTTGGCGGCTTCGCCACAAATTTGGATTGGCTGTTACGAGAGAACGGTTTTAGTTCCTAAGACGAAAAGGGATAACTTTTGTGCGGCTTGGTCTGAAGATCATATGTACTAAGTTTCATGAAAATCGGAAACTTTTTCAAGGTTTTTGACAAAATCCAAAATGGCGGAAAATCCATCATGTCATAGAGTGCGCTGAACTCGGCTTGGTCCAAGGATTCCAATGATACCTAATTTTTGACAATCGGGTCAACGGGTCAAAAGTTACGTGCGTGAACACACATTAAACTTTGGCCTGTTGGTGGCGCTAGAGCGCTCGAGGTGCCGACATGAAACTTGGTGAAATTAATCATGGGACTGTCCTCAATCAGTTTGCCAAATTTCACAACTTTTTACCAGACGGTTCTATGGGCTGCCATAGACTCCCATTCGGAAGAAAGAAGAATAATAAGAAAACGTAGAAACACAATGGGTGCCTTCGCAGCTTCACTGCTTGGCCCCCAATTCTTAACATACACCAAGAATCTGGCAGACTCTCTTGTGGGTATTAGTTAAAATAGTTGGGATATTTAGGACACATTATTATAAAGTACATACATTTGTCATAATTGGCATAATGTGAATATCTGGATTGTGTGTGATTGTTTGAAAGGTGACAATCCTCACCCATCCTTGGAATAAAACATTTGCTGTAGAGGGGCCTACACCCCATTCAACATTCCATGCCAAGATGCTTGTGAAGGCTCTGTGCACCCTGAGATATGTCAACTGCACAGGAGAGTGCCAAACACTGAATCTGTCTTTTAAAGTAAAGATTAACTGCAGGAAAGGAGCGAGGCTACACTGAGCTGTTTATGCCCTACAATCCCAATTCTGCTAAAGCAGGTGACTTATCAGCCACAACTACTACGTGACAGGAGGCTCTGCCTTCCACCCGAGCATCTGCGGAACACTCAGAGCTCTCTTTCCGTCAGTTTTTTGGAATACCCACTGGGTGTGCACTGCACTGTGCAGACCTATCGGCTAAGGAAAGAGTGAAAGTGCTAGCACGAGAATGTGTGCTTCTGACATGCCGAGGCAACGGACCCATCCTGCCTTCCCTCTCGCTCTCTCTGGGTGAGTGGAGGTGCCTGCTGTTCTGCACGTTCCAACAGAACCCACAGCGGAGCTATTTAGCACAGCAAAACAAAACACAAGGCCACCCACTTCAGTCTGAAACTGCAGGATTTCAGTAGATGAGTAGAAGAAGTTTTGGTGTCTCACCGGGGGAATTTACAACAGATGGATTCCCTTGACATAAGTAGGGATGCAATGTTGTCTTTTCATAGGTTTCAATGGGGTTGCACGGCTTGTAGGCCTACAACCTCTTGATTGGGAACTTTTGAGTCCCTATTCCGTCCGTTTTTCATGCCAGCTTTGTGCCCGCAAAACTAATTCCACAAGGGTGGCCTCACACATAGAGACAAAGGATATGGTTTAGGATTTCAACACTCTCCAAGAGGCAAGCTGTTCAGTCTGAGTGACAAAAGAATGTTGGTTACGGCAGCTGAAGCTTCAGCAATATATAAGATAAGACTCAATGCAAACTAAGAATAATTCATTACAGTTTATCTTCTAGCTCATCTTAAAAAGAGAGCTCTTGAAGTCATATCTTGTTTTTCTGGGCAAACCTAATTTGACTGATGTACTATGACTGAAGTAACTATTTCCTTGTGAATCTTACCTGAACTGTCAAAGCACACCTTGGTCTTTTTTTTCTTAAATATGGGCCTCCTGCCTAGCCATATAGGCCAAGTCATACTTAAATAAATATTAATATCTCATTCACTTTCTGAGTCCTAACGTCTAACTAATAACTGAGTATGAGGAATTAGGAAATGTAGGTAATCATGGTGCCTGCCTGAAAAACGAATACATCTTCAAGCCCTTCCATGAAGGTTCATGACTAGTAGGCTACATAAGAGAAAAGGTTTGTCTTCTTTAGCACACATCCACAACAAAATATTATGATACCAATGCAGATAACGGACACCACCATGACAGTTGCCATTCACTCAAGCTGCTAACCTTCAAGAGTATTACCGTTATTGAGTTTATTTTTCCCCCTGAAAGGATGTTAGGAAAGACAGTAGTCACCACTGGTGCTATATATCAATGCTTGCAAAACAAAACAAACGAGAACGGGACACTAATATTAGCAACTATGAAAACACGCTTGGTGGCATACAGTATAATGTAACGTTAGCTAACAAACTAATGATGTTAGTTTTCAGCCAAGAGATTTGTTTGTGTACAGCTACCGTTACTTCTGACAACACCAATTCTCACGCGAAATATAACGTTACCCTTCCCTGAACAAATCATCTCTTGCACTAAATGCTATCAAAACATTTTCAGATTAATTTATACGTGATTGTAATGGAACATCATATTCACCGTGTCAAGTTAATATCAGCTAACATTTGCTAGCTCTTTCATGGAGACAAGGCAAACGTAGCTAGCTAACATTAGCTAACGTTGTAAATAGAAGACTGACGAAACAAACCAAGTGTAGATATCAGCTAGACTTTACAAAATGAACATTTAGCTATTTTATTATAGGTCTGTTGTACATGTAGCTAGCAATATAATCAACCAACAAACGCTGACGTCTGAAGTGCTATATATCCAGTGCTAAACAGCTAGCTGGCTAACATGCTATTACGCAGTAGGGGGAACCTGACAGATACAATTGGAGCTGCCCTCTCTTTCGTGTGCAATCGTGCTTGCATGTGATGGACAATGCTATTTACTCTGAAACCTTGACATAAATGCGCATTCGAATACTCTCCAGTAGCATGATCAACATATTATTGTCGGTCGATTATATTACCTCTGGATGGAGAATGGGGACACATCCAGCTTCTTTCTCATAATCATCCATAGCGTCAGCCATCTTGGTGGTCAACCTCGCCAAGCATTCTGGGAAGCAAGGTTCTTGCAGAAACAAACAGGACAGGAGGAGGAGGGGGATGCTGCTTTTTCTGCAAGCCGATGCAAAACAGAGCTAACCAATCTGCCAACGCTGAACGCTTGAACGCAGTGAACATGTCAATGGGATGTGTCCATGGCCCAAGCATTACGTCATTTTCATAATTTCACATCATATGTCTCCACAGAATCATCCTAGCCCATTGGAAAAATCCTCGTATTTGCTATATAACGCGCGTTTCTGCATCTATCTGTGAATATGATAAACATGATGAGCGCAAACCAATACGTTTTCAAATTATCTAGCATGTGGCCTCTCAAGCCAAAATTCCTATAATAGACTTACATTTTGAGTACTTTCACAGGCCTGGACCTGGTAGGCTAGGCTACAGTTTTTATACTCATGTTTTCTGAAATGGTCTCATTTCACAGCTCGATGGTGTTTTAAGCCCCCACCGTCGACTTCAAGGCACATAACCCTATAACCCTAACCAACCTAGTGCCTTACATGCAGCGCTGCCTGAAAGACCACATTGGGCGCTTAAAACACCAAGAGACCATTTCACAACACCTCACACGCAGGGAACTCTTTATAGCCTAAAAAAAGCAATAGGTCTAAATCTAACTGAAATGATAAACACAAATTTAGACTGTAGTCCTTTTTAATGTGAGATCAATCTAAACACTTTTGTCACTTTTTGCCTAGGGTTAAGCCCTTGCTTTTACACTGTTATGGACTAATACAATATACAATATTTTGTTAGCTAAAACAGATCTCTCTTTCTCTCTTAAATTCAATACTGTGACTGTAGGCTATGCACATGTGGGTTGTCACAGCAACTCATCACCAGTGTCCAATGTCTTGCATTTTGGAAGGCAATGCTGTTGCTGGTGTTCAAGGTTGAAAGTGACTTGTGTGTAATGTTTTGTAAAAAAACATATTGACTAATCATCTTCCACAATAAAAAGGAAAAGGTGTAAATTTAATTGTCCTTTACACACAATTTCAAAACGAATACAAATTCTGAGTGCATTCATATCAAGGCGGTTAGATTGGCTTGAATCAAGAGGTTTTCGTGGCATCATTTTTTTGTTTGAAGTGAAATGGTGACTGGTGAGGGTTTGGTTCTCAACATATTTGGATCAAGAGGTCATGCACAATCACAGTCAGGAACTCAACATGATTAGAGACATTTCAAACAGTTTTAATGTAGCCCATGAAACAATGCATGGGCAATTACACAAATGTCAAGATTTTATATTGTATGTTGAACTCTTGACAAAGAACAAGAGAATAGATTTATTTATAGGCAACAGTATGAGTTGTAATTGTTTTATACAAGATTATCCAGGTTACAATGATTATGTAAAAACTTGAGTTAAATGCAGAACACAAGCAGATAACATTTTTAAATTTAGGGCCCTGACTAGATCTATAAAAATGGGATGAACCATAAACAAATTAGAAAATTAGAATCATGTATTGCTTGTATGTATTAGAATCATGTATTGACATTAGAATCATGTATTGCTCTCTGTAGCACTGTCATCTTATAAGCTACTGCATATCCACGAAATGTCCTATATCAGTGACACAAATGCTTTGAAGCACATTTGTCCCCTGCCATCCTGTTTTCTGATTCTGAAACTCTGAAATTTTGTCTGCAAAATGCTTTACACACACAACATATTAAAAACATGCAACAAAACTCAAACATCACAAGTTGTGGCCAAATTAATATATTCTCTCAATTAAAGTGGAGAAGAATAGGCTGGTGCTGATCCAAAAAGCCATAGTTTGACCCATGCTTGGAACATGGTATCTTCAGATTTACACTGATCAGGTTAGTTTATTAGAGACATAATTATGCTTGTAGGCCTAGTTCAGGCGGGAATAGCCTACATGTTGTTTTTATTTTGTTTTCATTCTGTCGTTAAACAGTGTAAAATGTGTGAAACTTGAGTGTGAGACGTCAACTTGTTGTCAGTAGGCTATTACGCAACATAACCACAGGATGGCTCACTTCACTTGCGTTTACCAGAGTCGGCTCTGGCGTTTGCCAGCGTCTCTGGCGTAGTAGCCTAGCTCGAGAACTGAGCTGGGTTCCAGTCCGTTGAAGCTCAGGCATACTAGCAGATCTCAGAATCCTGATCCCAGATCCGCAGTTAGGAGGAAGACACCACGGACAGACGAGGGCTTATCATCACTCGTCCCAGGGCTAGGAGTGATGACAATGTATGGATATCATTTCAATCAGTGACGTTAGTCTGGCTAGTTACAAGCTAAGATACAATTTCCTCTTTTGAATTTCTCCCAAAGTAACTGTTAGTCATCATCTAGATAGAGTAAGCTCACGTTAACCTCAACATAAACGTTAACGTTACAACCTATGGGCAACGTCTATTTCAGCTAGCTATCCCTAGCTATCTAGACTTTCTAGTTCAGACTGCCTGCCTGGGATGAAGTAATCCACAACTGTAAGACTGTCTGGCTAGCACCAAGGGGTTGCAGATCACACCTCGATGAAATAAGGACATTCTCGGGATAATACGGGCGACCAAAACAAGGTAAGTTAGGTTTAAAACGACCAAATCGTCACTTAGCCAGTTCGCATAGCTAGTTAGCATATATTGCTAACCTTCATCCAGTCGTTAGTTAGCGTTACCGTTAGCTAACGTTAAGTGGGTAACTTCATGTCAGCACCATGATCAAGCCCTCGACATCAAACCAACATTAACAGCATTCTTTATTGACACGAAGATCTGAATTTTGGAAGGTCATAGTGGTTGTCCTCTCTACTATGGTCCTAGATAACTTTACTTACAAGAGACATTGCAGGTCATCCATCCGGCTGGTGATCTGACGATTTGGGAAGGGACAGTCAGTTTGTTATTGTTAGAGAGAATTCATATTAGCCTCTGTCATAGACATTTAAACCTCGGCCAGTTCCCTTGGGTGAAAATCAAAACGATACGCATTCGTGGTAGAGTTGATATGTTTGAAGTGATCAACCATTTTGGTTACAAATCATATTTCATTTTAATACCGATAACATTATCTATATGCTACCAAAGTTAGCTGCATTTCGCGACTCGATGTGCTTCTCGAATCGACTTGGATAACATTGCATCAAACGTTAACTTTGCTATCAAAAGGATGATGCACATGATTTAATAGATTATCATATATTATGTTACAGCCTGACCATACAACGGGTTGATCTCTGGATTCGAACCATACAGTTTCTGTCAGTCCAACTTTTAAAAAGGTGTTTAATGAATATAATCATGTATTCAATGAATAAGTAACCTATGGCTTACAGGTTAAGCATTTCAGGTCTTGGCTGGCTGTTACTGGTCTGTGATTGTGAATGTTAGCGTTAACAGCTCCCTCTTGTTCCATGCCATGCCATTTGGCATCCTGTACAGTCCACTCCTTAGTCCCTACTCTAACTGGGGCCTGTATAAATGGATATACAGGGATCCATTTGGCATATCATCATCCTCAGCTTTCTGTTTCAGATATCATGTTTCCACTTTCTCCCTGCGAACTTGGTGGTGTGCTCCGCAACTTGACTCCATCAAAACACTACTTCCGATTCATCTCTTCCTACCTGTTTTTTTCCTCTGTCTCAGGCATTCTGTTCTAAGCCAGAGCATGTTAAGGATTAATCACCAGTCAAGGATAATCGCAAATATAGCAATTGTGTTTTTAATCCTTGATTATTATCTTTATTATTACAGCTGAAATTCTATAGGCCTCAGCTGTTATAATTGCACTGAATTGCTGATCGCTTTTGACCGCCATTGCCTTAACCCATACACAACAAGATGGGAACAGTGTGGTCCTAAATAATTCACACGTGGTTAGGCGCAGGACCGTGGTGCATTTGGATAGCACATTTCCATGTTTCCCTTCATTGTGCATATGCATCATAACAAAGGCTACTGCCAGCCTCTTTAGACAGAGTAGGTTAAATTGTGGACCTCGGCCTCTGGAGTCCTGCATTGACATTTGCCTGTCAAATGAAGTTTCCATTGAGTCTTAAGCGGCACCTCGACTTGTTATCTGTTTGCGCCTCTGACACGATATGGCCTATCTATTGCAAGATTTGCATACAAGAATGTCTTGTGCTGAGGGATGGGATTGGAATTCATTGCAGGTGTATGGTCTTTGTGAACTCATGCTCTCTACTCCCCTGCTGTCCCACCCCATTTGATTTTCCACTGCTTTGTAATGGCATGGCATGGCATGGGGTTTGCCATAGCTGTCATCTGACCAATGGTTGCTGCTGTTTGCTGATTACCTTAATGTGTTTTCTGTGACATCCTTGTCAAGGTGAACAGCATATTTCATTAGAGAGAGCTATTACTCACGCAATAGATACAGCAGTGTTTTACCTAATGATGTTGTGGACTTCAGCTTTATGTTGTGAAGTGGTCATGTCTGAACAAGAGTGGAAGGACAAAGATATATGCTATAAGTATCCTATATTAGAAATGTTATAAAAAATTGTGCTTGCTGTGTTTTTGATCAGTTGCCAGATGGACTTTACAAATACTTTTTTGATTGGTGGTTTCACAATGATTTGTATGAATATTTTAGGGGCTGCCATGTTTCAGTACATCTATATCCAAGCTATGTATTGCTAGGGTTTGGTTTGGGAACCTAACAAACTGTTAAGTCAACAAATAATAGGGAGAAGCCAAAAAACTAGAAGCCAGCCAGAACACAGTTCTTCATTCTATGTTTCTGTCAGTCTCTGGAATGTGGCTGCTGTGGGAGTCTTCTGGGCATCTGTCGACAAGGTCAGCTGGGGTGGCTGGGTATCAAATGATGGCCTGCCAGACTGGAGGGGAAGGCACAAGGACAGGTATTGGATGTAGTAGGTTGCTTTAGGGGCAGCTTAAAGGAAGCTGAAACTTCCTGAAGGGTTACCTAGACGGATCTGGGTACATCATGTCCACTTCATTAAAAAATCTGCTCACTCAAGTGATCAGCAGTTAGTCTGTGAATGAGCCTTTAGCCCAACACAGTAGGTGGTAATGAGTCAGAGTCATGGTAAATAGTGTGACTATTGAAAGCGCGGAGTGGACACTTGGTCTTGAATAGATCCACAAGAAGGAACTTAGAACATTGTGTCGATTTAACCAAATATGGTGAGTTGTGGGTAGTTTGCCTTTACTCTTGTTCCTTGTGGTTACAGTAAAACCAAGAAAACAGAAAGCTAAAGGGCCACACTTAAGACATGATTGTTCTGTAGGGTCATCTGTGGGCTTCTTCACTGAACGTCAGCTTTTGACTTGAAATCTGTGAGGGACTGGTTAAGCGAACGCATTATCGGCCCCTAGCCTACCTCTTCCTGCAAACAGACAAACCGCACTGTGACAGGGTAATCAACCGAGGCTGTGTATAATGAACTAGCCTAGTGCCTTTGTATGAAAAATTGGTTTTGTAGCCTGATTAGGCTGGAGGTTCATATCAAGTGCAGCTTTGCCCTATCTAAACCAATTGAGGCTTTCTGAACATAACATGAAGGTTTTGTTGTTTTCCATCTAGCCAGGCTCCCTTAGCATGGTTCTGTTTTGCCTTTAAAGCCATCTGAAAGCTATATTGTCTTCCCTCCCAAATAGCCAACACTTACTTTCAGTCCATTAACTCTAAAGTTGGCATTCAGGTTCTCGAAAGCAGTCATGATTTGAAGCCTGCCCTGTGGTACCCTCTTGTTTAATTCTGCACTCTCCTGATAAGCACGGTGTTAATTAACACCTGTCTCTCACCCAGATGCCACTGCAGAAGCTATTTTCAGGTGAAATTAACTCCACAGGTAGGCTACAGAGTCAAGAGTCTCATCCCAAACAGTAGGGAAAAAATGTGTGTGTGTGTGACAGAACACCACTCTGTTTGAAAGGAGCTCATTAGCTTAGAGCTCCATGTCAGGTCTCTCTTGAGTCTAGTGTTGCAGATGGCTCTACTAATTATTGTTGGACATGGTGCAATGTCCCTTCATCGTATAGGGTCTCTGGACGTTTGACTGTAGAGGAACTGGACACTCACTCTTGTGCCAAGAAGTTTGGCAGAATTTTCTCAGCTTGACTGGAAGTACAGGTAGTACCGGTAGTACTGTAGTGTCTTTTTGGACAGGAGTGCTTCGAAGTTTTGCAGTTCTGCCATATATGGAGTGGTGAGCTGTCTGTTAAACAGTTTGCAGCTCAGCATAGCTGAGAAATTGAAAACTAAACTGTTTTCTGTACATCAAATAATAATAAAAAAGATTATCATAGTGCACTGTCATGTTTATTTATTAGTTTTTTGACTCTGCTGGGTGACTGTCCAGATTTGACATTGGCTGTGCTCTACTTCTACTGAATTTGCGCATCCTTCATCTTCTAGCCTACTGAGCCGCGTGCTTTAGCCTAATGCTCCAAGCAATATGCCGTCCTTAGCTCATTACTCCCCAATTAAAAGTAGGAACCTGCATGGTCAGTGCCATCTTTGATCCCCCTGTTTTTAGTGTCTTGCCTTCTTGGAACTGGCATAGAACAAATTCGATGAATTCCAGCACTCCACTTCATAGCCTAAGTAACAAGAGAATCCTGTCAAGCACGGCCAAATCTGTCCTTTATTTCGGATTAATCAGCTCTGGAGCGATTTTTGAGCGCAGTGACTTATCTCACCAACGGCTGTTTATTATGTAACAGTATGCCGTGAGTTCCCGTACATGATGTTTAATGTATTCAGACTTTAAAAAGATGGGATTTATTGTCTTCTAACAATAGGCCTATGTCTTTTTCCCATCTGGATTTCACTCAAAGATAGATTTGTGTGGCAGTGGTGGTGAGCATCTGCCGTGCGGATCTGTGAATGAGGAGGAGGAGGATGATGATGATGATGATGATGCTGCTGGCCTAATTTGACAGGATTCGGCGACTCCGCAGCGGCCGAGGCTGCCATCGGCGACTCCGCAGCGGCCGAGGCTGCCACGTCTGCAGCTAATGCATTTTACATGTCTCTGCAATGAGCTGATTAGCAGCATGAATTCCTCCAGATTAGCCCCTAGAGTTTGCTCTCCTCTAAGAAGTCAGAAATTGTAATGGTTTGAACTCTTTGTATTTTATTTTTTTGTCACAAACGAAAGGGGGAGGGGAAGAGATTAACCCCTGCGTCAGCTGTGGCTGTACATTCTGTGCGTTGCCAGGCCGGATAGAGGTGATTTATTGAGATATTCACACTTCGCCTGGCTGCTTAATAGTCCCTGGCCCTTGGCCCGTGGACGGCCTTCACACAAATACTCAACCGGGAGTGAATAGGATGGTGGACAGTAAATCCTACCTCCATTTCGAGGCTTGGTGTTTTATGGTCTCTGCAGGAAGGTCTAAGATGGAACTGGCGAGCCGAGCGTGCCTGACACAGGGGCCAGGCAGATAATGGACCGGCCCCGTTGGAATCCTGCTGCCTTGCTTGACGTCTGGCCCACGCCCAGCCGACCGAGGCCACGACACACCCTCACCTCTCCGGAAACACCTGTCTCTGTCTTTCTTTCTGTCTCTCACTCCCTCCCTCTCCTTTTCAGACTCTGGGCTTTTGTTGTTTTGTGTTGTGATGGACTTAAAAGGCTTGACTGGAATGCTAATATTGGGCTAAATTTAGACTAAGCCTGCTCATGGCATAAAAGGTGAGTCATGGGGAAACCCAACAGGGTGTGTGTGTGTCTGCGTGTCGTGTCTGTGTGCCTGTGTGTGTGTGTGTGTGTGTGTGTGTGTGTGTGTGTGATGCTGAAGGGGTTTACTGAGATACAGAAGGGAGTAGGTATGAATAAGAGGCTGCTATGACCATGCTTGACTCATTGGAGGTTTTAAAAGCATCCCACAATATTTAGCATGGAGGTTGTTTGAGTGTGAAGGGATGAGGGTGCTGCCCGTACGGTTGAGTGACCTCTGTTGAGAGATGGATTGCTTTTTTTCCAGCAGCCTGTCTGTAGTGAGTCCAATTCAGCTTTCAGAATGTCGTGTGCTGTATGGAAATTGAATGCAGTATTTTCTCTCTCTCTCTCTCTCTCTCTCTCTCTCTCTCTCTTTCTCTGTGTTTTTCTTGTTTTTTGTGCAACTGTAAGATTAGAACATTAATTTGCCTTGGATGGATTTATAGGGCCCAATTAAAACCTGTGGTCAAGCCCCATTTGGGTTGTACTTGCAGAGCTATGTGTGAGGGCTGAGGTTCTCTCATACCAAGTGCTGGTGAGCAGAAGGAAAAAGGCTTTCTTTTGTTTGTACTGGGTTGATGTTGGGATGGGTCACCCATGAAACGGTTGCCTATGGCAGCAGATGCGAATCTCTAGGCCTTGGAGGCACGACTGGTATGAGGCCGGCATTTTGTGCTCATGACCATGGTCACAAGTCTCATAATTCAATTGGTCTGCTCTTTCATTAAACGAGTTTGTCTTTGTTTGGTATCTGTGAACATGGAGAACCAAAGTTTATCAAATTTCCATGGATGATGTCAAGCAGGGATGCTTGATGTTGTGTTTGTGTACACATTGCATTTTTATCTGCCTGTATGTTGTATGTGGTTTGTTGCCTTTGTGGCTGATGTTTTCTATGTCTGTTGATGACCTGCTGCAAAGCAAATTGCCTTTTGGTGACAATAAAAGTGAAAAGTAAATGCAAGTGGTGGTTTTAGTCTTAGCAATCTGTTTGGATTCCTCAATGATTTTTTACATATTTTGAAATATAATTATTTTTTCATTGCTCCATTTGTCACACTTAAAGGCTTATGAAAATGGCCAACCTCTGGCCTGAAGCTGGGCAGGTGTATATGGCGACAACAATCAGTGAAATTTACACAATATTTAACATTATTAACAAGGCTCAGCGTTGCGTCATGGAAACAAGTCAGGGAGGCGACGTCGAGGGGGGAGGGGGAAGGGGGTGGGGGGTTGTAGCTGTAGCTGGAGCAGCTTTCTGGATCTGAGTCAACCCTGCTAATCTGTCTAAGACTGACCATGGAAAGGAGAGAGGTAGAGAAGAGAGAGAGAGAGAGAGAGAGAGAGAGAGAAGGAGTGAGCGTGAGAGAGGGAAAGAAAGAGAAAGTGATGTGACGTATGCTGGCGCCTATTATGTCACCGCCTGTGTTTTTATTCAGGCAAACAGATTGCGTGCAGCCGCTCG
Organism: Alosa sapidissima; assembly: GCF_018492685.1. NCBI lineage: Eukaryota > Metazoa > Chordata > Actinopteri > Clupeiformes > Clupeidae > Alosa > Alosa sapidissima. The sequence goes on along the minus strand of NC_055978.1, from coordinate 14,401,542 downwards.
CACGTTCTTGGTTCCCCTGTCGCCTGCGGGCACAGCTTGAGCCTCGGCTTCTACAGTCCTCATCTCGCCTACGGCTTTTCCCCAGCAGTAATGGCTGTGACCGGGGCAGAGCCTCATGGACGCGACCACACCGGTAAGACGTCAGGGGAGGACACGGTAGTTAAGACCAGAGAACTGTGCCAGTCAGTTAGTTCTGTGTTGGTGAGTTGGTTCTACCTGAACCAATCAGTGGCTGGTAATTTGGCAGGTTTTCACAAACTCGTGAATGGATTGAAGTAAGTTTACCTCATTCTAGTGTATAATGCCTTACTCAAGGCAGAAGGGTACCTTGCAGTAAAATATATATATATATATATTGTAGTGATGCTTTCCCCAAAATTTCTAATTATTTATTTATCTTGTAATGATGCTTTTCACATTGGAAGGCATGTCATGGTGTATGACACTCTAAAGGAAAATGACTTGCCAGACAGCCTCTCTAGTGAAATCTATTGGCTAATGTTTTATCTTTGAGTGATAAAGCCACTAAGCTGTCTTAGGCTCTGGTGGTTGCCAAACAACAACAACGATGGACTATATTGATTGTTTTTTGAAGATTCATTGCACCCAGAAGTGTCCCATATCTGTCAACATCAACTCCGATTCATCCGCCCGTATGTCTGACTTCCTCAGCTGTTAGCCTTACTGATAGCCATGATCTGCTAACCACAGCCTGACAGGTACTTGAGGAGTGAGGACTTTCCCCAGACTAATGGGGGAAGCTGCTCTCTCTTGCTCCAGGGCTTTTCACATGCAGCAGTGTGAAAAGAATACCTGATTCAGCCGAAGGGATGGATGCTTTAGACTATTTTCTGGAGTAAATCTTTGGTATCAGTCCAGCTCTTTTGGAGTTGTGCCATAGAGAACATAATCTAAATAAAGCTGCTTCGTGGCACTGTCTCAAGCAGACAGCAGTTCACAAACACTGAAAATGTGACAATATTAATACCCCCTTCCTCCTCCTTTGTTCGACACCAGCCACTTTGGACACCTATACTTAAGAGCTGATCGAGTACACACAGTAGCTTGGCGTACACTTAGTTGTTTTCACTTTCTGGAAATGCTAACTGTGATCCAAATCTGGCAGGGCGCCTCACCTAGCTTATAGAAGTAACAAGAGGCGAAACTCAATAGAACGTCCCATTGCAACAGATGCACCCATAACCGAGCTGCAGCTCCGCCATCTTGGACTGAACGCAACACAACTATCATAGAACTTAATGATATCGGTCAAGATTAAAACGTTTCTTACAGTGTAAAACAAATATATATCTAACCTTTTCTCTACTCTATATATATCTAACTTCTATACTCTTTGACCTAGCGCAGGAATGTATTTAATAATGCAATTATGGGGTGTGTGAGGAGATGCGCTTTGCCAGCAGCGGTGCTGGCAGAGGTGTCTGCTTCCGCCACCTGGCTCACGGCGAGCTCTTAGCCCTCAGCCCAGAGAAACGGCCGTAATACAATTAGAACGGTCAGTGGAGGACGCTGGAGCAGAGAGGCAGAAGGAAACGGGTCTGGAGCAGGGCCAAGATACGTATTAGCCTGGGCTGGAGAATTGGGTTTGTGTACGGGAATGCATTGGCTTACCCATCGGGCACTTAAAGAGCTAGGGGTGAGGTGTGTTTTGGTAGACTATCGGAATAGGCCATTACCTTACCTGGTGATTAGTTTTTTTTTTGGTGCATAGTCTCCTTATCTCTTTGCTTGGTTTTCTCTGTATTGTCTTTTAGCTACTGAGTACCGTACCTAGCCTGGATCTATCGATTGATGGAATCTTGTCCTCTTGAGAAATTCATTGATGAAGCGGGCTGATAAACTAGTGTAGGAAATTCTGGTTGGAAACTTATTGTCACATACAGTAGTGCATAATCGACCTCCTAAAAATAAATTAGATTTTTCTTTCAAATTGTGTATGCACTGGTTGTCACTGACATCGATGATGTTAAGCTAACCTCTAAAAGCCGACCTCTGTTCCTATCCCTGTGGCTGGCCAGCTGACTGCCACGGCCTAACAGCTCTGCTCTCCCCAGAGAGAGGCCAACAGCTGGGGCTGGACATGTCCCCGTCTCCCCTCAGTGCATCTGGAGGAACAGGACACACGTGGGCCAGGCCCTCAGCATGGACACAGATTCAGTTAAACAGATCAGACAGGCAGCTAGCCAAGCTCAAAGAAATGGGAACAAGACATTGGGTGACTAAATCTCAACCCCAGTCCACATCTCTCTCTCACTCTCTTTCTCTCTCTCTCTCTCTGCATTTCTCCTCCCTCCTACTACCATACACGCTGACTCCATCTCTTGCCATGAATGCTCTTCTTTTCTGAAGTCTCCTTTATGGCGTCTTGGCCCATGGATCCTCCTTTATCCTCAAGTCTTTCTTTTTCGCCATGGTGAGCCGAGATGCCAGCCGCGTGGAGCCGAAGCTCGAAACATCTGTGTCTCTGTGCCAGTCACTCAGTGGCCCTGGAGGCATGGCCGGCCAGCAGGATGACGCACTAATTGGCCTCTTGGCCCGAGTGACCATTCACCAGGGATAAGACAGGGTACACTGAAGGCTGGCCAACGATCCTTCCTCAGGCTAGACACACACACGTACACACACACACTTAGGCTACGTTTATACGGTGACGATGAAAAGAGAAGACGCAGAAGTGGCGTCTCGTCTTCATTTTTTTATTCGCGTTTAGACGAGCATTCTCAGGGGGAAATCTTTGTTTATATGAAGACACAAGAGTATGTGATATTCAATTGGATATGCATTCCAGACCGCTGGGTGGTGGTGTGATAGAACCCCGGTACGTCACGCGCAGACATTCTAATTTGACAGTTTAGCCAGAGAGGTAATCAAGGATCTTTGGTTTAGCCGTTTAGACGGAGACGCAACCCGGGTCGTCTTCAAAACTCTACACTCTGGAAGGAGTCTTCAGATTTTTGCGTCTTCAAGCCCCGATGGCGGGGTCGCCGTGTAAACGAAAGGCACTTATGATAAAATATTTTGTCGTCTTCCTTCGCAATCGTTCTCGTATAAACGGCCCCTTAGATACAGACACACTTAGAGACAGGGTTGACACACATCCACATTTAGCTGCACCCAAAATCTGCATGCAGGTAGCCCCTACATGCATGCAAAGCAGAAATGTTTATGTACAAAAATACAAATCCGCATGACATTTGATGAATAGAGATGAGCAATTCTAAGCATGCTCAAGCCCACACTGTCTGACAGCAGGAGACAAATACAAAAGAAGACTGATGTCATTTTTTTTCTTTCTCTTGTTCTCTCTCTCTCTCTCTCTCTCTCTCTCTCTTGTTCTCTCTGTGTCTGCCCTTTCCTGTCTCCTAGACTGGTGCTGGTGTTGCTCTCACTGAAAAACTGCTTTTCACTGCGTGCGCCGCATGAGGTAGGTTCTATATTGGTCCTGTGACATGTGCTCGTGACGGCAAATGATTTGTGTGCATGTGTGTCTGTCTTTGTATGCGCTTGTGTGTGGGAGGTTGAGCACAGCAGGCCACATAAGACCCATAGTCTTTGAGTATGCATGTGTGTGTGTGTAGGTTTGTGTGCTAAGCACCAGACTAACTGCCAAACGTACTGGTGTCAGAAGCGCGCGCGTGTGTGTGTGTGTGTGTGTGTGTGTGTGTGTGTGTGTGTGTGTGTGTGTGTGTGTGTGTGTGTGTGTGTGTGTGTGTGTGTGTGTGTGTGTGTGTGTGTGTGTGTGTGTGTGTGTGTGTGTGTGCGCGCACATGTGTGTTTGTGGGTAGGTTTGTGTGCTAAGCACCAGACTAACTGATGAACTTACTGGTGCCAAAAGCATCTGTGTGTGTGTGTGGGTAGGTGCCCGGCACCAGACTAACTGCCAAACTTACTGGTGTCAGAAGTGTGCGCGTGTGCGTATGTGTTGTAGTGTTTTCATCAACTAGTCAACTGGTCGACTATTACAATCAGTAGTCGGTGCTGTAGGCAGTCGTCATCTAGTCTTGGGCAAAATGGCTGAATGGATAAACAGCCTAGACATTCTTTGTATGGAAGTTATTCACCTAAAATGAGACCTGTTCCACAGTGACATGTAAGCTGTGTCCAGCTGTAGTAAAGTACAATAAGAACACGTCTGTTATGGGGAACCATCTGAAGACGAAACCCCCGCTGCCAGCAGCTAGCACTAGCAGTAATGTTAGCACCGGTGCTTTACTGATAGTAAAAATCTGTAGTCGTGAAACCTCTAATGCTTGGCTGTTTGACCTATGGAAATGTTCCTAGCTCATTCCCAGTCCTGCCATGGCTGAGGTCGATAGGGAGCCGCCTGCCACCTTCAGAACAGAGTATTTTCGGTGCTGGATGCAAAACCTGGCCGGCACGATGACCTTGACTCCTGGAGCAATGTGTGCACGCGCCACATTAGTATTCTCCACCTTCTCTCAGCTCAGCAGTAGCACAGAGGCACTTAACGCGCGCGTGGTGCTCGAAAGAGCTTTGGAGATCTCTGTTATGAAACCCTGCTGTCATCTAAAAGATAAGAATTTGAGTGTATTTTTAATGCTCTCCTGCACACTTAGGCTGTTTGCAATTCATTATAATTATACCGCAGACTTTCATTAGCCACTCATACACTAACCGATGGTCAACAATGAAATTACTTTGTAAAATGGAAGCAGGTGGTTTGTTGCAAGCGGTATAAACGTGTAGAGAATGTGTATAGATTTTTGTTCAAATGTAGCCGAAGGTTCGCTGATTTGCAGCATGCAGTTGCATTCAGTCTGTTTGTTATTGGCCATTTGATTTAATGTCTGAGCCACAGGTCCATATCCCTCCTGCTGTTCTCTTCAGTCCAGTGGGGAAACCTGTCCAGGATGGCTGGCATATTGAAGGCCATAAATCAAGCATGCTACAGTTCAGACACACACACACACACACACACACACACACACACACACACACACACACACACACACACGTCATCTGTCCTGATGCAGTGCCACCATGCACTGCTGTCCTGCACCCATGATTAATTCTCCCTCGTCCCCTGCCCTATAAAAGTGTTTAAAGTTGCTCCCTTCAGTGCCACAGTAAGTGGGTCACAATGCTGTAGTTGTGGATGTAATAGAGTTCTTGACCTGATTGTATTTATATCTTCTCAGTTCTTGTGAAATTTGCTTCACACTTAGTTGACATTTCCACTCCTGAAGATGAAAAAAAAAACAGCTTGTTTTGTAGATCACTGTGGTCTTACAAAATCCAATTCCATTTTTTTTTTTTTTTTAAATAGCATTGTATAAGCTTTTCAGGTAGTCAAGATCTACATAATATGACCACCTTTTTTGTTTCAGTGCATATGAGGGGGCCGGACACTTGCCTTTAAAAGTACCGAGAACCATTTTGTCTAGAGGATTTGGCATGCATACCATGCTGTTTTAAGTGTTTCAAGTTGCCAAGAGGTGTGGTCAGCTGTCAGTCAAGGCACAGGTGGCCGTGGCACCACAAAGGCAAAGTACAGCAACGTCGTGCGCGAGAGCTGCAGACAAAACCTGATCAAAAATTCATGTTGGCTTCTCAAAGACAATGGGTAGATCAGAAGCAATGCCAGTGTTTTGCTCAACAGGTTGGAAGTCTTGCAAATTAGTATGCTAGCTGTAGACTAACCTTTTATCTCCCTGATAGAAATGTTTGTAACATTCCATTGATCTTTCTTGTCCCTCTATATTGAGTATCCCAATTCCACTGTGCTTCGTCTTGGTCAATATAGATGGTTGCTTTTGCACTTTTCAGATGTACTCCGCACTCCTTCGGGGCACCTTCTGTCTACAAGACGGTTGTGAAAGCACTGTGGGCTCAATGGGGAGCACTAACAGACCTTGTACCTCTCGCAGCAACACTGGCCTCTGGCCTGTGAACAGTGTCCCACACAGGCTGTCCACCCGTCTCAATGCATTTATTATTTGGCAGACTTGTGTGTGTTTGTTTGACGAGGGCTCTGCGGGAGCCAGGGACACTGAGGTGTCTGGTCACCGTGTCCATGCCAGTTGAAGGGGCCAGCAACAGCATGGTGTGCGTGTTCTCCCATGTGGACACTGTCTCGCAACCCTGCTTCACATTTGATTTATTTATCTATTTATTGAGAGGGTGGGGGTTGTGAACCTGTCTCATGTTGTGTGTACGGGCCTTGTTTTGTTTGTTTATCTGCCTACCCCCTGAGTCAATGGCTCAGTGTAGTGATCATTTTGGCAGGCATTTTTGATGTAGTCTTAGTCTCAGTTTTCAGGCGAAAAATAATTCTCATTGGTATTAGCCACATTTTAGTCATTTTTTTTATCCTTTATGGTTTTAGTCTAGTTTAAAAAATTTTGCACAGAACCAGTGCCAACACCCCTGTCTCATGCCGAAAAAAATAGGTGCCACTTCTATTCTCTAGCTGACTTGCGCTTGCAGCACGGCTCAAGCTTCACCTGAGATGTGAGTATCACAGAGGCAGTGTGGCGGCTCTTACCTGTTAACATGAGAGCCAAAATGACAACTTATCAACTTATGTGAAACAGGAACTGCTGCGTCTGCCATGCATTGAACAGAATGAGAAGTCGATTGACTGTAGCTTAATATAGGGGAATATAAGCCTACCATCTGTCCCCTGCCTCTTTGTGACCAAAATATCATTTGATACAGGACAGGTACAGGTTTTATTTTCAACATATATTAGTCTGGTCTTATCTGGTCAACAATATTGCATGTTGATATCATCACAGTTGGTTTATAATGTTGCTGTCATTTTATCTTAGTGATGGAGAAAAGGTCGTTGACAAACATATTTCGTCTTCATCCTGTCAGACAAAATTAACACTAAATCAGTGGTGCTGCACCTCGATCTGGGATTGTTTTTGTGCATCGAGCCTTCATCCTGTTGAAGTGCCGAGTCATATTTCATGCTTGGAGGAATGGCCTCTATCTTGGACAACAACAGGAGGGAGTGGAAATGACTAGCATCTCATATAGCCAATGGAATCCCCTTAACGTAGTCCAAACTGGCACTTCACCCAATCAGGCTAACTGCCATCCCACCTTTTTTTTCTGTGCCAGTCTGTGTGTCTGGCATTCAATCAATGGTCAAATCAAGAACAAAAGTCCATGGGAAATGGTTCTTATCGACCAGTGCCAAAAATTGGAATGGAAGGAGCAAATTTCAAGTGCAGTCTCATATGAATCTTCCTCCTCTGTGTGTTATCAGACCAGATGAAAAATATTTCTTTTCTGGTGGCCCTGTTGCGATGACACAGTTTAGAAGTCATTTGCTAGCCTGGAGATTCCAGACCCTGGTAATCTAGAAAGATTAAGGGTCTGGCCATGACTAATGTAATAGCCCAACTCGAGGAGCGACACCAAGCATTTGAAAATCTCACTGCACGCAATTGGATAACACTACGACCAATGTACCAGTGCGCCTAAATATTTTTTTGCACTCGCACGCCATCATTTTTACTCGCATGTTCGAGTAAAATTGCTGCACGGTAGAGCCCTGTTATGATGTGCAACTGTACATGTTTGATTGAGTGTTTTGTGTTTGTACATTTGATGTTCATGTTAAAGTTCCCCCTGTTCGTTTTGTGTCTGGCTGTTGGAAGCTCGACTTCTTCAGTGTCTCCATCTCTACTCCTGATTCCCATCCCACTGCCACCTCATGAATGCCACACTGCTGTTTTGGGAGATTCCCAGTGTCATTGGAAATGATTAATGGCCATTTCCAACTCTAAGACAACCTTCTGGAAAGCTCCCCAAGTTGTGTACTCAAGGTCTACCAAGCGATAACAGGTCCCTTGTCCTTTTGAGTGTTTGTGCAGCAAGCTAAATGAAGGAGAAGGAATGACAAGCAAAAACAGAAGCGTTAACTGTGGTGCACCAAGACAAAACCATTACCTGAAGGGTGATCAGAACTATGACCTCTACTGAAGCCAAAAGTCAAGTGCAGAAAGTCTCGACAATATTCTCTTGATTTGACTATCCTGAGAAATCATTGCTGGAAATGGAAGTGTACATCAGTATTATATTTCTGACCAGTAACTATCTTTGTTGCACATGTGATAAGGGGAGATATTGTTTGCCTTAATTATCATCTATGCCTTTGTAACAGTCCATCACAAGGGCAGCCGTGGCCCACTGGTTAGCACTCTGGACTTGTAACCGGAGGGTTGCCGGTTCGAGCAAGGCACCTAACCCCTCACTGCTCCCCGAGCGCCGCTGTTGTAGAAGGCAGCTCACTGCGCCGGGATTAGTGTGTGCTTCACCTCACTGTGTGTTCACTGTGTGCTGTTTGTGTTTCACTAATTCACCGATTGGGTTAAATGCAGAGACCAAATTTCCCTCACGGGATCAAAAAAGTATATATACTTATACTTATATACAATATGCCCTGATGCCATTATCTCGTCAGATCTGCTGTGTTGATGACAATAAAAGCCAATTTTACCCTTCAAATGTCTCTCACTAAAAAAAAACTTGTGTTAGCCAAAATTGTCTGATTAAATGCAAGCCTTTCACTTACCGCTGGCCTTTGTCTTAGTAATGCTCTGTCTGCTGTGTTAATTAGCTGCACAAAGGTAGCGGGAGAGCACTGCTAAGCCTTGCGGACTAGAGCACTTTTCGAGGAAATCCTAATTCCCCCCCTCTCTGTCCTCCCCTCACGGATGTACACTCACTCACGCACAAGCAAATCTTGTATAGCAACACAGTTGCTGTAAGCCTCACCAAGAATATGTTAGGCTCACTTGAAAATGGGCAGTCTTATTCAGTTGAGAAATCAGTCATGCTGCAAACAGCTTTTTATATTTAGGCATGTTAGCTTTTTCGCTTCTTGGAGCCATTGGAGCTCCAGTGCCTCCATCATGCTAATAGTTCCTCTTAGCCAAGAGTCTTAGGCCCAACAGGAAAACTACACTGGGCGTGTATCTGAAGTGTTCCGTTCGCGATACATAAAAAACATTTTGGAAGACTATTGACTATTTTCTATTTCTTGAATGTATGCGCCGCTATCACGTCTGGTGTAGCTACTATTATTAGGGGTTTGCACGGCGTGTCATCAGATCTGGACGTCGCCATATTGGAGATACTCGCCTCATTAGAAAGCATTAGGCACTGAATGGAAATCCCTAACATCATTAAGGAAAATGGTTAATTATTGTCGTGTTTTATGTTGTACCAAAAGGTCAGACCGAGAAAAACATCTGGAGTAGGTATCGACTTCCAAAAGTTATTAAAAAAACAGGGAGAAAGGAGAATAATGCCAGGAGTTATCAGAGGAAAGGGGCGCTTGTGGTTGGACTTGGTACTGCGTCTCCCTCACCCAACTCGTATGGATCTGCGCTGCCAATAAACCTTAATTTCTCGAAATATCATGCCTTTTCTTGTGGTCCAAGTCCTGCCCTATATGCCTTTGCATGTTGGACGCGTTTTGATGAGCTTTTCTGTTGTTTAGACACGGTTATAAGTGCATAATACTCCATTGTGTGTACATTCAGTTCTTTACGCCAAGTGCCTCCAACATGGCCATGCAGCTGGGTTACCGCCCAGAATGTGACGTCCGTGCAAACCCCTAATAGTGGGAGCTAATTGTTGCAACAGACGCAACGCGAACGGAGCGCTCCAGTAAAGCGCCTGGTATAGCTTCCCTGTAATGATTTTGGAGGCCTGCTAAGCTGGTTGTGGGATATCTGATGGTGCTGCTCAGGGGGCAAGGACATCTTCAGATGAGTCATGCTGTGTCATGCAAACCCCATGAACTGCAGCTCCCCTGAAGTGGTTGTGTTTGAACACAGCATGGAATCTGCTGTTGGTTTATCTCCCTTGTGTATCTGATTGCAGTAGCTTTTGAGTCTAAGTGAAGAGATGGGAACAGGGTCTTAAAAGGCATCTGGTACCATACTGTACCGTCCACCAACAAGAGGAATCTCTCCCTGCCATAAAACAATATAAGAGAACAGCCATTATTCATGTTCATTTCTACTAGTCCAGAGCTTGACCAGGTCAGCACCTGGTCAGTGAGACAGGCAGCGCTAATCTGCAAGCAGATGATGGCTTGTGTTATTAATATGGCAACAATGGTGTCGCACTGCAGAGATGGAACAGCTAGAGAGGATTAAGGCTGGTGTGTTCAGCTGGACCTAAACACCCTAACTAAATAAAATTGAAATGTTCTAACTTCTGGCTCTTTGGGTTTATGCGATTTATTTGGTGGTGAAAGCCTGCTGGTCCAAGGAGAGGGTGGTACAGAGCTCAAATTACCTCACCTTTAGAGGTGAAGCCATCTTTGATATGACTGAGTGTGAACCTAGTCTACTGTTGTTAATTGTATAATGTTTGCTTTTCTTTGCTGTTGTTTGCTTATCAGCTATGCGCTCCCACTGTTATTGGTCTGATCTCGTGGAGTGCAGGGTAGAGGTAGTGAACCAGCTGTTTGAAAGCTCGCAAAAATAATCTAGAATATTCTTTGACTGCAAATGATACTTCTAACGCTGGAATATCCGAAGTTATACTGACATCTCAGGTATGTGCATGTTATCATTGCTACTCTTGGCCGGCCACCATGAAGGATAGTCTTACGGAACATCAAGTTCTTTAACAGGCCTAAGGTGCTAATGTGAGATGATGCTTGCCAAATATCTGTCCTACTCTGCTAAACGATGACTGGTAGCGCTGCATCAGACAGATTATGAGCTAAACGAAAAGATTTAGTCAGATGTCATCGCTAGACAACATGCTACTGTTACTGTGCACATTTTTTGAGACGTTAATGCCCCTCCAGAGGCTTGGAATCTATACTTTTTAAGTTTGCACTCCCAGTTGAGCATTATCCCCAAAGCTCCACCATGCCCTGTCATAAAACCCTGATTCACACAAAACTTTTCACTTTGCTCCTTAGTATTTGTCATTTTCTCTGAGGGCCAACTTGACAGCAGCAGTTCCACTACTTCGCTAGCCCTTTGTGCATTTCAGCTCATACACTTTTACAGCCGAGGAGATAATGGGTGACACTAGAAAAGGTTGAAGTCAGCAGAGAGGATGGATTCTGTTTTTTACCCCCTGCCTGTCATCTGCTCATTGTAATGTGTCATGATAGGCCAGTGATCCCTTCACTTATTCCGGGAAAAGATGTCTCGGGGACCATACCTGGAAGCTGCACTCAGGCGTACCCATTTTCCTGTCATCTTAGGTTTTCCAGTTAACTTGACCTAGCCCACCATTTTAGGTGATAGAAGTGAGTGTCATTTAGTCATTACAGTACACAGGGATTTGGACATTACAGTTGTCAGTGTGTCACTGTGGAATTTTGAGGAACCTGATACATTTTTAAGCTAATAGTCATAAAGTAGTTGTTAAAGAAGCCCAATAGGCTGCAGATCTATTATGCAACTCAGTCAACATGTATCCATGGCTGTGGTCATAAGGACACAGCCATATGGGCTTAAGAATGAACACTCCTGTTACAGCCTGTAATAATGCATTATGTTCCACATTATAAATAAAATGATTTGTAGGACTGTTTAAATATAGGCCTATGTGTTATTGTCATTGATTGATCTTGTCGTGGCAGATATTCTCGGATAGTCTCGGGCCAGAAATTAAGTCCAAATATCTTGCCTACAATGTAACAAAAATACACCATTATAAGTGCTGAAGTCAAAAACTTATCCCAAAAAGAAGGCGCAAAAGTCCGGCAGAGTTCTGTGCAAAAATTCCTTTAATGACTACATAGCGCAAAGCCTGAGTGGATCGCACGATCGCACTCCCAAACAACAACATGAACACCAACATTTATACCCCTCCTTAGATGCTGACACAACATTTGGCAACTTCGAACCCACAGGTGGCGTTATGAAAGGATCGTTGTTCGGTCTTATCTTGGCAAGTCAGCACTATTGCTGCCAAGGGTACGAACTTTTCACCATATAGCACAAGTTCACAGGTACTAGCTGTTTTTGAGTAGAGCCCACCTCCGAAGACGTCTTTATCTCTGCATCTGCAAGGCCAAGCATGCTTTTTTCAAACAGGCTTCACCCATCCACAGTGAGACACAAAGCGACAAAGAGAGACATAGGGATACAGAGCACACATAGGGGGAATTCTGGTAGAATAGCTTCAGTATGTTAATAGTATTAGTTAAACTTGTTATTTAAAATGTTATAAAAGTATGTTAGCTAGGAATAAGTTCAGTGTATTACTTGATTATGATTGAGGTTATATGAATACATGCTTTACAGTTTCAAACTCGTTCTCTCATCATGATGTCTACAAACCATAGTGATAATTTTATACAACAATCTAAAGTCCTCGATATAAAGTGTGAAGCACATTGAAGGACCATTGTGTTTGATAATCTGCTAATAATTTATAAATAAATTTGAATTTAAACTGTGGAGAAGGAGGAGGAATGGTGTCAATGAAAAGGACTTAGTTCGACATGTTTCTGAGAGCCGGGTGAAGTTTTTTGGTCTTTCCTTTGACCTTTCCTCTGCCTCCACTGCGGTGTTGAATCCTACACATCAGAGATGAGGCACGTCTTTGTGTCTCCATTTGTTGGCGAATTCCTCACTCTGGGGTATCTTGTCTTTGTTTTCTTGTTAGCTGGCACTCTTTCGTGTGTTCAGCTGGACCTAAACACCCTAACTAAATAAAATTGAAATGTTCTAACTTCTGGCTCTTTGGGTTTATGCGATTTATTTGGTGGTGAAAGCCTGCTGGTCCAAGGAGAGGGTGGTACAGAGCTCAAATTACCTCACCTTTAGAGGTGAAGCCATCTTTGATATGAATGAGAACCTAGTCTACTGTTGTTAATTGTATAATGTTTTCTTTTCTTTGCTGTTGTTTGCTTATCAGCTATGCGCTCCCACTGTTATTGGTCTGATCTCGTCGGGGAAAGGGCTCTTTCGATTTTCACATTTTTTTTCAACATGAACTGGTTCATAACTTTATGTTTAGCTAAGATGCTGTGATGCCAGCTATCTTTTTATCTAGTCTGTTCTGTGTGTTTGTGTGTGTCTGTGTGTGGGTGAGTGTGTCTGCGTGCGATGATTGAAAAATTCAGCCAGTGTTGCCTCATGTCGTGTGATATCAGCTGAGCATGCTAGTTGCTTCTGTTTGTGTGGGTGTGCACATGTGGGAAGAAAACATTCAGAAAACACTGCTTTCCACATGTGTCTAATACTGCAAATTACACACCATGTGTGTGGGTGTCCATGCATTTCAGCATTTCGGTGTCATGAACTGCGTTTTTGTTTGAAATGTGGATATTAGTGTGCATATTTCACATTTAGTCATGTGAACGTAGTATGTGTGCTTGTGAGCAAGTAATACTGTAATGAGTGTATGAATACTGGTAAGTGTGTTTGTAACTGTTTGCTCTCTCTCTCTCTCTCTCTCTCTCTCTCTCTCTCTCTCTCTCTCTCTCTCTCTCTCTCTCTCTCTCTCTCTCTCTCTCCCTCTCTCTCTCTCTCCCTCTCTCCCTCTCTCCCTCTCTCTCTCTCCCTCTCTCTCTCTCTCTCGGCTGTTGCAGTCATGCGGGTCTCTGAGCAGCTCTGAGGGTTTTGAGGCAGAGTGGGAAAAATGGAGTCTTCTTCTGAGTCCCAGGGGGAACCTGAGAAAGCTCTGGTGAGTACACGGCAAACTGTCATCAGTATCTGTACACTCTCTCTCTCACACACACACACACACACACACACACACACACACACACACACACACACACACACACACACACACACACACACACACACACACAAGCCATCAGACAAAAAGAAAATGGCACACAGACACATTTTCACACACCCTCGCTGTCACCCTCACTGGCTTGCCAGGCATTCCCTGAGCTCCCATTGCCATTTGGTGGCTGACATTTGCACCAACCCTGACCCTCCCTTCCTCGTCCCTCCCGGGTCACGACTCAGTGTCTCCCCCCTTCACCCCCCCCCCCCCCCCCCCCCGTCATGTCCTCCTTTGCTAACGCTAAAGACAGTGGAACGTAATGAGGTCATTAGCATTAGCCGCCTGCCTGCCACGGAAACATGTAGAAGTGCTCGCGCTAGCCTAATGATAACCAGCCAAGGGAACCAAAGAGACAGCAACGCGTAGCTATTCTTACTGTGGAGTGCCATTACTTGCTATGCTAAAGATATTACAGCCCTTTAAAGTCACTTAAGGTATCCTAATGAGACAATGAAATGTCATTGGTGGCAGGCAGTCTGAGAACAGGAGAGAGATGAGGAAGCTGTGGGTCTGTGCCAGTAAATGTTAAACTATTTGAGTTAATCATTAAAAGGGTGTCCCATTGCAATTCTGAGGTACCCTGATCAGTCAAAGTAGAGGAGGTTTTCTTTCAAGAGGCTGAAGGCAATGACTAGGCAAATATGTTGTCCTTTCTCTCTTTCTGTCTGTCTTGTCTCCATGGGGTTTGTGGTCCTCTGTGACCTTTTACTGGATGGCTTCATTTGACACAAACACGGTGGGGGCCTCAGGTGTTTCCCAGATTGCCCCAGATGCCATCCCTTTGTGCATCACACTAGGGTGCGGGATCTCACACACACACACACGCACACACACTCACGCACACAGACTCACACACACAGACTCGCACACACAGACTCGCACACAATGGCAAAATAATCATAAACGAACACACACATATACACACTCACAGTTTCTAGTTATCAACCGTTCTCTCACCACACATGCACAAACAAGGACTCTTTCTACATCCTAAGTGTAGCTCACTAGCACACATCAGAGCTGGTGCTGTGCCTCGGGAGCTGCAGTAATACGACACTGGCACAGAGTTTACCTTCAAAGGGCATGGTCACAACGGACATCTGATTTCTATGCAGTCGAGGTACACATTCTCAGGCTTCGTATTACCTTGGTAAATCCTTGAAAAACGCCGCATAAATACACAGTGGAGATATACAGTTGGTGTAGACATTGAGAAAAATCCTTTGTGTGATGTGCAACAGACATATTGACAGCTTTGACAGCTGTATCATTGCTTCCATGTTCTGTGTCGGGTGTGTTTGTGTCATGGTGACTGAGTTAGCAGCCGACAGACTCTCCCAGTGTCAGGCCTCTTGCAGCAGAGAGCTGGGTGCTTGGCTGCAGCTAGCGGCAGCATTGGTATTCTAGACATCTTTGACATAATGCTACCCAGCTCATAGGGCACATGGCTAATTAGAAGGATGACTTCTGATGACTGAGACGACAACGGTGATAGCCTGTCTCTGTTTCTGCCTTTCTCTTTTTCTCTTCTTTCAACCCCCCATCTTTCGTTCTCTCTCTCTCTTTCTCTCTCTCTCTCTCTCTCCCTCCCTCTCCCTCTCCCTCTGCGGCTCCCCCAACTTGACACCTTCACACAGTTACAGATTCAATAGATTATTGTGTTGGAAGTAATTTCTCAACAATGAGCTCTTCAGACTCAGGGGAAGACAATTCTTTATCTGACTCAGTTGGCTGGTATTTCACTCCATTTCATCTGACTGAGATGGCCTGTATGTTGGACTTGTGTTTGGCTTGTTTTGCCTCAGCCTGGCACCCCCTGACCTGCCAGCAATCAGTTCCCCATCATCACTTAGCTCTTTGCTTCTAAAGATTTAGTGTAGATGGTGCAAAACTGTACTGTTAAAGTACCCTCAGTCTTTAAAAGATGCTTCTGTTGGACTTCTCCATTGGCAGAGTGCAGCGGTAGTTTACTGTAAGTCGGCTGCTGTAGGGTATGAAGTACTAATAAACAATCAAATCAAGTTGAGAAGTCTTGGACAGTCTGCTTTATGCTTAGCAGTTTCAAGTATGGTGAATGCTGCATTTTTTATGAGCTCTTATCACCCTTCATCTTGACTCCTTCTTCTCCATTACTGATGACATACCCCCTCCACCAGGGCTGGATCTTTCATTGTTTACAGCACAATAAGGCTTTAATTGATTGCCTGAGATGCAGCAAATTGCGCTCTGAATAGGAATCGACAAAATGGTGTTACTTCCCTGCTCAGGGTTATTTCCATCAATCATGAGGAATTGAATTCACGCTTTCTCCTCTCTTAGTCATCAGAAAAGTGTGAGACCTACTGGTCATCTTTATCGAAAAGGCAATAATCTTTTTTTCTCCCTCTCAAGCATCTATGTCCACCCAGCTGAAAAACCTTTATTTATGTATTTATTTGTTCATTCATTCATTTATTTATTTATTTTCTATGTAATTTAATTTCCCATTGCCCCTGAATATCTTTTTTCCCCTCTAAGCTGAACGTTATCAGATGATTTTAATGCGGTCTACCCTTTCAGGCTTTGGTGTTACTCGGCAGGATGCAGCCAAGCATGGCAATGATCCCGCTGGTGAGGCGCTAACGGGCTAATGCTAGCTTCTGCCGCCCTCCAACCATAGCAAGCGACCTCGTTACCCCACAGGTCGATATTGAGTGGCAAGTAGATGCCATCAAAGGCGATGGAAGCCGTTAGAGCTTGTGTGTGTGTGTGTGTGTAGAGGTAGAGGGGGTGGCAGCTAAAGATTAGGTGTTGAGTCAATGAGTCATGACCTGGCATCCCCAGACTGTCTCCACCGTAGGGAGGTTTAGAACTGTAACGGAGCTGCATATTTATCCTCTACAAGAAACCTTCGTTTCAGACCTGTCACCTAAGAATAAGGCTCTGAGAGATGTATGATGACA
Source organism: Alosa sapidissima (assembly GCF_018492685.1). NCBI lineage: Eukaryota > Metazoa > Chordata > Actinopteri > Clupeiformes > Clupeidae > Alosa > Alosa sapidissima. The sequence continues at coordinate 14,384,818 of NC_055978.1, read as the reverse complement.
TTTTTTTAACTTGCTTATAGAATTGTTGAACTTGGTGAGTTCATGGATTATAGTTCCTTCTTTCTCTCTGTTGTATACAATACATTCAATTGTGTGAGAGGATATACACTTTGTTTGTGGGGAAGTGTAATATCCTTATGATTGCAGCTGGGTATTTATATTCTGGATATGATGCAAGATTTGTTGTTTGTACTGGTCTGTGAAACTCTGCTGGTCTTGTCGCTCTGAGTATTGTGTAGCAGGAAGCTGTTTTCCTGTTGATAAGAAGCAAGCCTGAAGGCCTAACATAAGCTAAACAGCAGTGACAAGTGCGGATGAAAATGCAGACGGGATCCTGCAACACCACCACCACCACATGTAGTCGCCTGTTCTTAAACAGGATGTAGACAGGCTGTAAGGTCAACCTCACGGCCTCATCACCGTCCATTGACTGTTCAGGGAGATGAATGATGGTGCTGCTTTGCAATGCCAGCTCTAACCGTGCACTGCACTAGACAACATGGCTGCCACCTAAATGTGCCGAGTCATGTGGCTTGACGTGGCGATGGCTGCAGCGACAGTGACAAGTCCCAGCCTGAAGGAACCAACGAATCAGTAAACCCTGTACATCAGCATGCTATGGCCCCAAGTGTATAGCAACGCATCTTCATTATTCATTGGAGCTGTGCTGGTGTTTTAAGCCAATCGTCAGAGTGCGGATCGGTGCGGCGTAGCGGGTGGGGGGCGGTGGGAGGGTGGGGGGTGGAGGTCAATCATTTATCCTGTCCCGCTGCCCCTATCGACTATATCGTAGATAGATGTGGAATTGGAGCAGTGTTGACCTGCTAGGAGTGTGTTTGTGTGTGTGTGTGTTTGTGTGTGTGTGTGTGGGGGGGGTACTTCGCCATTGCTCTGACACTCATCACACCCTCGATCGTGCTCGTGCTCACCCTGCCACTGAGTGCCCTCTCAGCGAGGGCTTTTTTGGAGGGGCGTATCGGGGAGCGAGAGTAAGAGCCTGTCGGAGGATGACCGCAATGCTGATGAAGTGTGGGGTAAGCCAGGTCTTACCCAGAGAGACATATGTGCACATGCCCTGCGCAAAGGCATCACTCCGCACCCACTCTGGGGCTAAAATCATTATTAATGAAAATGAATGATGAAGCAGAGAGCTGCTTAAATTAATTAAACATACAGTATTCCTTTATCATTAAGGATAATTGCCCATTTGGACTTTTTAATGGCATGACCTGTTGTGTAGGGAAGGCATGTTTTTTTTTTCCTCCCCACTTTTATATGCCTAGAAAATAGATGTTCTGGTCTTCACTGGATGAGTTACAGGAGCTTGTTCAGCACAGTAGACAGAGTGAGTAGAAGCTTGTCCTGCACAGTAGGCCGTGTGAGTAGAAGCTCATCCTGCACAGTAGGCCGTGTGAGTAGAAGCTCATCCTGCACAGTAGACAGAATGAGTAGAAGCTCATCCTGCACAGTGGACAGCATACAATGAGCCTCTTTGGTCCAGCTTAACACCTCCCACCAAACACTTAAAAAGCATTCTCCAGATTCTCACCACCATACCCATTGTACACTAGAACCCATGGTAGCGCTTGCGGATGAATAGCGATGGTAATTTAGCCTGAGAAAAGAGAAAGTGTGCACAAAAAAAACAAAAACGGCCGGACCCTGTTTTATTGTCTGTCAGCCTGGGGAGGCTACTTGCGTCATGAGTCGTCTTGGATCTTCTTCGGGGGCCTCAGAATGCGGCAGCTGGCATTCTGGTGCAAATGAGCTCCGCCAGCTAGCGCGACAGGGCTGGTTCGGGGGTGCCAGGCGGGCACTCCTGGCCGGGCGCTTGGTGGCATGGGGACTGGAGGAGCTCTTAGGTCTGAGCTGGAACACTTTATCCCCTCCTACAGCTCGCACTCTGTCTTTCTCGCTCTCTCAGAGCTCAGTGAGAGTGTGGGAAAGGCTGGCGTTTTGTGCCTATGCAAATTGGCTTTGCCTTTTGTGTGTGTGTGTGTGTGTGTGTGTGTGTGTGTGTGTGTGTGTGTGTGTGTGTGTGTGTGTGTGTGTGTGTGTGTGTGTGTGTGCTCGTAGCCATCTATTTAGTTACAGGATGGCCCTGTATATGTGAGCATATATTCTTCGGCTTTAGGATCTGTGTGTGTGATACTTTTGTGTGTTCCTGCAAAAAGAAGAGAAAATGTACTTTCTGTTTCCACTCGGTGCTGTCCCCCTTAATTCTGAGTTCAGGGAGATTTAAAGTGAGGAAGATATAAGATGGGGAAGAAAAGGCAACAAGAAAGAGATGCCAGTGTTTTGATCCTGGCTAACCTTCTTTGTATTTTCTAACGACCAGACCGGTCTGGATCAGTATCGCTATGGGAAACCAAATTGCCTAAATTAACAGGAGCGATGGACAGTTTGGGTCTTATATTCGCCAGAGTTTCAACAGTAACCATGGTGATAGTGACATCATTGAGAACCTGCTTCAGACTTTATCTGACTCCCTAACCCAGTTGAATTCAGATTTATGCAGGTGTAGTTTTTGAGCTGGTTGTATGCACACCATGACTAGTGGGACAGTGTGTGACCTCTTCAGTTGGCACTGTTTTCTTTCATGACGCTGGTACAGCCATTTCACTATCATGCCATTGCAGGTGATACAGTACACGGGCACAGTACATCATGCTGTCCACATGCATTCATATGTTCTCATGATTTTTATGTAGTGATGCAACACGTTGTTGTGTCTTTTTATTGTCATAGCAACTCTCTTTATGTTTGATACAGAGACTTCCATATACTGGGAAACTGTTATGGCAAACAATATCACATACAATTTGTATGCAGTAGGACATCTGTCATTAAGTGAAGATGGCCACTTAGGCTACAAATGATGATTTGTTCTTGTTAGGTGTGGGTTTGGTTGTGACCTTTTGACGATGTGTTGTAGACCAGTCAGGAAAGGAAATGAGCATGTGACCTAACCATCTGTTCTTCAGCCTCTATTGGGAGGAAAATACCTAGCTTTACCTTGTCTTGAAGCTGTGTGTGTGTGTGTGTGCGTGCATGTGCGTGTGTATGTGTGTGTGTGTGTCTGTATGTGTAGGTTAGATAGCGAAGCAGACTGGTGGAGGAAGAAATGACCCCCTTGAAGAAGAGTAAACACTGTTGTTTAATAGCAAAGCCATTAGTCAGGATCACATTTCTCACACAAACTGAATTTTCCACGGGCTCTCTCTCACACAAACACACACACACTCACACACACTCACTCATACATGACACACACACACACACACACAGCATATTTCACAGGACATGCCCTTGCTTTCATCACCCCATGGTTATTACCCAATACGCCTATCAGCTCGATTGAGAAATCAAGTTGGCTGCAGGCAGACACACGACTCCAAGATCCTCCCATCGCCCCACTTCCCCCTTCTTCTTCCTAATGGGCACACGCAGCTCAACCAAATTAGCCAGCGGTCTTCTGCCTCCCAGACCTTCACTCAGGAGCTGACAAAGTTCCTGTCCCGGAACCTCACAGTTCCCTACTTGGGGTGTGTTTCCCAAAACCATAGTTGCTAACCTGTTAGCAACTTAGTTGGTTAGCAATGGGAAATTGCATTGCAGTCAACAAAGTTGCTAACTTAGTTAGCAACTATGGTTTTGGGAAACATCCATGATGAAGGAACACACTTAGAAGCCTCTCTCTCCAAAAAAAAAAAAAAAAAAGCAGAGAGTAGAGAGGAGTCGCGTGTCGGCCGCTCCACAGCAAAATGACCAGTCGGCCATTTGCAAGGCAAATGGAGAGTTCCCAGGGGCTTTGGAGCCGTTTCTCGGGAGTTTGTGGGACGATCAGGGCTGTGCTGCTGCATGGCTCCAGTGTCTGTCAGACTCTGTTTGCTCAGGGTTGGGCATGTGGTTCAGTAAGCATCTACCAAAGTAGTTCATACCAAAGGGGCGAGAGACACAGAGGGAGAGAATTAGAGAGAGAGAGAGAGAGAGCGAGTGAGAGAGAAAGCGCACACGATGCAAGGAGGGAAAGATTGGGCACTTACTCGGACGTGGGAGTGTTTCTTAGTAGATGGAGGAAGAGAGAGAGAGAGAGAAGACAGAAGAGAGACGAAAAGAGGAAGAGAGAGGTGCAATGTAATGACGAGCGAGGTGTTTCTGGAAACGTGTAAGAACTTTTGGTAGTGCCTTCAGTGGCCGTGTTCACGCCGTGTTTGTTTTTCCATGATGGCAGGGGGAAATGATGCCATGTGTTCGGCCCACTGGTGCAGAAGAGGTGGAATTAAACACACACACACACACACAGGGCTGAGGGAGCGATAGAGAGATTGCATTGGGGAGAGATACACAGCGTGCTGACGAAAATGGAATGTAAACAAGAGAAAAGACGAGGGAGGACCAGAGTGGCCAGAGGAGAGAAGAGAGGAGGGGCTGTGCTGGACAGAGGGAGAGAGAGGGAGAGTACAAAAAGAGGGAGGGAGAGAGAGAGAATAACAGGGCACTCGTGCTCTCTAGCACACACAGTCACTTCCCCCTCCCCTCCCCTCCTCTCTCGCTGTCTCTCCTCCTGCCCCCCCCCCCCCCCCCCCCCCTCTCTCTCTCTCTCTCTCTCTCTCTGTCGCTCTGTGTGTGAGCTCAGTTGCTCTGAGTGCTCAGCTCAGCTCAGCTCAGCCACAGGAACAGCAGCAGCAGCAACAGCCACATCGGCAGACACAGCAGCAGCAGCAGCAGTGGTGGCAGGCACAGGCAGCCCGAGTGAGGTAGCACTTTACTTAGTCCTTCTTTCCTCATTCTCTCTCTCTCTCTCTCTTCTCGTCCGCTCTTTGCTCTTTGCTCTTTCCCTCCTTACTATCGGACAAAAGGCCCTGGTGGGTGTGAACACTCACCAGAGGTCCCCTTCGTGTGGCATAGTCTTGGCTTTAACGGTATGAGTCCAGCGTGCTTGCTTGTTTATCTGACGTGGGTATGGCCGTCAGGTTGCTTGGCTGGCTGGCTGGCTGACTGGCTGACTGGCTGACTGGCTGGCTGGCTGGCTGGTTTGTTGTTGAACTTGTGGTGTGAGCAGTTGGTGGAGTGACTGAGCTACTTCTGGCTCTGAATAGTAGAAGTGTTCTCTTTCCTCTCTGTCTTTCATACATAAACATGCCTGTCGACTCTGTGTGTGTGTGTGCTGGGGGGTTGGGGGAGCAGTGTGATGTAACAGATTGCCATAGAGTAGTGGCACAGCTGAGGGCTATTCTCTGTCTGGCGTTGAGGGAGAAATGGAGATGATGTTGGGAGCCATAGGAGGGTGATTACCCTCCTCGAAAAAAACAAAACATGGATGACAACAATCAGCTCAGCACTCAGCTTTGCTGGAAGGCTGATTGTGTGTGTGTGTGTGTGAAGGGCATGAGCATTAGGAGAGATGAGAGAATGAGAGTCAGTGAAAGAGAAAAAGAGGGGCTACTCTACCTGTGTTTTGCTGGTAGGGGACTTGTCAAATCCAGCAGTCTGTCAGCTCCTCCTCTCTCTCTGTCTCAGGAGAGCCTCTAACTGCCTCTCTGATATTCTGGAAAGATCCGGAAGAGTCGGTTGGCTATGCCTTCCCGCCTCAGGACAATAGACCATTCCTTTGGCTGTCTGAAAGAATACAAATGTTCACCATACAAACATACAACGGAATGTGGAATAGTATCTGTTGACTGTGTGATCTGTGTACATGTCAGTTAATGTGTGGCAAGATACACCATCAGTGTGTGTGTGTGTGTGTGTATGTGTACGTGTATGTGTATGTGTCACAGCTTTGGGACTGAAGCAGCTGCTCCCTGTGTAGTAATCAGCTTGTTTTCACCAAGTGTACAAATTGATTTTGGTTATTTGGCTGTGTGTGTGTGTACATCCACACTCACATGGTCAGATCACAGCCACTTTGCAATGCACCTCTGGATTGGGTGACATCACACCATGGTGTCGTATACACACACCAACACACACACTCCACCTGGGCAGCTTCTTATTGGTGCGAAACATCATCACACCATATTGGCTGCAGCGTGGCTGTATGCCTCAAATATGCCTCCTAATTCAATTTGGGAACGGTAGACAAACATGCCACCAGTTGCCCGGCGGTTTGGAGTCGCTCGTGAACCGGACGGCGAGATGAACAGCATCTACAGTATACTGTTTACTGTGCTGGGGCAACTGTTGACCCTCTTGTTGACTCAACAGTCTCCGGTTTAATAGTCTGGCTTTATGACCACGGGTCTAAACAGCTGTGCCTTCCGCCTTTGGGGAGTAGACGTGACAGAGGTGTAATAAAGACGTATCGCCATAATGCTACAGAATGCCGTTTATGTAGCAGACACTTCTATCTTAATCAACTTGCAACAGCTCAGATTGGCCCACATTTTCTCCATCAGTGTGTTTAGCCTACTTCCTGGGTCTTGAATGAGTCCATGACCTTGTTGTTGTTAGTAGCTTGTTCCAACCACAGAGGTTTGTACGATTTTCATCTCTCCAAACAGTCAGTCTGTAGGGACCCTATAGACCCTTTCAACAAGGTAAACAAAAACAATGCTTGAACGTTCTATTTGGGCCCCAATCTACTTCCTCTGCATTAAGATAACATATGGAATGTTAAAAAGGAAGTCTTGTGGGGCCAACTATGATGCTGATAATGGAACCCTCTTGAAAGGGTCCATAGAATAGGCTATTCTTTGATTTAAAAACTGCGGCGCATGCTGCATTTACAGTGCCGTCCGAAGAGTTTCGTTTTTCTGTGCAAGCGCACAGTCGTCTTCAGAAGTGCTGTTGAAAGCACTGAGCATCAAGATTGCCACCACAGTAACCTCACGAAAGATGGTTGTGTGTGTCAGGTGACGACAGAGCGCTGGAGTGTACAGATGGCTGATTGAGCTTTGCTTCCTGTTATGTTGATTAGGAGTGGGACAAAATATCAATACGGCAATATATTGCATGACTTCTTTTTGCGGTAAGTTATTGATATGTTGCCACTAAATATCAATGTTTTTTTTTTTCCTAAAATAGTGAATTTTACAATTCATATTCTAAATTGACTCATTCACCAATTCATGCATTTGAATAAGTATTAACACTGAAATGTGTCTTTTAAGAAAGAAATCTGTTATTTCTTCAGAGGCAGGCTATATTGCTGGTTAATTTTAAGAGGCACTAAGCTAAACCTTTGTGCACTTTGTACACTGTTTCATATATCTTGAGAAATGCAGTGAATAAATAAATGCTTACAGCGTTTTGCCTTTTTATTCTTCACTAAATACAAATATCATGATTGTAGATCAGTCTTTTGCAATGTATTGAGTATTACTGAATCGTGATATCATTATTGTGATCAGTACAGTATCAATGACAGTATTGATTAGTGAGTTACTTTGTGATTCCCACCCCTAATGTTGATTTGCTCTGGTGGTATAAGCTTACCCACACACACACTCACTCACTCACTCACTCACTCACTCACTCACTCACTCACACACTCACTCACACACTCACTCACACACACACACACACACACACACACACACAGACTACTTGAAGACACACCCTTTATAGCGTATTGATAATTTAAAAGGCTAGAAGTGGATGTATACAGTGTTGGATACTTTGGTATATTTCCATGGAGACAAGATTATTTTTCAAGCCACGTTTAACAGAGATCTTTGTGTCAGTGTATAACGTGAGTGTAGTATGTGTGCATGGATGTGTGTGTGTGTGTGTATGTGCGCTGCGTGGGTGTGTGTATGCTGCGTCGAATGCGTGGGTGTTTGTGTATCTGTTTGTGTTGGACTGGAAACTTGTGGTCCAGTGTTAATGTCAAACCGCGGGGCTGGTGGAAAGGCTTAATGTGTCCGTTCACATCTCTCATTGCTGTCCCCATTTGTTTTTATGGCTCCTGCATCACTCGTATAAATAGGCCTGTTCCCCTAGCAGTCACCCTGGTTTCTCCTACCTCTCTCGTCTTTATAGCTGTCATTTCCTCGCATTTTTCCTCTCTTTCTCTTTTTTTACATATCCCCCTCTTTGTCTCTGTTCTCTTCCATTAACCTCTTTTTTTTTATCTTGCTCACTCTGTCTTCCTGATGCGTTCATTCTCTTAGTCTGTAAAGCTGGGTGAATTCCTCATTCTGATTTATCAAGTTTGCACTATGCTTTTCATTGTAACCTCTTTTTTTGGACCTTGCTGTGTGTGTGTGTGTGTGTGTGTTTGAGTATAAGTAGCAGGGAGACACATTGTATGTGTGTGTGTGTGTGTGTTTGTTTTTATTAGAGCGCAAGAAAGGCTTGGTGTGTGTGTTTATGTTTATATTTATAAAAGAGATCAAGACTGACTGTGTGTGTGTGTGTCAGTTTTAGCTGCCATCATCTGCAGCCTGTATGTTGAATGAACGCCAGACCCCGGTGAGGGGCTGAAACACTAGCCTCTCCTGAGATGGACATGCTATAGGGCCTCGGCTCCCACCACATCACCTCACCCCTCTCCCACCCACGCCCCCCACCCACAACCCCCCCACCTCGGCCTCAGAGCCTGGGCCACCTGAAACCACCCCACTGACCCCCCCCCCCCCCCCACCACCACCACCACCATTTCTTGACTGAATAAACATCTAGTGAGACCTCTGCGACAGACACTCCACCATTGTCTGTTGTTGAGACAGACAATGGTGGAGTGACTGACTGAGGCGTACAGCAGGACAAGCCTCCAGAGAGCCAGGCCAAGCGTGGCCTGCTTCCTGATTGACTCCGCACACTTCCTGCATGCGTCTTCCTTTTTTTCCCCCTCACGAGGCTCTGACAGGCGTTAGATGGTGCCAGGCCGTCTCCTTTGCCCCTCAGTTTAATGTTTAATGTTTGCCCCTCTTCACCCCCCCCCCCAGCTATGTGCCCAGCTTGTCCACACTGGCACGAGGCTAATCAGTCACCTAGGCAGGCGCTAGCTCAGGCTGCCTCCTGCAGAAGTCAAATTGGTGTTGGCACTGGAGGCGTGCTGGATGCTAACCGGCTGGATTCTGGATGCTAACGGGCTAGTGGGGCTTTTGCCAGCAGACCTCTGTGGGGGTCTGCTGACACACACACACACACACACACACACCTCTTATTCCAATCTTCTGTACTGTTTTCTTATTACACCATAGCCTCTCTCTCTTACTCCTTCATTGGCACTGTTCATATCTCTCTAATCTCTCACAGATAACTGCATCATATTGTTTGGACTAAAACACACACACACACACACACACACACGCACACACACACTGAACACACACATTGAACACACACACTCTTACTGTTACCTCCAGGAGCTTGCTGGAGCAGCTCCTATTTAATCTCTCACGGATCAGAGTGCCTGTGTCATTGCCCTGCTGCATTAGAATATCCCCGTGTGATATGTGAACACCCTGTCCCTGGTTGAGGCGCTCAATGTAATGGACTCTCTCTGAGAAAAGCGTTTTCTCCAGCACGCTGCATAATTCAGATCAGCAGTACCGGATACTGGCCACCCAGTGCGATGCATGGCCGCTTTCTCTCGCCTTTCCTTATCGCTCTGATCTTACAGCTTTGCCATTTCGTAAGTCTACACGACCCCTTAGGTGTGTGCGTGTGTGTGTGTGTGTGTGTGTGTGTGTGTGTGTGTGTGTGTGTGTGTGTGTGTGTGTGTGTGTGTGTTCCCATCTTGTGTTGTCTGCGCTGCTTCTCGAGTTGTTGTTGTTTCTGCAACGCTGCCACTAAATCTCAGTTCACCAGTCAGTTCCCACGCCCTCTCCCCTTTCCTCTCTCTGTCTGTTTCTTCTCATCTCTCTCTGTCTCTCTCTCTCTCTCTTTCCCTTTCTCATCTCTCTCTTTCCCTTTTTCCTCTCTCTCTTTCTCTCTCCTCCCTGTGATGTCTGGCCTCAGCTGGTCTGAGCCTTATTGTGCCGCAGTCTGCAGCGTGTCCTTGCACATCACTCTTGTGCACACATCACTTCTCCTCCCAGACCCCTGTGAACCTCAGTCACCTCCCTACCCACCTCCCTCTGATGCTCCACTACTCACAGATGCCTTATTTACTATCTGATTTGAAATATCATGGTAGGATGTTAACTGCGTTTGTTTGGTGGCCCTGCGCTGTAATGACAATTGAGTTGAATCGCATCTACTAATCTTATACAGATGTAATTACATGCCACTGTTTGAGTCTAAGCTGCTTTCGCTCGGGTGAACTGTCCAGTCAGTTGTGGTCAGGAGTCTGGAATTGCTTAGGCCAGCACCTGAGTTTGCAGAGCTCAGTAAGACCCTTAAAATGAGCTTGAAGTGTCCGGAATTGTGCAACGCACTGGAAACTGTTGGGTTGAGTTGAGGGTGCTCGCTGTGTTGGTTGGACCGATGGGTTGCTGCGGTGCATGCTGCATCAGTCTCCATCCATCATTCGTGCACTGGGGCCTCTCTTGTCACGGGGCACTTTGCGCTGCCCACTGTGGGTCGGCGCATTTGATGGGGAAGATTCTTGAGCATGTTTCTCTTTTTGCATTCTCTTTCGGTCAGCTAGTTGTCCATCCCATGGACGGTCAGGGGGTCGTGGCTGGGCTGGAAAATGCTTGAACAAACAAAACAAGGGAGAGATAGATGGGAGAGAGAGAGAGATGGAGAGAGAGAGAGATGGAGAGAGAGAGAGATGGAGAGAGAGAGACAGAGAGATGGAGAGAGATGGAGAGAGAGATGGAGAGAGAGAGGCAGAGAGGTGGGGGGAGGCAGTTTTGTCATTTAGCATCAGTGTCGAAATGTTATTTGTATGTATCAGCTTGTCTCTATTGTCCTTTGTTGCTGTGGTCTGGTAGCCACCACCGAGTCCTCTCCAGAAATGAGTTTGAATACACTGGACAGGGGTAGAGTACAGTCAGGTTACACTAGAACAGTCCCACATTCATATTGATGTTGTAGGTCAAGTTCAAAAGCATTTTGTATAGCTATTGTGTTTTACAGGAGAGTGCCTGTCGCCTAGTCTTTCATGGTCATTTTTATGTACAAGCTTGACAAGATTTCGTCTTTTAGGCTATTTGGTCTTGACTATACGTATGTAAAGTGTGTGTGTGTGTGTGTGTCGGTCCATAGAGTTTTTTTATGGCCCAGTGAGCACTGTGTTGAGGCTAGCATGCTGATAAACAGAGGAAGCAGAAAGTGAAGCATTCTGGGATGACGTGGATCACTCTATGGCCAAACAAGGCAGCCACGGGTAGACCAACTGAAGTAGGTGCGGGGGAGCATAGATAGGTTCTCAGATCCTATCATTCCTCTCTCTCACCAACATCGCCTGATTTGGCAGAGCTAAACATCATGCAATCATACCACACCCCAGAGTTGTAGGCCAGGTACTCCCTGTGTAGAGTTAGTATGTTCTCCACACAGTGTGACTCAGCAGTTCTAATTAACCTGGCTGGCTACTCATTTGCTCTGGAGAAAGTGCCGTATTAGAACCCAGTCAGCCAGAACTCCACCTGAGGGATAAAAGCACTCTGAAGGCGCCAGTCATGCCCTCTGCACTCAAGGCACGCAGTAAATGAACATGTGAAATGAAGTTGGGTGGATGTGCTCTGTTGGTCACTTGTTAATGAGCAAAGTTCAGAAAATATCAAGAGAATAACAACTTGTTAACTAAACCGCCCACATCAATTATTAGGTAGTTGGAGTAATTGGAATATACTATCGATCAGTTATGTCCAATTATATCTTTCTTTTTTTCTGTATTGCGAGTGATCAGTTTAACAAGATATGAGTAAGATGAGTAAGTTTGCTTGCTGTATGTATAGATATTAGTGGTCTGTCACATAGTTCACCGTAGTCTTTTCCGGATGTCGGACTTTTCCGGATGCCCTCTGGATTGTAGCTGCTAGTAGCAACAAGCCTTTCCTGTTACATCAATTAGACCTAGCTGCACTCCTCATACCATTGGACATTTTAATTGCCTGTGTTCTGCACCTACAGCTGTTGTAGACAGTAGGCCAATATCCTTTGTTTTTTTCGTCTTCATAATTTTCTGTTTTCTGTTTATGATGTCTTCCTAATTTGATCAGATTAGGGAAATTCAGCACTACACTGTGTGTGTGTGTGTGTGTGTGTGTGTGTGTGTGTGTGTGTGTGTGTGTGTGTGTGTGTGTGTGTGTCTGTGTGTGTGTGTCTGTGTCTGTGTGTTTGTTACAGAACAGAAGTGAAAGTGGGAGTGTAAGGAAAGAAGTGACTCTCACAGAGTTGTTTTGGCCGGTAATTTGGCGGATGAAAGTGAACGCACTAAGCCTCTCTCTCTGGTCCCAAACACACACACACACACACACACACACAAACCACAAAGGTAAGGAGATTACAGAAGGAGGATTTGGAGATGGACCATCCCACCACCCCACCAACCCCCACCCGCTCCTCTCCTCTCCCTCTCTCTCTCTCTATCCTTCCATCTCACCCTCTGTCCAGTTTATGGAATAAGAAATCCACTCAAAGGCATAAAGAACAGATCAGGTTATGAAATCAAAAAAGGGGATCATGGGTGAATAGCATCCATCTCCCTCTCTCTCCTTATGTGCATTTTCCTTACATGCCTGTGTGTGTGTGTGTGTGTGTGTGTGTGTGTGTGTGTGTGTGTGTGTGTGTGTGTGTGTTTTGCCTCTGTGTGTCCTTGTCTGAGAGAGGCGATGTAAAGGAAATGGGTCATCCGGGCGCTGCGAGTCATGGCGTGGGATTGTGTAACAGGTCATGCCATGGGGCCTCGGCATGCTAGTGCTGCTTGTGCTCCCGTGGTGGCAGAGAGAGAGACGTGGAGGCTGAGCTCACATCCAGCCTTTCAATCTGACCGAACCCCCGCTACATATTATACAGGCTGAGCGAGGGTCCATTGGCACAGTTTTGTCTTGACTTTTGAGTTCGGAGTTTATATATCAGTAAAATTGTGTGTTTGTGTGTTTCTATTTGTGTGCAAGTTGTTGTCACAACTAGGCCTGTACCATAGAGGCTACAAGTGTATTGATTCCATGTCACAAACTAGGCCTATAACGATACTATAGAGAGCAACTGACCGAAATTTTGATCAGACGTTATGATCGAATGATAGACCAGGGAGTATACTACTGTAGGCTCATATTTGAAAGCTCACTTTTACTCTCTCTCTCTCTCTTTATTTCCCTCTCCCTCTCTCTCTTTCTCTCTTTCCCTCTCCCTCCCCTACACCAGACGGTCTGTTCATCTGGATTGTGGCTTATGGCTTAATGGAATTAGAGTTTTTGATTGAGCTCATATTGAAAGGATTTTTTATTACAGTGTGGACAGCAGCAGTTGCTGTGTGTGCTTTTGGATAGCTCATCTTTTTATTGTTACAGTTTTCTCTGCTTGGCTCGACTGCAGAATAAGCGCTAGGCCTACACTCAAAGTTCATCACCATGAAGAAGTTTAACTTTGAACTCATTGCCTCCATGAGGCTATGTGACTGGTGGGCACTTTAAGTTAGGCATATTGCTGACTATCCCCATGTAGGCTAAAAACATACCATTGGAGTAGCATAGCCAGCAGCATCGAGAAGCCAGACATACAGGACTCACTCTAAAGTCTGACTAAAGCTTATTTAATAACTGGGCAAAATCTATTTGCTAATTTAACACTATAAGCAAGATCCAAAGTGCAAACATCGGTGGTCGGCTCAATGCTCCCATACGCCACACAAAACCTGTAGTTCACACACAAAACACTTTGCTCGTTGCCTGACCCTGCACTTTGGCCATAATTTAAATTAAGGCCTGTGATGTTTAGCCTAACTCCCTAAATCTTACAGTCCCTGGCATGTGGTTATATTCTGTGTCAGACTGTGCAGGATGTAGCCACAGACTTAATACTGTTGTTTTGATTGAAGCCTGCGTCCCTTTCAAACAGTGTGTATTTGGCCAGGCAGTCTTCTGACTAATGCAACCTAAAATGCTCCCGCCAAAGCTTAGCCTGACTGACTGCGTAGTTTTTAGTGCAGGAAGTCCTGGCAGTAGCGTCTAATTCTCCCCCTTGTGTGCGGTCACCTGCGAAGCGTGTTTGTCCTGGCCTCCTCCGCAGGCTACTGACTCTGGGCTTAGCCGGTGCCCGCAGCTACTTGGCCTGGCGGAGCCCCCATGAGCTGACGCCAGTCCAGCGTCTTTTTGTGCGCTTGCCAGCCATGTTGCTGCCACCTTGCGTGAACGAATGGCGGTTGGCACGGGGCTGCCTCAGTGGGGGGCGATGGGGAGAATACTGAGTGGGATCCCTTAGCGTCAGCGGAGCGGAGAAGAGAAGAGAAGAAAAAGAAGGGACAGAGTCTGATGGCAGAAGAGAGATATTGTGCTGCCAGTGTTTTCTTTTTAAAAAAAAGTATTTGGTTGCAAGGTCGAGAGGGTTTTTGAGATATCAGAGATGTTATGGAGAGCAAACTTTATCTGTCTTTTATGTGTCTGTTGGATTTGTTATATAGGCCTGTTTAAAGATGTACGTTTATATTGATTCCATTTATGGGAAGGATGTCTCATTCCAAAGTCTGTTACATAATTACAATTTCTCAACTATTGGTTTATACATTTACTTCAGCTATGAGGTGAATACACGGGGGCAGTTAATATGGTTTTGGTTTTTTAACTGGCATAAAACACTGTCCTGCGCTTCCTAATACACAGGAAATTACTGTAACATTAGGCCAAATGACATTTTAGTCTGGTTTCTCATTCCCATTAATTGTTAGGATATTCTGTCAGAGACGCAGGCTACTTCTGTAAATGTCAGAAATCTCACAATGACATTCCAAGGTCTCTGTGTGATTACCATAATTACCCGTGAGCAATCTCTTCGTCTCTGTGTGTGTGTGTGTCTCTGTGTGTATGTGTGTGTCTCGCTTGCAGTCCCTCCATCTCTCTCTCTCGGCTTTTAATCTGGGCCGGCGATCTATTCATCTGAACATTATCTCAGCTGCAAATTGCATATGTTCCCTCCTGGATGCTGAAGATGCTCCCGAATGCTCCAGCCCCTGCCTCGCTTACAGACGCTCGTCCTGAAGCCAGGGTTCCCACGCTTGGGATATCAGGCAATTTTGAGTGTAGCATGTTAGAATTTATCAAGGCATTTGTCAAAAGCAATATTTTCCTTGCAGTGTTAGTCTTTATTGGATAATTTCACACCTTTAATGTATCACATGGTTATTATCGTTAGCCAACTTTTTTTTGCACCCATTTATCCTCCTTCTGCTCATCAACAAGATGCAATCACTTCAGGCAAGATATGTATGGGTGCATTAGTCCAACAGGGATGTGATCATAATTATAAGCAGTGCAAACTTTAAGTTCATTAACTTTGCATTCATGACAGGTCATGGTAACTCCGCTTTTTTTCTTGACAGGTCATGGTAACTCAACTTTTAGTGAAAGTGTGGGAAAAGTCAGTGAATTTGACCGGTGACTTAGAATGGGAACCCTGAGAAGCTCATCTGCCATGTTTTCTCACGTGGGGTGGGGGGTTCTCAGTCGGTCCCTGTGTGGTCCAGGAGGGTTTTGGGCCTGTGGCCGCCCCTGGGGAGGTTGGCGGAGGCTAGTGTGGCGTAGCAGAACTGAGCGCTGATAACTGAAGATGGCTCACAGATCAATCAGGCAAGTGCGTCCTGCTTTGGAAGAAAGACACCGAGAGAGAGAGGCAGGGATCAAGTGGCGATACACTTTCACAAAATGAGAAGGCGCTGGAGAGCAGAAGCTGCTGGAATATTGATGGGACTCTTACTTTGTTTGTTTGTTGTTGTTTTCGTTGACTCCACTTAGAATGATTGCTGCTATTGCAGCATTGAACAGTAGGGCTTGTTCCATCACTTTGACTGATTTTGCGAATTGCCTACGTTGCATTTTTCTCTGTACAAATTCATTGTGCATTTATCCAGAAGTCTTCATATTTTTTTTTTTTGTAGTTGCTGCCCGGGAGGTTTATGGGTAGGATGCAAGGCTTTCTCTCCTATAGCAAAGCATTACTAAAAAAAGCCTGGGTCTTAGATCCGAGCGAATGCAGCTCTTTGATATTGCTTTAAGCCCATTATGCTGAACTGGTGTTGCTATTTTTAGAACAGCTGCTTTCATACACAGTGTGAAGCCAAAAAATTTCAACGGGAGTGTCGCGTAGCCTAACGTGAGGCAGCAAGCCGAGCTGCCTGTCAGGTTTAATTAAATTGAAAAGCCAATCTAGTGCTGGCGTTTGTAAAGCTTTATTAATCAAACGATAACCCGCACGACCTCCCTATAATCAGCTTTCTCTCATGGGGTCTGTGTGTGCACACGGCATATAGGGAATAAAACAAGGGGGAGGGACTTAAAGGGTGAAAGGTGCAAAAGCCAATGCGGCTCTCTGAGAAGTCTCATGATGGGCAGGTGTCTCAGCCTGTCAGAGCTATGCTCAAGTCAGCTTCAGTAGGGAGACATGCTTTCCTTTATGTTACTGTCTCTTTACCTCTCTCGTGATCAGGGCTTTCTCTCATAAAGGCACACAGACACTCACTCACTAACACAAAATGTTTTGGGTCAGGTAGACTCCCTTTTTCTTTCATCATGTCCTTCACTGTTATGCTCTCTTTCTCTCACTCTCTTTATCTCTCTCTCTCTCTCTCTCTCTCTCTCTCTGTCGACCACACTCTTTTGTGCCACGTAGCAAATTCCTGTAGGTAGCTCCACCTCACCTTCACCCCCCCCCCCCCCCCACCCCTTCCCAGTGCACCTGTTAATCTCATTTAATCCGGCTGTCCGGAGGAGGCGACGGTCGGGAATAACTGGCTGGTGTGCCTGATGTTGTTGTTGTTGTTGATGATTTGTTGTGTCTGTCTGCCATGTTTATCCCATCCTCCTCCTGTTTTGTGTAGCGTGGCAGCATAAGACTGTCCCTCTGTGCCCACCGCGCTGTGGTGTGGCACTGCCAGGCCTTTCTTGTTTTGTTGCTGCTGTTATTTTTTGTTACCTTATTTATGTTTGTCTTTTTTTTTTATTGTTGTGCTTTATTATTGTTGTTGTTTGTTTGACTAATGCTTCTGTTCTTTTTTTGTCTTCCTTTTGTCTTTTCTTTTGTCCTTGCTTGTTGTCTGCTGCCACCGCCACCACCACCACAATGACTTCACCAACCAACCAACCAACCCACCCACCAATCAACTTCTGTGTGTGTGTGTGTGTGTGTGTGTGTGTGTGTGTGTGTGTGTCCACTTTGACCTTTGTGTGTGTGTGTGTGTGTCCGTTTGTCTGTGTGTGTGTGTGCACCTGTCCACCCTCCTCTAGCATCATGCTGAGATCAAAGAACCCCCTGGCTGCTCAGGTAAGGTGCCGATCTTTGTGTGTGTGTCTGTTTTTGTGTGTCTGTGTGTCTTTGTGTCTTTGTGTGTCTGTGTGTCTATGTTTATGTGTGTGTACGCATACTTGTTTATGTAGAGAGAGAGAGACAGACAAGTACAGTGGGCAGTGCTTCGACTTGGCCAGCTTCACTCGCGGTCCGCGCGGGATCACGCGGTATCACGCGACTTTAATTTGTATTTTTCCAGTGAGACGCTGCAACAACCCAAACAACCGGTAGATGGCTCAGGTGAGCAGGGTGTCTCGTAAAAAGAAATGGAGCCTGGAAAACCGTACAGACTTCACTACAGACTTTAGCAGACTGGTTTAGAAATAATTTAATAGCCAGAAATATGCCTGCCCTGCCCTAATAAAGAAATATTTGGTTAACTGCGAGTGAATCCCGTTTGCAGCCGTAGAAGAAACGCAGGACAAATTAAACATTCTGGTTTTCTCCTAGTGCAACGATGATAGACAGACATCATTTGGACAAAATATAGAGCATATTAACCTCCGTTGCTCAGCCAAATGCTTTCCTGTTACGTCCTGTTATTACGGAGTTACAGGCGATAAACGATTTTTGATGGTCACAAGTTTACTTCATTAGCGGTTTATTTTTTTGATTATTAAAGAGTGTTTTTCATTTAAAGGTTTGACTTCGTGCTTATTCAGTAGAGCATGTAGTGCTCTTCCCAATCCCAGACATTCACATTGCATGTTTGTTTGTAATAGATGCAACCGCGAGATAGGCTACTCGTTTGACGGCAATGAGTTGTTAACAGACATGAACCAAGACATATACTGTAGCCCAGCAGCAATCTAGGGACTGTTCGTTATTTATTGAAGGGGCCACCGGAGGAATTTTGAGTGCTTCAGTCAAAAGTTGCATGACCCTCCCTTGCCTGCTACTAGAAATTGTTCAATTGTTCAACATTCTTAAATCAATCTTTCCCGTGAGCACAAATAATCATATGTGATTAATAATATGACAAATAATCCCTGTGCACGGGAACCAAAACAATGCATGCCAACTTTTTCCGTGTTTCTCACATATTTTAACTTCCCCCCCGCTGTCTTGCCGTTTTAATCTTTACCCGTAGAATATCCCATATTTTAATACTCTCATAACAGCCCTGCCATCGGGCCTGTCTCTGTGTTGCCCTGTTGCTACCCATTGCCCTTCCAACGAAACAGATGTCTTCAAATCATCGTTTTCCTTGCTTGAAGGCGAACTTAGAGTGATGTTAACCTATTTAAGTTTAACGGCGTGATTGTGGTGAGAGCACGATTCATTGGCGCTTGCATGTTCGGCCTTATGTCTACAGTATGTCCTCAGCTGAAAGGGCACTTTTTCAGAGCTATCTGTGGGCAGCCTCTTCAAACACTTGTTTGTGTGTGTGTGTGTTGTGTGTGTGTTGTGTGTGTGTTGTGTGTGTGTTGTGTGTGTGTGTTGTGCGTGTGCGTGTGCGTGTGCGTGTGCGTGTGCGTGTGTGTGTGTGTGTGTTTTAAAAAAAAAAAAAATGCAAAATGTGGCATAAGAGGTTGTCTTTGACAGTTGGAAGAGGGCATGGGACAACTGAATGGTGTCAGTCAATGAAATCAGACGTCTTTTAAGTATGTAATAAGCCCAAGAATGTTTAACGTTACAGTGATTTGAGAATAGGTTAGGGCCATTAGCGAAGTCCCTACAATCTCACTTAGGCTACGGTCTCATTTGTACATTTGTGGCCTATGTGCTTGCAGTTTCTAAAACTGTTATAGGCCTATATATTTTTATAAAGTTCATACTATACTTTTTTTTGCTTTTCCATCAGCATGTATTTGAGTGCATACATTTTTTTTTGCTGTAAAGAATATGCTGAAGGAAAATACAGCCATGTCATTTGTATCTGTCATTTGCTCATTTGATGATGTACTGGGTATTTCTGGGTACACTACATCCCTTTAACTCCAACTGACCTTATGGAAATGTGTCTGGAAGGTGCTGTCTTTATCCGTCCATCTTTTTAATGTGCATGATAACTATTCGGATCAGAAACAATTTATTCCGTTAATGTTACCCTGACAACCTTGCGTTTTGAGCCCACAGCTGATCAGAACTATTTCCTAGGAGAATGTATATTTTTAACTCGCGTAGCACAGTGGATGGAAACCCACGCAGATACGCACATTTTTTACTCGAAGATACGCACATTTTCATGAATGCCTACAGAATATGTAAATGATCTGAATGGAAACAATGACTGCCATGCTCGCTTAGTAAGTCTACCGACTGACATTTAGACAGTCAAGATTTAGACAAGATAGTTCTGGCCTATTTGCTTACAGTAGATTGTGTAGCATTTTGATCCACTTCATGAACACTCTCTTTTTAACAGCCTAATGTGACCTTAGCAAGACGACCAAGATTGCTAATTGAGTGAATGAGTTTTATACCTTTTAAATGATATATTTTAGATTGCTACTGCACTGTTATGACAAAAAGATGAAAATCATGACTAAAAGTGAAACGCCATGAGTGCAAAGACTTCCGTTTTGCGCAATATATAGTAACTGCAGCTAGTCAATTCACTTGGACCAACAGCAAATGCATAGAAAAACCCTGACTCTCTTAATTAGAACAATGAATTTGGTTTTTCGACCACATTAGGCTAATTAGTTTTGACAAATTGGTCAGAGATTGCCTGCAGACTAATATCAGTATTTAAGCAATAGCACTTAACTAAAAGATGATTGGCTGAATGACTCCAGTCGCAAGAAGCACAGGCTTACCATTTATGACTGCAGTGTATTTGGAGACAATGAGACATTATAGGCAAGGGAAACAGCGGTGTTATGCTAATAGATTAAAGATTCAGTGTTGACATTGGTCTTAATGAAAAGCAGGCTAGTAAGACATTGCTGACATTCTTATATTGTTGCGAACTTAAAAATATTTCATTATCTTATTATCGGTGAGACTGCCATGGTAAAATTATCAAGAATGTTCAGCTTCGTGTTTGTGCTGTATTTGTTTGCTCAAATGGGGTCATGAATGCCTAAATGCTTGGAGGCTAAGCTTTTGTAGCCATGTCCACAGTTTTTTTTTGGGGACATATTGCATCTTGTGTAGCGGGACGGCCGGGACGGTGTGTGCGTGTGTGTTTGTTTGTTTGTTTGTGTGTGTGTGTGTGTGTGTGTGTGTGTGTGTCGTGTGTCGTGTGCAAGTGAGTGGCTGGGTGTGTTTGAGGATGTGAGGTGATGGCAGAGGTGGGAAGGGGAGTTTTTGTGCCTATATATATATCCTGTGACTGGACAGGTCAGGGTCACAGTGGGGAAGCCATGTGCTCTCTTGAAGCCCTAACTCACCGCTGCATGACATGCAGATACACACACACACACACACACACACACACACACAGCTCAGGCCGAAGAGGAAGTGAGACAAACCGCCCACATCCTTTTGCGTTTCTCAAATGCTCAGTGCAAACAGCCATCTGAATCGGTGAACAAGCTGCACTGGTCGTACTGTATCACAAATGAACCACATTGAAGAGATTAAGGACACAGGACAGGTCTTGGTTTCAAACTTGTTTTTATGGGGTTGTAGCCTATCAAAATGTTTCTCCCTCATGGAGAATAACTAACACAAAAATGTATTTTCTGAAATCGTTATCTGTTACATTACCTTTTCAGTTTCATAATGTTCTAGGCTGTTACAATATAAAGTATAGTATGACCTCCATGTTTTGAAACATGTTTGTTGACAGCTAACATCCTGTATTCTGTTCAGATTAATTTTGATGGTATCGTGTGATAAAAGACAAGTACACACACTTGTCATTCCTGCTAGCCACTCAGGTCATGTACTACAGTTCTGTGGTACAGGTTGGATAACCTCGTGAACATTTAAAACAAGCTTTCACAGCAGCACATTGTCAATTATATTGCAAAAATAGAGAAGTTGGTGAGCCAGCAAGTGTCAAATGTGCTTTTGATGGTGTTTTTTCTGCTTGTTAGTATTAGAAGAGTTTCCTGTTTTCTGTATACATGTAGGTCTCATTAAATGTCAAGAATGAGTTCTGTTTCCCTCACTCTCTCTCATGCAGCACAAACTCACTTCCAACACACCACTCACTCTTACTCTCTCCAAATTTATACAAACACTCTCTCTTATATACGGTCATAGACAAGCAGGCTGGCACACACACACACACACACACACACACACACACAGAGACTGATTCCTAAAAGGACGTATTGAGAGGGGCATGAGTTGATTGAATGAGTGTGACTGCAGTCATGAGGTCCTGTAGAGGGCTTGCTGTATGGACCCCTTTAGTAGCCAGTACCCGAGGCCATTTTCCACTGAAGTTTGGAGAAATTTAGGATGTTCAGTAGGTCTGTTAGCTATAATTGTTCAACATATTAGCCAAAGCATAAATCAGGCTCAGTGCTGGAAGTTCCGCAGTTCCTGAAATAGTTCTGCAGTTACTGAATTCCTGAAATAGTTCCTCCACTACTCCGGAAAAGCCCTATTATCCTGTAGGGGGGATTTCTAACACCACACTCTTACTCTTACCAGGGAGATTACAGGAAATCCCCGTTCAGTTAATCTAGACTGTAATGGCTAAACTGTTGTTTGTGTTTTTTGTTTCACTGACCTTTTGACCTCTGTCTGAAGCCAGAGTAAACCACTGATGGCATAATTTGGTTAGAAATATGATGCAGGTCGTCTCCAGAGGAGCAATTGGCTTGAGTTTGCTCTCTGACTCACTGTCTTAAGGATTGCTATCTGTTAGTCTGTGCCAGTGTTAGCCTGATGTTGCACAGATTTAAAACAGGCTTTCTGGGATGTGATTTGTTTAGTCGGGCGAACTATCCCTGAAATGTCCTCCTCATCCCAAAGACAATCTCTTGTCACCACCACATGCCGTTTTCACAATGTTGAGAAGGAAGGTGGTGTGCAGGTGGTGTGAACTGTGAACTAGAACGCTGAGCTAGAGTGTGCCAGAACGCTTGTGAACACACAGCCTTGTGAACAGCGCAGCTATCACCGCCACATGTGCGTCAC
Source organism: Alosa sapidissima (assembly GCF_018492685.1). Taxonomy (NCBI): domain Eukaryota; kingdom Metazoa; phylum Chordata; class Actinopteri; order Clupeiformes; family Clupeidae; genus Alosa; species Alosa sapidissima. Next base: position 14,362,432 of record NC_055978.1, on the reverse strand, counting down.
TCTAATCAGCTTGCTCTTGTGTCTTTGGTTTGATGATGAAAATCTGACATTACATCTGGTTGTATGTGAGGTGTTAGGTTAGTGTACAGCCCGCGGGCTTTTATTTCCAGGTACCGTGTGTGCGGACTGCAGTATAAATATGGCCTATTGTTAAATCCCTGCTGGGCATTCAGACAGGTGATTGACTGCAGTACCACCCCCCTCCTTCTCTATTCCTCTCCCTTTCTCTCACACACACACACACACACACACACACACACAGTCACTTCAGAAGCATTTGTTCGTTTTATTTCCTGTGCGGATTCTGTCATAGCCGTCATGGTTGGATTATTTTGTGTGTGTGTGTGTGTGTGTGTGTGTGTGTGTGTGTGTGTGTGTGTGTGTGTGTGTGTGTGTGTGTGTGTGTGTGTGCGCGCGTGTGTGCGCGTGTGTACATTTAATACAGTGACACAGATGTACTGTAGCATATCTCCAATCTGCTGTCTGACAACACATGTTGACCGGGGGGAGGGGGGGGGGGGGGGGGGGGGGTGTTGGAGAGATAATCTGATCCGGGCTGTGATGTCCACTGCAAATTGTGTTGTGAACTTTTAAGCCTTTGTTCCATTGAGACACAGCTTTAGGGAAAGCCAGTGCTCTCTGTGGCCAGGCACTGCACTGGACATTGCCCTTCTGCGCCACCAGAGGGTGTGCTGAGTGCAGTAATCAGCCTCTACCAAGAGATTTTTCTAGAAAGCCACCCAAGCACCTCTCACTGGACATAGACTCCCTCATGTTTCAGTGGCTCCTTTTCCTTAATGATTCTGTCTCACCGTATTTGTATTTGTTGGGTGTTTTCTATACGGTAACACAGCTGACATTGGGAAAAGCATTTTTAGTGACTGTTTCTTTCTCTGTTGTCTACTGTATCTACAGCTGCCTTAATGCCTGGTGATGATGCGGCCCTTTTGACCCCGGGGAGGATGAGTCAGCGCCAAGGAAAGGAGGCGGGCCTTCACACGCCCAATCGAGACCTGCTCACAAGCCCCTCCCTCAGTCCTGGGGTCAGCTACAGCCATGGTAAGAGTTATTTTGCATATCTGACACACCGGTGAAAGACTGATCCAGGGCCAGACTGTGTGGTCCAGTCTGGGGCGATTAGATCTATGGTGGTGGACTTTTTTTTTTTTGATTGTGCATTTGTTAAGTGAATGCACTAATTTGGTAAGCAAGTGCTGCTCATGAAAACATCTCTGTCCTTGTTTGCCATACACAACATGACATGCAAAGTGGGTTTCCTTTGGTGTGCAAGCATCTTGTGTTATCGTGGGGAGCATTCTGTGTCTCCTCCAGCATTGAAGATGGGAGCTCTTCAGAACTGATTAATGCAAAGCTTCACAGCATTGTGATCGTGCCCTTCAAAAGCTGAAGTGTTTTGGTTTGGTTTTCATTAAAAAATATCTTGAGAGAGGCATTGCTTGGTCAACACATAATTTAGGAAAAAGTATCAGTGTCCATCAATGATGACAACTTGCCATATGCCAAAAATCCATACCGAGGTATACATCACCATGAGACTGCATGATGACAAGTGACATACAGCGTTACACCTCTATTCAAAGACAGGTGTTTTCTGCCCTTCATCACTGACTACTGTGTTGAACCTTTTGTGTAATTTCTGAAGAGTCCTAGTTTTATGTCTTGGAATGAATGTTAGCTGTGAGAGATGGATCTCTTGTTTTGAAATGGCGGGTCAAAGCACTTATGATTGCTGTAGTATTATTTTTAATAATAATAACCACAAAGCTTTATTTACAGTGCATGTGTCATACACAGGATGTAACTCAAAGTGTTGCATCCTGTGTCATGTTTAAAGTCGCACTATACCAATGGAAGTGGTCACCTTGACCAGTATGGGGCAGTGATGTAATGTCTGTTTCACATAGCCGGACTGCCCTACACAGTCCTACTGTCTTTTTGTGCATTTTTCATTACTGACCACTAGAGGGCGCTGCTTAGCTGAGACCACAGCAGTGCTGCATTCTGAACTGCAGTTCACTGATGATGATTGGAGTCAGCCTCCATTCCGTCAGAATCTGATTGGTAGCTGAGTGTATGCAGGAAGACTTCAGCTGTTTGACGCATTCTGATTATGTGTGTGTGTGTGTGTGTGTGTGTGTGTTCCCAGTGTAAAATCGTATCTAACTCTTGCAGACAGTTGAATTTTTCCTGTTCTGTTTCTGGCCAGCATAAGTGAGTGTTCTCAACATCAAACACTATGTGTCCACAATATTTGTTCTTAGCTGAATGTCAATGGGAGAAGGTGGTGAAGAAGTGTTGAGATATGTTGGAAGTTGTCACTGTTCATTATCAATCAGCCTTGGATGGTACAGTACTAGCACCACTGAATACCATATTTCTCTTTCTTTACCTATTTAAAAAAAAAAAAAAAAACCTTTCAAATGTTTGGCCGTCCTCTACAGTTTCTCCAGATACATCCAGCGTCCAAGCTCCTGTAAGACAATATTGGCCGCTCCATTCCGAGTGCATTGACACAGAAGGTGAGCCGTGCACTGCTCTTGTCCCCTTGCCTCTCATCGAGCTTATCCACTTAGCCGGGGCGACAAAGTCCTCTCGGCCCATCACCTTGCCCCTGCTTCACCTCCATTCCTACCTTTGGGGCTCCAGACACCTACCTGACTATCCCCTTAAGCCTGACGTCAGTGTGAGACCATGCACCAGTACTGTTCCTCATGCTGGGATCAAGGCTCTCAGGCACTCTGCCTGATTTCAGGCGTGTGTCAGGCTGTATTAAGATTTGATTATGAATAATATATGTACCGACTTCAAAAATGACTGGTTACTTCAGGCAGGGATATTTTCCTTACTTTAAGCTTTGTGGGATGATGATGAAGTGTCCTTAAACAAGTGGATAACTGAATCATATGGGCCAAAAGCATCCATAGGTCTTAACCAATGTTAAAGCCAGAGTGATGTACGGCAGTGCGGATAATTAGTCGATGAATGGGTCAATTCACCTCTGAGCTCCCTGTTGACTGGTTTCATTTGACCACATTGGGGGAGGAATGAAGAAATGCTGTTGGTTTACTTAGCTTCGTATCCACCTTAAAGGTACACTATGCAGGTTTGGGTATTTTTGGCGAGTTTAAAGCTCCCTCTAGAGTCGCAATGTATTTATATGTTAGCAAACTTATCGCGACTTATCCCCCCTGTATGCAATGCAAATGCTTTTGTTGTGGAGGTGAAGGAGTAACAACAGGCAAAAACTATCTCCAAAGAGCTATATCTACTGACGAGGTAATGTTTCAGATTCTCACGAGTTTTGGTTGGGCGCCACTCTTGGAAGTTGTCTGGCTGGTTTTCTCGGTAGGGACTTGCTACGTCTATGCTGTATAGTTATGCTAGGTGAACAATTCGCCTATTACAAGTTCGTTTACTATCAAATTGGCTTCATAAAGGGGAAAATCTTGCGTAGTGTGCCTTTAATTGATGTCAAATACAGGTGTTGATTGTCTTACAGTGGCCCTCAGAACTGTGATGCATATTCTCTGTCGTATTTGTTTGAGTTGATTCTGGCGAGGTTTTTGGCTCTCTTTAGAACTGTCTATTTAGAACTGTCCCAGCACTCCCAATACTTATCTAGAGATGAAAATCCTCATATTCTGTTTGAAGCATCCTCTGTTGTTGTTAGCACTGATATTGGACCGTAGGTGTGACAGGTTGTGCAGATTATGTGTTTGTGTGTTTAAGTGTGGGTGAGTGTTATATGAGTGTTACATGAGTATTATTTTGGTTCTCAATCAGAATAGCTGTGGGGCTTGTCTGTCTGTGTTTACTTGTGATGTTCAAATGCAAGCACATCCCTCCCACACATCTGTGTTAAATGGGATTGTGGTGTACTATGAATGGCTGTCTTCACTCACACACACATGTATGCGCACACACACAAACATACACACACACACACACACACACACACACACACACACACACACACACACACACACACACACACACACAAACACACACAAACACAGACATCAAAAAACCCTGCTGGATGAAAAGTGCCTCTACCTCTGAGGCCTCCGCAACTCTGAACACTGTCTCCATAGCAACCTCTGCAGCTCTGAGCTGTCCTTTATAGCTCTTGTCTGGAGTGGAGGGTGGCGATGGGAATCGATCAGTCACCACACACCCTATAGTGCTACCTTTTATGATGAATGCTCTTCCCCATTGGCCTCTGGGTGCACAGCGGATGCTTTGTACCCGAGCCCGCTCTGTTACCCACACGTACACTTGATAAAGAACGAATTGCTCGGCTAAATGACATTCGATACCGCTAACCTGCGCTTGACCTCACACCAAGAACATGGGGAGCGGAAGAGGATCAGTCTTTTAAATGGACCAGCTGCTGTTTGCAGCCTCTGCTGTTGGGCTCAGCGAGTCAGTCAGTGAGTGTACATCTGCAAAGTGTTCTCACTTAAAGTGGCCCAAGTTGCTTTTCTTTTCTTTAGTCCTGAGTGAGAGAGAAAGAGAGAGGGAAAATAAGAAAAAGAAACCTACAGTATACGGGACACGAAGGGTAGGGATTTGGACTTAGCCTTTGAGGATTATGTCCCAGTCATGTAGGGTGAGAAGAGTCATGAGCAAGTATCCACCAATCCAGGCGAAGATTGCCCATTTCCTTTTTGGCCTTCGACCAATGAGATGTGCCCTTTTAGCTGATTAAGATGATGCACTGTTGTGTGTGTGTGTTTGCACACTGACACTGGAATAAGTCTGCAGGGAGCAAAGGCAGAAGCCATGGAGGATATGTCAGCCGTTTGGCAGGGGATATGCGTGCCTACCCATCACACAGAACAGTAGTCTAGGCGACGTTGCGTGCTCAGATGGGACTTAGATAGTGTGTGTGTGTCTGTCTGCCTGTGTTTGTCTGTGTATTTGTGTGTCTGTGGTAAGTCAAAGCTTTGGAAAAGAAACACCCGGCTGCATTGGCAAATGTTGGGCCTTTACTGAAATTCTTCAAGACAGGCAAGTACTGCCGCGTAGCTGGATTCCATAGAGCACATCCCTAACTCAACCTGTTAGTCTCCTATTGGTAGCATCTGGATCCCCCCTCTCCCCACCTCACCTGTGTTGGTTTCCCAAGTTCTTAATTTCTTTATTTCTTCAGTGCTTCCTGTAGCAACACCATCCTGATGTCCAAGCGTCCAGTGTTCGCATGTCTATACTACCGTCTCTCTCACAGTATAAGTTCATAGGCTAGACATAGGCTAATGTTACTTACAAGGACAAAACAAGGTAAAATAAACAGGCAGGTGTGAGGTTGGGGGAGACTTGTGTCCTCTCAGGTCTCGGATCAGAAAGCCTCTTTGTCAGAGACTTAATCCCGATTCAGTGGGTCTTCAAGTGTGTTAAGAAAACCCTTCTGGGAGATTCCTAATGGAAATCACCGCATAAGCTTATTTTGCTTATTGTTATTATTATTTACCTAATCCTGACTTTTGACCAGATGTGGTCCTTATAGACCCCACACACATTTTACTGTGCAGTAATCTATGTTGAAAGGGAAACTAGCGATCATGGGGTTTAGCATCAGCTGCTAAAAGCACAGCCTCTGGCGCTAAGGCTTTTGAACTTAATCCTTGCTGAGCCTTGTTGCTAGGTCGTCAGGTTGTGTACAGACAGGAAAGTGAGAAAGTCATGCCACGGGGTGTTTTGAGAGTTAACTAGGGCCTTTGTGGTGGAACTGGATATGCACACTCATCAATTAACCTGTGGCATAAACTCAACACAGGTCTAGGTTGTGCCAGATGATTCATTTTCAAAGCTTCATTTGGTTCAGTGCTTTTGATTAGCATTTATTTGCAATTTTAAAGGTACAGACTGATCTTATAGGCTATTTGTTTGCTTGTTTACAGATGCACACAGTCATTGCACAGTTGGAAAGTGGTTTGTTGTTACTCAGCTCTACCAGCACTTTTTTACTTTGTATACAGAGACACACTCTATCCACAAATTGCATTTGTAGCATTGGGCCAGCTGATCAAGTGAAACCAGTTTATAATACGAGTGGTCTTTGGACAGTTTAGCCATGGCAGATTCAGATTCCTTCAGTGTTCTAGGGGCCGCCAAGTCACACTAGCGCAGTCCCTTAGGATGCCAGATGGCTTCTGTCAGTCTTCTTTAAGTGCACACACTCATACATAGGCTACACAGTACAGGTGACCGCTGTCTTTTTGCACGCAATGGTGAGGAATGGACACAGTCTTGAGGTATGAAGTGATAAACTGTTAATGTATGTTCTGCTCATGTAGTGATGGTGCCACTGAATCCCTGAGCTATGCTGTCGGCATCAGTAAGTTACCTCGTGCTAGCGCAAGAGATTCTCGTGATGATTAAGATGTTTCCTCCACTGCTCAGCCCAAATCAATCAAAACCAGTTTTGGCCCGTGTCCAATAAGTATAGCGCCCATTGTTAGGGACCAGCTGTTGCATAGTTGTCGAACACAAGGGGGCTGTATTCGTGAAGGAGACTGAATTGGCAATTAAGCAAGTGCTGTTTAAGGACTGTGGGGATGTGAGTAAGTGTTATTATGCTCATTAGAGAAGCATCAAGAGTCGTCTGAAAACAAGCAGGTTTGACAAACGTCCTTACAAGCGCTTTCTTTTTTTTGTCCCCTCCTCAATGCGACAAGTTGAGTTTGTCTGAAGTAGGACTTGTGTGAAACCCTTTGAGCATAAAGATGTTTGCGTTCTTACAAGCTTTTTTCTTGAGTTGAGTTCTTACAAGCTCCCCCACCACCCTCTCAATGCGGCAAAATGGAGAGCATGTGAATAGGGGATCCCAGCTGCATAAGGCAGGGACGGATAGCTCGATAAAAAGAGAGGGGGAAAGAGAGAGAGAGAGAGAGATTGACAGAGAGGGGGAGAGAGAGAGAGAGAGAGAGATTGACAGAGAGGGGGAGAGATGGCGAAGAAGAGAATGAGAGGGGCAGAGAAAGAGACGGATGGAAAGTGAGAGATGGAGCGAGGTGGAGCTGATTTGTTGTTTAAAGGACCTAAGTGTGTGTGTGTGTGTGTGTGTGTGTGTGTGTGTGTGTGTGTGTGTGTGTGTGTGTGTGTGTGTGTTTGGAAGATTTTTCTTCAGACACGAACAGGCTTTTAGTGCACTGGGAGTCACAGCAGGAGACGCTTGTGTAAGACCACGACCACGACAGCAAGAGTGTGAGCAGATTAACCCAGTGTTGCCCTTCTCTGTCACTGACTGACCTGACCTGAGCTGTACACGCACACACACATGTACAAAGCTAACAGACTCCTAGACACACAGTACCACCCACACTTACTGATAGCTGAGGTTGGCTTAAAGCGGGGGGGATTATCTTGGAGAACAAAGAGCAAAGTGGCTTTTCATAGTGTTGTTCCTCGAAAAATGTATTACAGGGTGCTGATGGTGCTGTATATATCAGGGGATTAGAGAGTGTGTTCCTCTCAGTGTCTCCTATGTCACGATTACAATTGTGTAACGTCACTAGACTAGCCATTTAACACTTTTGTATTACCCAGATAATGGCTTTTTGAGTGCAACATCAAATACATTTATATAGCTACTTTCAGCCAGTTTTCCAATGTTGTACTACTTGTTGAATAAGTGAAACTTACTTATCCAACAAGCGATAAAAAGTGGGATCGGTCAGGATGAGAAAGCCATCTTCCTTTCTTGTTGGGCTTTGCTATTTGTTTTAGTTGTTTTATTCTCCTCTCTGAATCCTACGTCATCCTGCCGACCGGGAGCGATGTGTTCTAGCGGAGAGTCAGGAGGTTAGCCCTGGTGGCGTCATGCTGTCAGCCCAGTCATATGATGTTGACCAAACTGCCAAGGCTTGACCATTAGTCCTGTGTGCGAATCTGAGGGAGAGAGTGAGTCGAATAAAAAAGTTGAGTAAAAAAAAGTTAGTAGATTCTCTTTCATTGAGGAGTCTTAATCTATCCAAACATCTAAGAGCCCAGACTAACTGATAGGTTGTGTTTTTGCTGTGATGGAAAAGAGGTATAAAGACAATGGAACATTCATCTTGATTTGGAAGAGCTGGAGGTAAAAGAACAATTTAAACTGTAGAATCTAGTGTGTGAAGAAAGATAAAACAAACTCGTTCTTGGCAGAATTCAGTAAGGTGTCCCTTGCCTAGAGCTTGAGCCTATTCCTATTTCCTTCACTTCTAGTCCTCCCAATACTGTAGATGAGGAAGATTACTCGTCAGTCAACAGTCAGTCACCTCAGAACAAGTAGACCAGAACACTTAGCTTTCCCTGTGGTTTGCGTGGGCTAGTTGGGAATTAGTATTTACGTCTGTAACTTACAAATCAAAGCAAAGGACCAGTGACTGCCTCAACAGACTGTACCTTACCAGTGGATACCCTCCATCCAACACAAGCTCAGACCCAGATAGATTGACAGATTGGGGCTGCCGTGGCCTCCTGGTTAGCTCTTCGGACTTGTAACCGGAGGGTTGCCGCTTCGAACCCCGACCAGTAGGAACGGCTGAAGTGCCCTTGAGCAAGGCATCTAACCCCTCATTGCTTCCCGAGCGCCGCTGTAGCAGGCAGCTCACTAGCCTATCAACCTGGGTATCTTCATCAGCCTGCCGTGTCTACTTTTGTTAGCATTTAGAAACAGTTTTTCTGTTTGCTTTTTTGCGTCCATGTAAAGAGTGGTGATAAAAACGTCTACAATATGGCCTGCAAACAGACAGCTGATTGGCTCAGTGCACAGAGAGCAAAGAGTCACCGTTTGGAAGGCAAACACTCGTAAAACAAGATCATCCAGATCTCCAATACCAGGCTTGCCAGATCGCTCATCTTTCCATGGGACTACAGAGGCGGGGAGAGTGTGTAAACAGAAGTGATTAACACCACCGTGATGCACGCTGCTCCCCATTGTAGCAGACCAGATAAAGGTTGATTACTGGCAGACCCCCCACCCCCCTCCACCCCAATACCATTACCCATGAGATGTCCTCAGGGTCTTTACCCCCATTCAGACTGCAAGCAACTAGCGACAAGAGACTACGCAATGTTATTCAGCGATTACAGGCAAAATAACCGCTGGCAATGCAAAACATTGCACAACAAATTTCTAATGATATCCACTTTTTGAGGCGACAGTAAGCAACGGGCGACAAGCTAATCACCGTGAACAGGGCTTGGCTGTTGCTCAGTGTAGTATAACCATGTAGTATAACTCAAGCATAACCCAGCTGGTAGGGTAAGGAGCACAGTGCCAATGAAGATGATGTGTAGTTCAAATGTAAATTGTCATCGTAGATGTGGGTGCAGTTCCATGCGACAGCTGCATCTCACCCACTTCTCCATCGGTATAACAGCTTACACCAACTATGACGTGAGCATTCCAGTTTTTAGCTGCGTCTAAAATTACAGGTAATGGCAACAGAGGCTTTCAACCGAAGCCCGGTACAAGCGGGGTAAAATGCACTCTGTGTGCATGCCTGTCCTTTGGAATTAGTGGCACTTAAAGGAAAGGAAAATAAAAATATCTGCAAAAACGAGCCCATTTCTCTCTTAGGCTTCCTGAAAAAAGTGTTAACATGATTAGAGACATTTTTGCTATCAGTGTGCAATGTATGGGAGTTATATATAAATTCTACTGACATTATTGAGTTTGATAGCTGGATGGGGAGTAATCTGTTTGCAGTACTTATTTTTAGTTTCATTGCCCAGAGTGCTGTGTAAGCTGATCACTTTCCTGGTGACTTTAGGAGAGAATGTTCCTCCATCTCCCAGATGTGCTGCATCAGACAATGCAATTAAATTACTGTTTGGCACACTATTTTCAGCTTGCCAGGGAGGACCTAGAAGAGCATTTTGTGGTTGGTGCTTTTAGCAGTGCTATTATGGCTGTAGCTAGCTAGCTTGGTGAATAGATGGGCTTTTAGTTTAGGTCTGTAATCTGCAAGCAAGCCTGGTGTATTCCTTGGATAGGGAATCTGTCAGTAAGAATGGGAGTTAATGTTTAGAGAGAGACGGTAACTGGACAGTAGAATGTGTGTGCAGGTCACCTCAACCTTTGTTTTTGTACTCACTGCCAGTGTCATTAGAGACCTTGTTTGACTAGAAGGTGTGGGAAGGTGTGTGTGTGTGTGTGTGTGTGTGTGTGTGTGTTCTTAGGGTAAGGCATACTGGATTACATGGGGTTTGTGTGAAACTTGTGATGGGGTGGGTGGAGTGATAAGGAAGATAGATGCTGAGAGAAAGAGAGAGAGGGAAGGAGAGATCGAATGGGAGGAATAGGAGGGGAGAAGTGAGTGGAGGCAGTGAATGCAGTCACAGTTCAAAGCAAGAGAGCCAACCAGAGAGGGAGAGAGAGAGATACAGAGAGAGAGAGCGAGAGAGAGAGAGAGAGAGAGAGAGGGAGGGATCAAGCACACATAGGGAAAGGCTACCAGAAGGCATCAAGCATGCAGAAAAAGATAGAGTGCAGATAGATCGCACAGTGGAACAATAGAGGTTCAGAAGCGACAGAGAGAGAGAGAGAGAGATAGAAGGTGAGTGCTAGTAAAGGAGGACATCGTTCCCCTCTGCAGTAAGCAGAAGGCTAATGCTAATCCCGGTGTGTTTGTCTGGCACACGCGTACTCCAGTGTCAAGAGGAGTTAACAGGGAGGTAGGGCTGCTGTGTGGTTTTTGTGTGTGTGTGTGTGTGTGTGTGTGTGTGTGTGTGTGTGTGTGTGTGTGTGTGAGAGAGAGAAAGAGAGAGAGAGAGAGTGAAGAGTAGAGAATGGGAAACCTTCAGAGAAAAAGCTGCAAGTGACTAGATTTGTGAGAACGAGTGCTCGCTCTGTGTGTGTGTGTGTGTGTTTTTGTGTGTGTCTTGAGAAGTGGGTTCTGCCAGCACTAGCACACTCATCTGCGTCGCTCTTGCCGGCATTGAACCAGAGAGCGAGAGCGAGAGAGAGAGAGAGAGAGAGAGAGAGAGAGTGTGTTTGTTTGTGTGTGTATGTGTGTGTGTGCCTAGTCAACTACCCTCCTTGAGCTTCTCGCTGCCTCCTGCCCCCCCATCCCACTCCTCCACCTCTACCTCCACCTCGTCCAGGGCGCGGATTCCGCGCTGACCGTCACCCGGCTCCACGGCTGCCACACAGTCACCGTCCCCGTCCCTCCTCCGGGGTGCGCGCGGTGCCCGGCTCTCTCTGCCCGGGGCCACCATGATGAGGGAGGAGGGCATCCTGAGCCGCCGGCGCTTCTCCGCCTGCGTGTCCACGCCGCCGCGGCCGCAGCACCCCGACGGACGCAAGCTCATCCGCAACGCCTCCTTCGGGGGCTACAACGAGCTGTCGCCCATCAGCCTGCCAGGTGCGTCTTTGACCCAACTGACACCACCCCCCCCCCCCCCACACTCTCTGTCTCTCCTCAGCCAGACATGGAGGCACCGTAAGGGGGGGGGGACCCCCTGACCACTCCGGACCTCTGGGTCAGCTATGCCGTAGCGACGCCTGAGAGATCGCTTGGTCTGTCGTCTAGTTATTAAGTGGGTTGTCTGTTGTAGAAACGCTCTTGCCTCATGTTCTGCAGCCTCTAGTCTAGAGCACCTCTGTGATTTTGAATGGGAGATGATGCGTTTAGTGGATGAGATTGTGAGGATTGGTGGGAGCATCGCCAATTCTGAATGAAATGTTCTTTTATTGTATTTTGCTACCATAGTGAAATGAGTCCAGAGATCCATTCACCTTTCAGATGGATTTTGCTGTGTTGAGAAAGGAATGGTTGTGCTGTATCATTGTACACTGTGATGAAGTGTGTGTGTGTGTGTGTGTGTGTGTGTGTGTGTGTGTGTGTGTGTGTGTGTGTGTGTGTGTGTGTGTGTGTGTATGTGTTGGTGTGTGTATAGTGTTTGTTTGTGTGTGTGTGTGTGTGTGTGTGTGTGTGTATAGTGTTTGTTTGTGTGTGTGTGTGTACAGTGTTTGTTTGTGTGTGTGCGTAGTGTGTGTTTGTGCATCTGTCCGTGTCTAAACTGTAAGGTGAAACTAGGGTATTGTTCACTCTCCTCTGCTCTCCTTTCATCTGTATTCTGGCATTCTGTCTCAGTATCATCAATCTGCCAAAAACAACATACTGGCCAGACCAGAACACACACACACACACACACACATACACACACACACAAATCTTGTGCTATACTTTGACACCACTTTATGCCGGACACCTCTTTATGATTCCCTTGCTTTCTACTTTGTCTCTTTTTTTATCATGTATAGCCTCCATTTCTTTTCACCCACCACAGCCAATACATTTGACTGTGTGTGAATGCATGTGTTCCTAGGTACCATCTGATTCTGAAATGTGTGTGGACCACAGTTGAATGGGCACCATCTCATCTCTAAGGTCACACCTGTGGCATTCAGTCATGTTGTTCTGTGTGATAGAAGTGGCTTGATCTCCACATTGTAGGGGCAGAGCTTTTGCTGGCGGTACAGAAGGCTGTGGTGGCAGACGCCATGGCCGAGGTGAGCACCTCAAGAATTACCTCCGAGCTGAGCCGTGGTGTGCAATATTAATTGTGATGGCGCTAAATTTAGCTCAAGGTTCCTTGTGTGTGTGAATGTGTGTGTGTGACACCATTTGTGTCGCAGTGATGAGCAGTGATCCACATTCCCCTTTCTTGGTGTCTGTTTGCACAGTAACCCTGCAATAAAGAAGTGACGTTCTGCACTTCTGGGTCTAACAGTGTTTCCTTCTAAATTTTGTTGTTTCGTTTTGTTTTGTTTCGCCATTAATTCCAACACTTGTCTACTGTTGCGCTCTCTCTCTCTCTCTCTCTCTCTCTCTCTCTCT